>NC_091171.1:38694732-38737544 GCF_040958095.1 Procambarus clarkii
ACACTAACTATACACACACACACAGGGCCACACTAACTATACACCCACAGGGCCACACTAACTATACTCCCACACAGGGCCACACTAACTATACTCCCACACAGGGCCACACTAACTATGCACCCACAGGGCCACACTAACTATACACACACACCCACAGGACCACACTAACTATACACACACACAGGGCCACACACTAACTATACACCCACAGGACCACACTAACTATACACACACACAGGGCCATACACTAACTATACACAACCAGAGAACCATACACTAACTATACACCCACACAGGGCCACACTCTAACTATACACATCCACAGGGCCTCACTAACTATACACACCCACAGGGCCACACACTAACTATACACACCCACAGGGCCACACTAACTATACACACAC
The DNA here is from genome assembly GCF_040958095.1 of Procambarus clarkii. Lineage (NCBI taxonomy): Eukaryota > Metazoa > Arthropoda > Malacostraca > Decapoda > Cambaridae > Procambarus > Procambarus clarkii. The sequence goes on from NC_091171.1 coordinate 38,695,140, forward strand.
ACAGGGCCACACTAACTATACACACTCCCACAGGGCCACACTAACTATACACACCCACAGGGCCACACACTACCTATACACACCCACATTGCCACACTAACTATACACACTCACAGGACCACACTAACTCTACACTTACACAGGGCCACACTAACTATACACACCCACAGGGCCACACTAACTATACACACCCACAGGGCCACACACTAACTATACACACCCACACAGGGCCACACACTAAGTATACACACCCACAGGGCCACACACTAACTATACACACCCACAGGGCCACACACTAACTATACACACCCACAGGGCCACACTAACTATACTCCCACACAGGGCCACACTAACTATACACACACAGGGCCACACTAACTATACTCCCACACAGGCCCACACTAACTATACACCCACAGGGCCACACTAACTATACTCCCACACAGGGCCACACTAACTATACACCCACAGGGCCACACTAACTATACACACCCACAGGGCCACACTAACTATACACACCCACAGGGCCACACTAACTATACACACCCACAGGGCCACACTAACTATACACACCCACAGGGCCACACTAACTATACACCCACAGGGCCACACTAACTATACACACACACACAGTGCCACACTAACTATACACTCACACAGGGCCACACTAACTATACACATCCACAAGGCCACACTAACTATACACACCCACAGGGCCACACTAACTATACACACACACACACAGGGCCACACTAACTATACACTCACACAGGGCCACACTAACTATACACTCACACAGGGCCACACTAACTATACACACCCACAGGGCCACACTAACTATACACATCCACAAGGCCACACTAACTATACACACCCACAGGGCCACACTAACTATACACACACACACAGGGCCACACTAACTATACTCCCACACAGGGCCACACTAACTATACACACACACAGGGCCACACTAACTATACACACCCACAGGGCCACACTAACTATACACCCACAGGGCCACACTAACTATACACCCACAGGGCCACACTAACTATACACACACACAGGGCCACACTAACTATACACACCCACAGGGCCACACTAACTATATACACACCTACAGGGCCACACTAACTATACACACCCACAGGGCCACACTAACTATGCACACCCACAGGGCCACACTAACTATACACACCCACAGGGCCACACTAACTATACACACCCACAGGGCCACACTAACTATACTCCCACACAGGGCCACACTAACTATACACCCACAGGGCCACACTAACTATACACACCCACAGGGCCACACTAACTATATACACACCCACAGGGCCACACGAACTATACACACACACAGGGCCACACACTAACTATACACACCCACAGGGCCACACTAACTATACACCCACAGGGCCACACTAACTATACACACCCACAGGGCCACACTAACTATATACACACCCACAGCGCCACACTAACTATATACACACCCACAGGGCCACACTAACTATACACATCCACAAGGCCACACTAACTATACACACCCATAGGGCCACACTAACTCTACACCCACAGGGCCACACTAACTATACACACCCACAGGGCCACACTAACTATATACACACCCACAGGGCCACACTAACTATACACACCCACAGGGCCACACTAACTATACACCCACAGGGCCACACTAACTATACACACACAGGGCCACACTAACTATACACCCACAGGGCCACACTAACTATACACCCACACAGGGCCACACTAACTATATACACCCACAGGGCCACACTAACTATACACACCCACAGGGCCACACTAACTATACACACCCACAGGGCCACACTAACTATACACACCCACAGGGCCACACTAACTATACACACCCACAGGGCCACACTAACTATACACACCCACAGGGCCACACTAACTATACACACCCACAGGGCCACACTAACTATACACACCCACAGGGCCACACTAACTATACACCCACAGGGCCACACTAACTATACACACCCACAGGGCCACACTAACTATATACACACCCACAGGGCCACACTAACTATATACACACCCACAGGGCCACACTAACTATACACATCCACAAGGCCACACTAACTATACACACCCACAGGGCCACACTAACTATACACACCCACAGGGCCACACTAACTATACACACCCACAGGGCCACACTAACTATACACACCCACAGGGCCACACTAACTATACACACCCACAGGGCCACACTAACTATACACACCCACTGGGCCACACACTAACTATACACACCCACAGGGCCACACTAACTATACACACCCACTGGGCCACACACTAACTATACACACCCACAGGGCCACAATAACTTTACCCCCCCCCCCCCACAGCGACCTCTGTCGGTTCAACACAAAACAAATGCCTGAACTTTGAACATTAATTTCTCGTAAATGAATTCTGGAGGCAAGAACGCTCTATAGAAATTCCGCTCTCAAAATTCTCCCTTTAATATTTTTGGGGGATTAATGCTTTGTGGTAATATAATGTTAGAGCATTATACGTAAAATGTAAATGTCGTTATCCTTATAAAGATCATTGTATGCATCGTCGTCATTATAAACGCTTAAATATTATCATCGGTATATATTATTATTAATATAAACTTTGTCATTGTATATAAAATTATTAGTATATAAAATATTATATAAAATATAAAATTTTGTCATTGTAAATATAAGCAATTATCATCTTATAAGTATCAGTATTATCTTTTTAAACATAAGTATTATCTTTATATACAATTACAAACAAAACAAACACACGTTAACTAAACAAAGGGATGTAAAAACATGTTTGTGTTTGTTTTCACTCTGTCACTCACAGTTCAACTGACATGTTTGGTTAAGTGTTAACATCTGATATTACCAGAGTTATTGAACCATTTATCTTGAGATGATTTCGGGGCTTTAGTGTCCCCGCGGCCCGGTCCTCGACCAGGCCTCCACCCCCAGGAAGCAGCCCGTGACAGCTGACTACCTCCCAGGTACCTATTTACTGCTAGCTAACAGGGGCATTCAGGGTGAAAAAAACTTTTGCCCATTTGTTTCTGCCTCGTGCGGGAATCGAACCCGCGCCACAGAATTACGAGTCCTGCGCGCTATCCACCAGGCTACGAGGCCCCTCCACCAGGCTACGAGGCCCCTACGAGGCCCATTTGGGCAAACATCAATTACGTTCCGTAGTGATAGTTCCGTAGCGTTACTTGTTTGGTGGTCGCTATACGCCCGCTTGCGTTGTCAAGAGTGGCTCTTGTGGCACTCTTGGTTGACCTATCCTGGCACTCTTGTCAGGTAACAGACACATAATGTGAGGCAACACACCGAGAGGAAGGACAAGTAGAGACCAAGGAGCCTATATACACTTGGAATAATCCATATGGTCATCTTGGGAGGTCACAGAGCATTGTCCCTTCAGATTTAACTTTCCGTTGAATTGTTGACCCGAGATTGGTGAGACACGTGCTCAGACGAGCATATTCTGGTGAGTAACTGGACGAGGATAGTCAGAGGATGAGTTAGTCTTACTGAGGAATTTTGATCGATGATGGATTAAATATAATGACTCAGGTAGACTCATCAAAATCAGAAGATGGTGTGTTAGTGTGTTATATTGTGAGGGGTAGGAGGGGGGGGGAGGAGTGACTCATGTGTTGTGAGGAGTGTGAGGGAGAGAGACTCATGTGTTATGAGGAGTGTGAGGAGGAGTGACTCATGTGCTGTGAGGTGTGTGAGGGGAGTGACTCATGTGTTGTGAGGAGTGTGAGGGAGAGAGACTCATGTGTTATGAGGAGTGTGAGGGGGAGTGACTCATGTGTTGTGAGGAGTGTGAGGGAGAGAGACTCATGTGTTGTGAGGAGTGTGAGGGGGAGTGACTCATGTGTCGTGTACCCTGGCACAGATATTGTGAGGTGGGGACAATCTAGCCTGTGTGACACAGGAGTTTTGCCCCGAGTCCTCAGCTAAATTGGCGGTGGTTTCTTTGTCAGCGTCATGATGATAATGGCTTTATAATTAATGTGTGGGTTCTGGCCTGACTTTGCTCTGTGTGTCAGCCCAACCGTACCTCCTGGAATTTATTATGATTAATATGTTTTATAATGGAACAAATCCACAGGAGCCTTTATGAGGGTTCGAACCTGTCCACGGAGTGTTCCCAAACGCGGTCTTAGTTAGCTGTACCACGATATGGTACAGTTGATGAAGCGAACCGAGTGTCTGCGAGCCGATGGGTACAAAGCTGTAGCAGTGTGCCAGACCTCTGTACTTGTCGGCTTTCTGCGTCTCCCCGAAAGAAGATACGCCACCTCCAGCGATTACACTGTGTTGGAGGTAGGTGCTGGCCAGTGTGGCAGCGCACGTGTAGTCCCACACCACTTGCCTACCATCCTTCCAAGGAAGCAAGGTGACCCCCGTCTGGACACTTCAGAGGTTCGTCGGGTCTGAATAAGTGTGGTTCTCTTTCTGCTGGGCAGCGGGCCGCGGCGAGGCTCCTCTTGATGATGTCGTTGACTTCTTCATGTCTTGCAATCTTACCCTGGGATTTACGACATATCAGACCATATTGGCTGAATTGGTCTGCCACTGGACTTCTGCAGATGCACTGTGTTTGGTGAGGATGGGAGCGGCAAGGTGAAAGGGCTACTTCAATACAAAGGTGTCGTGGTTAAGGCGAGTTCCCAGGACTGAGTTGGGTAGAGCAAATAGAAAATCCCTGGCATGCGGTGCTGTTACCGCTGGGAGGCGGGGAGTGTTCTCAGCAGATGCATTTTGATGCATTGATGTGGGCAATTTTTTTCCATTATGGTACTATTACACACGCACACACACACACACACACACACACACACACACACACACACACACACACACACACAATGACAATGAGTGGAATGACAAGGACAAAGCAGCAGTGAATGAAGTACTAAAGGCACTAGACATGGAAGGGGCCGAGCATAGCATTGAGAAGGTTTTCAGGCTAGGCCGGTACAACAAAGACCGAGACCGAATGATAAAGATAGTGTTTGCAAACGAGAACACAAAGGAGAGGATCCTATCAAGGAAGAGCTCCCTGAAAAACGTGGGAAAATTAAAAAATGTATTCCTCCAGCGAGACATGACAAGGGAGGAGAGAGCCGTGGCGGCAGAAGCAAGGAAGAGGCGCAGGGCGAGAGGGGAAAACCAGGAAGTCACAGCTCCCAACACAACACCCCCAGAGGCGAGGGGGAACCCACAACCAGCTACCCAGTAACACCAGAAGGGAGGACAACCCCGCTTCCCTCCTCTGCATAGAAAACCCCCCTACCCCAAACCCTCCCTGCCCCCACTCAAAAGTTCAGCCAAATCTCCCTCCCCCCACACCCAATCCCCACCCTTCTACCCCTCCCCTCCTCCCGAGTCCTCCCTCCCCCCCTTTCCTTCCCGTCCTCCCTCCCCTTTCACCCCATACCCTCCCTGTCCCTCCCCCTTCACTGGATCCCCCGCCCCTCATTCCAGTATCCTCTGAGATCCTGTTACCCACCTCACAGGTCCTCACACCCATGGAACAGCCTCCCCCACCAGCAGAACACTCACCAAGGAGGCGATTTGAGAAGGGACAGAAGAAAGTGAGCCTCAAAGCGATGTACACTAACATAGATGGAATTACAAATAAAGCAAATGAGCTTGGAGAACTGGTACTAGAGGAAAACCCAGACATAATAGCCCTCACAGAAACAAAGATCACGAAAACAATAACAAATGCAGTGTTTCCACAGGACTATTATGTTATGCGGAAAGAGAGGGAAGGAAGAGGTGGGGGTGGTGTAGCTCTGCTGGTAAGAAAAGGCTGGGATTTTGAGGAGATGGATATTCAGGGCTGTGAAGGTTTCAGTGACTACATAGCAGGTACTGTAACAAATGGAGGGAAAAAAAATTATAGTCGCAGTCATATATAATCCACCACCAAATGACAGAAGACCTAGACAGGAATATGATAGAAACAACATGGCCACCATTAACATAATAGAAAGAGCAGCTTCTGTTGCTAGCAGGAATGGATCTGGACTACTAATTATGGGAGACTTCAACCATGGGAAGATAGATTGGAAGAACAGAGACCCGCATGGAGGACCAGAAACATGGAGAGCTAAGCTGCTGGACGTGGCAACAAGAAACTTTCTAAGCCAGCATACCAAAGAGCCAACAAGAATGAGAGGAGAAGATGAACCAGCAATGCTTGATTTGATATTTACCCTAAATGAATGGGATATAAGGGAAGTTAAGATGGAAGCGCCCTTGGGAATGAGTGACCACAGTGTATTGAACTTTGAGTACCTGGTAGAGCTAGGACTTATCTCCCCCCAAAAAGAACTAGGAATCAAAAGGCTGGCATACCGAAAGGGGAATTATGAACAGATGAGAAGTTTCCTAAGTGAAATACCTTGGGACACAGACCTCAGAGACAAGTCTGTACAGGGTATGATGGACTATGTTACCCAAAAGTGTCAGGAGGCAGTAAACAGGTTCATCCCGGCCCAAAGGGAAAAATCCGAGAAGCAACAGAAGAATCCATGGTATAATAGGGCATGTATGGAAGCGAAGAAACTGAACAAAAAGGCGTGGAGGAACTTCCGGAATAACAGAACACCAGAAAGCAGGGAGAGATACCAGAGAACCAGGAATGAGTACGTCAGGGTGAGAAGAGAAGCAGAGAAAAATTTTGAAAATGATATAGCAAACAAAGCCAAGACCGAACCAAAGCTACTCCACAGTCACATCAGAAGGAAAACAACAGTGAAAGAACAGGTATTGAAACTTAGAACAGGCGAGGACAGGTATACAGAGAATGACAGAGAGGTGTGTGAGGAACTCAACAAGAGGTTCCAGGAGGTCTTCACAATAGAACAGGGTGAGGTCACTGTGCTAGGAGAAAGGGAGGTAAACCAGGCGGCCTTGGAGGAGTTCGAAATTACGAGAGAGGAGGTCAAGAGACACCTGCTGGATCTGGATGTTAGAAAGGCGGTTGGTCCAGATGGGATCTCACCATGGGTACTGAAAGAGTGTGCAGAGGCACTTTGCTTGCCACTCTCCATAGTGTATAGTAAATCACTAGAGACGGGAGACCTACCAGAAATATGGAAGACGGCGAATGTGGTCCCAATATACAAAAAGGGCGACAGACAAGAGGCACTGAACTACAGGCCAGTGTCCTTGACTTGTATACCATGCAAGGTGATGGAGAAGATCGTGAGAAAAAACCTGGTAACACATCTGGAGAGAAGGGACTTCGTGACAAATCGCCAACATGGATTCAGGGAGGGTAAATCTTGCCTTACAGGCTTGATAGAATTCTACGATCAGGTGACACAGATTAAGCAAGAAAGAGAGGGCTGGGCGGACTGCATTTTCTTGGATTGTCGGAAAGCCTTTGACACAGTACCGCATAAGAGGCTGGTACATAAGCTGGAGAGACAGGCAGGTGTAGCTGGTAAGGTGCTCCAGTGGATAAGGGAGTATCTAAGCAATAGGAAGCAGAGAGTAACGGTGAGGGGTGAGACCTCCGATTGGCGTGAAGTCACCAGTGGAGTCCCACAGGGCTCTGTACTCGGTCCTATCTTGTTTCTGATATATGTAAATGATCTCCCGGAGGGTATCGATTCATTTCTCTCAATGTTTGCGGACGATGCTAAAATTATGAGAAGGATTAAAACAGAAGAGGACTGTTTGAGGCTTCAAGAAGACCTAGACAAGCTGAAGGAATGGTCGAACAAATGGTTGTTAGAGTTTAACCCAACCAAATGTAATGTAATGAAGATAGGTGTAGGGAGCAGGAGGCCAGATACAAGGTATCATCTGGGAGAGGAAATTCTTCAGGAGTCAGAGAAGGAAAAAGACTTGGGGGTTGATATCACGCCAGACCTGTCTCCTGCAGCACATATCAAGCGGATAACATCAGCGGCATATGCCAGGCTGGCCAACATACGAACGGCATTCAGAAACTTGTGTAAAGAATCATTCAGAACTTTGTATACCACATATGTCAGGCCAATCCTGGAGTATGCAGCCCCAGCATGGAGTCCATATCTAGTCAAGGATAAGACTAAACTGGAAAAGGTTCAAAGGTTTGCCACCAGACTAGTACCCGAGCTGAGAGGTATGAGCTACGAGGAGAGACTACGGGAATTAAACCTCACTTCGCTGGAAGACAGAAGAGTTAGGGGGGACATGATCACCACATTCAAGATTCTGAAGGGGATTGATAGGGTAGATAAAGACAGTCTATTTAACACAAGGGGAACACGCACAAGGGGACACAGGTGGAAACTGAGTGCCCAAATGAGCCACAGAGATATTAGAAAGAACTTTTTTAGTGTCAGAGTGGTTGACAAATGGAATGCATTAGGAAGTGATGTGGTGGAGGCTGACTCCATACACAGTTTCAAGTGTAGATATGACAGAGTCCGATAGGCTCATGAATCTGTACACCTGTTGATTGACGGTTGAGAGGCTGGACCAAAGAGCCAGAGCTCAACCCCCGCAAACACAACTAGGTGAGTACAACTAGGTGAGTACACACACACACACACACACACACACACACACACACACACACACACACACACACACACACACACACACACACGGATGGAATGCATTAGGCAGTGATGTGGTGGAGGCTGACTCCATACACAGTTTTAAATGTAGATATGATAGAGCCCAGTAGGCTCAGGAATCTGTACACCAGTTGATTGACAGTTGAGAGGCGGGACCAAAGAGCAAAGCTCAACCCCCGCAAAAACACAACTAGTAAACACACACACACACACACACACACACACTCTCCTTGGGACATACACTAACTGCTTTGTAAATATAAAATGAAAGACCAGAAACCTTTCTTGAATTCCCTCAATGTGTGTCGTGTCTATATAGGCAACTTTCTCACATATACATTTGTATAAATGCATGTAAAATGAATACAAGTATTGTTTTATACATTCACTTACATATGTAAATATATGCAACCTTATATAATTGTGTGATTGACTCTAGTAATATGTATTTCATATGTATCCATGTATATATGTATACATTTCCAGGAATGTCTGGCACTAACATTGCTCAGGAATGGGGAGCCAATTTGAATGAGACATTTTTTGCATTCCTTCAGTCTTGGAGAACTTGATTACATTCTGAGGAGAAAATAAATAGCCGTGTCAAGCTGAGGCGTGACAGGTGAGTTGTTGTGTTGTCTTGTGGAGGCCTGGTGCCGCTCTTGTGGAGGCCTTGTGGTGCTCTTGTGGAGGCCTTGTGGTGCTCTTGTGGAGGCCTTGTGGTGCTCTTGTGGAGGCCTTGTGGTGCTCTTGTGGAGGCCTTGTGGTGCTCTTGTGGAGGCCTTGTGGTGCTCTTGTGGAGGCCTGGTGCCGCTCTTGTGGAGGCCTTGTGGTGCTCTTGTGGAGGCCTGGTGCCGCTCTTGTGGAGGCCATGTGGTGCTCTTGTGGAGGCCTGGTGCCGCTCTTGTGGAGGCCTTGTGGTGCTCTTGTGGAGGCCTTGTGGTGCTCTTGTGGAGGCCTTGTGGTGCTCTTGTGGAGGCCTGGTGCCGCTCTTGTGGAGGCCTTGTGGTGCTCTTGTGGAGGCCTGGTGCCGCTCTTGTGGAGGCCATGTGGTGCTCTTGTGGAGGCCTGGTGCCGCTCTTGTGGAGGCCTTGTGGTGCTCTTGTGGAGGCCTGGTGCCGCTCTTGTGGAGGCCTTGTGGTGCTCTTGTGGAGGCCTGGTGCCGCTCTTGTGGAGGCCTTGTGGTGCTCTTGTGGAGGCCTGGTGCCGCTCTTGTGGAGGCCTTGTGGTGCTCTTGTGGAGGCCTGGTGCCGCTCTTGTGGAGGCCATGTGGTGCTCTTGTGGAGGCCTGGTGCCGCTCTTGTGGAGGCCTTGTGGTGCTCTTGTGGAGGCCTGGTGCCGCTCTTGTGGAGGCCTTGTGGTGCTCTTGTGGAGGCCTGGTGCCGCTCTTGTGGAGGCCTTGTGGTGCTCTTGTGGTGCTGCTCTTGTGGTGTTGCTCTTGTGGAGGTCTGGTGCTGCTCTTGTGGTGCTGCTCGTGTGGAGGCCTGGTGCTGCTCGTGTGGAGGCCTGGTGCTGCTCTTGTGGAGGCCTGGTGTTGCTCTTGTGGAGGTCTGGTGTTGCTCTTGTGGAGGTCTGGTGCTGCTCTTGTGGAGGCCTAGTGCTGCTCTTGTGGAGGCCTGGTGTTGCTCTTGTGGAGGCCTGGTGCTGCTCTTGTGGAGGCCTTGTGTTGCTCTTGTGCAGGCCTGGTGCTGCTCTTGTGGTGCTGCTCTTGTGGAGGCCTGGTGCTGCTCTTGTGGAGGCCTAGTGCTGCTCTTGTGGAGGCCTGGTGTTGCTCTTGTGGAGGTCTGGTGCTGCTCTTGTGGAGGTCTGGTGTTGCTCTTGTGGAGGTCTGGTGTTGCTCTTGTGGTGCTGCTCTTGTGGAGGTCTGGTGCTGCTCTTGTGGAGGTCTGGTGTTGCTCTTGTGGAGGCCTGGTGTTGCTCTTGTGGAGGCCTGGTGCTGCTCTTGTGGAGGTCCGGTGTTGCTCTTGTGGTGCTGCTCTTGTGGAGGTCTGGTGCTGCTCTTGTGGAGGCCTGGTGTTGCTCTTGTGGAGGCCTGGTGCTGCTCTTGTGGAGGCCTGGCGCTGCTCTTGTGGAGGCCTGGTGCTGCTCTTGTGGAGGCTTGGTGCTGCTCTTGTGGAGGCCTGGTGCTGCTCTTAGGTGTTGCTCTTGTGGAGGTCTGGTGCTGCTCTTGTGGTGCTGCTCTTGTGGAGGTCTGGTGTTGCTCTTGTGGTGCTGCTCTTGTGGAGGTCTGGTGCTGCTCTTGTGGAGGCCTGGTGTTGCTCTTGTGGAGGTCTGGTGCTGCTCTTGTGGAGGCCTGGTGCTGCTCTTGTGGTGCTGCTCTTGTGGAGGTCTGGTGTTGCTCTTGTGGTGCTGCTCTTGTGGAGGTCTGGTGCTGCTCTTGTGGAGGCCTGGTGTTGCTCTTGTGGAGGTCTGGTGCTGCTCTTGTGGAGGTCTGGTGCTGCTCTTGTGGAGGCTTGGTGCTGCTCTTGTGGTGCTGCTCTTGTGGAGGCCTGGTGCTGCTCTTGTGGAGGTCTGGTGCTGCTCTTGTGGAGGTCTGGTGCTGCTCTTGTGGAGGCCTGGTGCTGCTCTTGTGGAGGCCTGGTGCTGCTCTTGTGGAGGCCTGGTGCTGCTCTTGTGGAGGCCTGGTGTTGCTCTTGTGGAGGCCTGGTGCTGCTCTTGTGGTGCTGCTCTTGTGGAGGCCTGGTGCTGCTCTTGTGGAGGCCTGGTGTTGCTCTTGTGGAGGCCTGGTGTTGCTCTTGTGGAGGTCTGGTGCTGCTCCTGTGGAGGCCTGGTGCTGCTCTTGTGGAGGCCTGGTGCTGCTCTTGTGGTGCTGCTCTTGTGGAGGCCTGGTGCTGCTCTTGTGGAGGCCTGGTGCTGCTCTTGTGGAGGCCTGGTGTTGCTCTTGTGGAGGCCTGGTGCTGCTCTTGTGGTGCTGCTCTTGTGGAGGCCTGGTGCTGCTCTTGTGGAGGCCTGGTGTTGCTCTTGTGGAGGCCTGGTGTTGCTCTTGTGGAGGTCTGGTGCTGCTCCTGTGGAGGCCTGGTGCTGCTCTTGTGGTGCTGCTCTTGTGGAGGTCTGGTGTTGCTCTTGTGGTGCTGCTCTTGTGGAGGCCTGATGCTGCTCTTGTGGAGGCCTAGTGCTGCTCTTGTGGAGGCCTGGTACTGCTCTTGTGGAGGTCTGGTGTTGCTCTTGTGGAGGCCTGGTGTTGCTCTTGTGGAGGTCTGGTGCTGCTCTTGTGGAGACCTGGTGTTGCTCTTGTGGAGGTCTGGTGCTGCTCTTGTGGAGGTCTGGTGCTGCTCTTGTGGAGGCCTGGTGCTGCTCTTGTGGAGGCCTGGTGCTGCTCTTGTGGAGGCCTGGTGCTGCTCTTGTGGAGGTCTGGTGTTGCTCTTGTGGAGGTCTGGTGCTGCTCTTGTGGAGGCCTGGTGCTGCTCTTGTGGAGGCCTGGTGTTGCTCTTGTGGTGCTGCTCTTGTGGAGGCTTGGTGCTGCTCTTGTGGTGCTGCTCTTGTGGTGCTGCTCTTGTGGAGGCTTGGTGCTGCTCTTGTGGTGCTGCTCTTGTGGAGGCCTGGTGCTGCTCTTGTGGAGGCCTGGTGCTGCTCTTGTGGAAGCTTGGTGCTGCTCTTGTGGTGCTGCTCTTGTGGTGCTGCTCTTGTGGAGGCTTGGTGCTGCTCTTGTGGTGCTGCTCTTGTGGAGGCCTGGTGTTGCTCTTGTGGAGGTCTGGTGCTGCTCTTGTGGAGGTCTGGTGCTGCTCTTGTGGAGGCCTGGTGCTGCTCTTGTGGAGGCCTGGTGCTGCTCTTGTGGTGCTGCTCTTGTGGTGCTGCTCTTGTGGAGGTCTGGTGCTGCTCTTGTGGAGGCCTGGTGCTGCTCTTGTGGTGCTGCTCTTGTGGAGGTCTGGTGCTGCTCTTGTGGAGGCCTGGTGCTGCTCTTGTGGAGGCCTGGTGCTGCTCTTGTAGTGCTGCTCTTGTGGTGCTGCTCTTGTGGAGGTCTGGTGCTGCTCTTGTGGTGCTGCTCTTGTGGAGGCCTGGTGCTGCTCTTGTGGAGGCCTGGTGTTGCTTTTGTGGAGGCCTAGCTGGTGCTGCTCTTGTGGTGCTGCTCTTGTGGTGTTGCTCTTGTGGAGGTCTGGTGCTGCTCTTGTGGTGCTGCTCTTGTGGTGCTGCTCTTGTGGAGGCCTGGTGCTGCTCTTGTGGTGCTGCTCTTGTGGTGTTGCTCTTGTGGAGGCCTGGTGCTGCTCTTGTGGAGGCCTGGTGCTGCTCTTGTAGTGCTGCTCTTGTGGTGTTGCTCTTGTGGAGGTCTGGTGCTGCTCTTGTGGTGCTGCTCTTGTGGAGGCCTGGTGCTGCTCTTGTGGTGCTGCTCTTGTGGAGGCCTGGTGCTGCTCTTGTGGAGGCTTGGTGCTGCTCTTGTGGTGTTGCTCTTGTGGAGGTCTGCTGCTGCTCTTGTGGAGGTCTGGTGCTGCTCTTGTGGAGGCCTGGTGCTGCTCTTGTGGTGCTGCTCTTGTGGTGCTGCTCTTGTGGAGGTCTGGTGCTGCTCTTGTGGAGGCCTGGTGCTGCTCTTGTGGAGGCCTGATGCTGCTCTTGTGGTGCTGCTCATGTGGTGCTGCTCTTGTGGAGGTCTGGTGCTGCTCTTGTGGAGGCCTGGTGCTGCTCTTGTGGTGCTGCTCTTGTGGAGGCCTGGTGCTGCTCTTGTGGAGGCGTGTAGTCTGAGACAAGTGTGTGATGCCTCCCTGGGCCACACTAGGCCTCCCTGGGCCACACTAGACCTCCCTGGGCCACACTAGACCTCCCTGGGCCACACTAGGCCTCCCTGGGCCACACTAGGCCTCCCTGGGCCACACTAGACCTCCCTGGGCCACACTAGGCCTCCCTGGCAACACTAGACCTCCCTGGGCCACACTAGGCCTCCCTGGGCCACACTAGACCTCCCTGGCCACACTATAGGCCTCCCTGGGCCACACTAGACCTCTCTGGCCACACTAGACCTCCCTGGCCACACTATAGGCCTCCCTGGCCACACTAGGCCTCCCTGGGCCACATTAGACCTCCCTGGCCACACTAGACCTCCCTGGCCACACTATAGGCCTCCCTGGCCACACTAGGCCTCCCTGGGCCACACTAGACCTCCCTGGCCACACTAGGCCTCCCTGGGCCACACTAGACCTCCCTGGCCACACTAGACCTCCCTGGGCACACTAGGCCTCCCTGGGCCACACTAGGCCTCCCTAAGTCACACTAGACCTCCCTGGCCACACCAGACCTCCCTGGCCACACTAGGCCTCCCTGGGCCACACTAGACCTCCCTGGCGACACTAGGCCTCCCTGGCCACACTAGGCCTCCCTGGCCACACTAGGCCTCCCTGGCCACACTATAGGCCTCCCTGTCCACACTAGGCGTCCCTGGCCACACTAGGCCTCCCTGGCCACACTAGGCCTCCCTGGCCACACTATAGGCCTCCCTGTCCACACTAGGCCTTTCTGGCCACACTAGGCCTCCCTGGGCCACACTAGACCTCCCTGGCGACACTAGGCCTCCCTGGCCACAATAGGCCTTCCTGGCCACACTAGGCCTCCCTGGCCACACTATAGGCCTCCCTGGCCACACTAGACCTTCCTGGCCACACTATAGGCCTCCCTGGCCACACTAGACCTCCCTGGCGACAATAGGCCTTCCTGGCCACACTAGGCCTCCCTGGCCACACTAGGCCTCCCTGGGCCACACTAGACCTCCCTGGCCACACCAGACCTCCCTGGCCACACTAGGCCTCCCAGGGCCACACTAGACCTCCCTGGCCACACCAGACCTCCCTGGCCACACTAGGCCTCCCTGGGCCACACTAGACCTCCCTGGCCACACTAGGCCTCCCTGGGCCACACTAGACCTCCCTGGCCACACCAGACCTCCCTGGCCACACTAGGCCTCCCTGGCCACAATAGGCCTCCCTGGGCCACACTAGACCTCCCTGGCGACACTAGGCCTCCCTGGCCACACTAGGCCTCCCTGGCCATACTATAGGCCTCCCTGGCCACACTAGGCCTCCCTGGCCACACTAGACCTCCCTGGCCACACTAGGCCTCCCTGGGCCACACTAGACCTCCCGGGCCACACTAGACCTCCCTGGCCACACTAGGCCTCCCTGGGCCACACTAGACCTCCCTGGCCACACTAGGCCTCCCTGGCCACACTAGGCCTCCCTGGCCACACTAGGCCTCCCTGGCCACACTAGGCCTCCCTGGGCCACACTAGACCTCCCTGGCCACACCAGACCTCCCTGGCCACACTAGGCCTCCCTGGCCACACTAGGCCTCCCTGGGCCACACTAGACCTCCCTGGCGACACTAGGCCTCCCTGGCCACACTAGGCCTCCCTGGCCACACTAGGCCTCCCTGGCCATACTATAGGCCTCCCTGGCCACACTAGGCCTCCCTGGCCACACTAGGCCTCCCTGGCCACACTAGGCTTCCCTGGGCCACACTAGGCCTCCCTGGCCACACTAGGCCTCCCTGGCCACACTAGGCCTCCCTGGCCACACTAGACCTCCCTGGGCCACACTAGACCTCCCTGGCCACACTAGGCCTCCCTGGCCACACTATTCCTCCCTGGCCACACTAGGCCTCCCTGGCCACACTAGACCTTCGGTCATCAATAATTGATGCAGCCTCTTCATTTATCCCAGTGGACGGGTAAGTGATTGATGACTCCTTGCCCAGTTTCTCAAAGGGAACTCTACGGTAGACGGAATGTTTACTGTCCATTCCCGGCGTCTGAACTCCTGACTCCACTTCCAGCGGGAACCAGTGAACCTGGGGCCAGATTCACGAACCAGTTATGCAAGCACTTACGAACCTGTCCATCTTTTCTCAATCTTTGGCGGCTTTGTTTACAATTATTAAACAGTTAATGAGCTCCGAAGCACCAGGAGGCTGTTTATAACAATAACAACAGTTGATTGACAAGTTTTTATGCTTGTAAACTGTTTAATAAATGTAACCAAAGGCGTCAAAGATTGAGGAAAGATGTACACGTTCGTAAGTGCTTGCGTAGCTGCTTCGTGAATCTGGTCCAATAATGGAGGCTTCAGGCAGGGGTAACCAAGCACTCACCTCTCCAGTTGCTTAGCCCGTCCTCCTAAGGTCTCCCATCATCAAGAAACTGTCGTACTAAAGTCTCCCCTCCTAACCTACCAGAGAACCCAAAACAGAAAACGGGACATTATGTCAATTTCAACTTTATAGTATTCCAGCTTCTAGGATTAACTACTGAAGGGTCAGAATTCTTACTGCATGTGTGTGCGATACGACTCCAATCCACTAGCTGGGATTGGTGGATAGCATGCGGTCGACAACTGATTCGCAGATTGGATATCTTATTATCGGAGGATCTTATTATTATCTCCAAAATCCCACCATTTCATTGACTGGGCGTTCACAAATGTATTATTTTGGGGTTTTGTTTTCTGTCCAAATGTTTCTTTCGTATTAAACCAATATATGACATGTGTCTCTGTGTGCACATGTGCACACATGTTCCCTGTGTGCACATGTGTAATGCAGGTGTCACACATGTGCACACAGGGACGTGCACACAATTTTGCGTGTGGTTACTAACGCGAACTTTGCGTATGGGTACTTACGCGAACTTTGCGTGTGGTTACTAACGCGAACTTTGCGTGTGGTTACTAACGCGAACTTTGCGTGTGGTTACTAACGCGAACTTTGCGTGTGGTTACTAACGCGAACTTTGCGTGTGGTTACTAACGCGAACTTTGCGTGTGGTTACTAACGCGAACTTTGCGTATGGGTACTTACGCGAACTTTGCGTATGGGTACTTACGCGAACTTTGCGTATGGGTACTTACGCGAACTTTGAATATGGGTACTTACGCGAACTTTGAATATGGTTACAAACGCGAACTTTGCGTATGGTTACTAACGCGAACTTTCCATATGATCCGTAATTCGCATTTTTAGCGGATTGGTCGGTTCAGTTAAAAGTGCAACGAATTACTTATACTCCTAAGTCAGCTCCGCGACTTACCATCTATACTGTGTCTCAAGTTTCCTGCTCTCGTTAAAGTGGAACTTAAGGCTTCAACTTAACGAGAGCAGGAAACTTAGGAGCAGTTCCTAAGTTTCTATTCGTGGAGTCATGGAACTTAGTAGAACTTAAGTAGCCTTGATCAGACCTAGAGGACCTTTTCCTCCTTATCGTGGGGAAATAATTGATTACTTTTCCTGTTAATCCGCCCATGGTGGGTGGGTGGGTGTCTCCCATGGTGTATGGATTAACCCCCCATATAGAATGAGTTAATCCCTCTTCCTGTTATTTATTATTTTTGTTGTATTAATCCCTGACTTAATCCCCACCAGGCCTCATAACCCAATCCCACCACCCCCTCTCTCCCTTCCCTTTCCCCTACACCTCCCCCCTTCCCCCTCCCCCCTTGTTCCAATACCATCCTGGCACTGTGTCGTGTCGACCATGTTCCTGTGTTGTCGCTACACCTCGCGGCGACACCCGGTGTAGCGGTGCGCGTATGATCCACGGGTGTACCGGGTGTAAACTAACTGGTTGGGTTTTCCGTGAGTATACTTGTGTGTGTAGAGCGTGGGAGAGAAGCAACTAGTGATTGGAAGCTGCTTGTTTGGATTGGTTGTTGTCGTTTCCGGTGATCTGGGCTGTTTATTTAAGGGTATTGAGCCGGTCGGGAGCTTTGTGGCTGTGTTCAGTGGTATTAATTTATGGGATTTTTCCTTCTTTTTCTAAGCTTTGTGTGTGTGTTTGTGTGTTTGTTTGTGTGTTTGTTTGTGTGTTTGTGTGTGTGTGTGCACTCACCTAATTGTGCTTGCGGGGGTTGAGCTTTGGCTCTTTGGTCCCGCCTCTCAACTGTTAATCAACTGGTGTACAGATTCCTGAGCCTATTGGGCTCTATCATATCTACATTTGAAACTAACTGTGTATGGAGTCAGCCTCCACCACATCACTGCCTAATGCATTCCATCCGTTAACTACTCTGACACTGAAAAAGTTCCTTCTAACGTCTGTGTGGCTCATGTGGGTACTCAGTTTCCACCTGTGTCCCCTTGTTCGCGTCCCACCAGTGTTGAATAGTTTATCCTTGTTTACCCGGTCGAATCCCCTGATGATTTTGTAGGTTGTGATCATGTCTCCCCTTACTCTTCTGTCTTCCAGTGTCGTAAGGTGCATTTCCCGCAGCCTTTCCTCGTAACTTATGCCTCTCAGTTCTGGGACTAGTCTAGTGGCATACCTTTCAACTTTTTCCAGCTTCGTCTTGTGCTTGACAAGGTACGGGCTCCATGCTGGGGCCGCATACTCCAGGATTGGTCTTACATATGTGGTGTATAAGATTCTGAATGATTCCTTACACAGGTTCCTGAACGCTGTTCTGATGTTAGCCAGCCTCGCATATGCCGCAGACGTTATTCTCTTTATGTGGGCTTCAGGAGACAGGTTTGGTGTGATATCAACTCCTAGATCTTTCTCTCTGTCTGTTTCATTAAGTACTTCATCTCCTATTCTGTATCCTGTGTCTGGCCTCCTGTTTCCACTGCTTAATTTCATTACTTTACATTTGCTTGGGTTGAACTTCAACAGCCATTTGTTGGACCATTCACTCAGTCTGTCTAGGTCATCTTGTAGCCTCTTACTATCATCCTCTGTTTCAATCCTTCTCATAATTTTTGCATCATCAGCAAACATTGAGAGAAACTAGTCTATACCCTCTGGAAGATCATTTACATATATTAGAAACAGTATAGGTCCAAGGACTGACCCCTGCGGGACTCCACTTGTAACGTCTCGCCAATCTGAGACCTCACCCCTCACACTGACTCGTTGTCTCCTGTTGCTTAGGTACTCCTTTATTCAATGGAGTACCTTCCCTTTCACTCCAGCCTGCATCTCCAGCTTTTTCACTAGCCTCTTGTGTGGTACTGTATCAAAGGCTTTCTGGCATTCCAAAAATATGCAGTCTGGCGTTCGTCTGCCTAGCCTGGCGTGTGTCTGCCTAGCCTGGCGTTCGTCTGCCCAGCCTAGCGTTCGTCTGCCTAGCCTGGCGTGTGTCTACCTAGCCTGGCGTTCGTCTGCCCGGCCTAGCGTTCGTCTGCCTAGCCTGGTGTGTGTCTACCTAGCCTGGCGTTCGTCTGCCCGGCCTAGCGTTCGTCTGCCTAGCTTTGGCGTTCGTCTGCCCAGCCTAGCGTTCGTCTGCCTAGCCTTGCGTTCGTCTGCCTAGCCTGGCGTTCGTCTGCCCAGCCTGGCGTTCGTCTGCCCGACCTGGCGTTAGTCTGCCCGGCCTGGCGTTCGTCTGCCAGGCCTAGCGATCGTCTGCCCGACCTGGCGTTCGTCTGCCCGGCCTGGCGTTCGTCTGCCCGGCCTGGCGTTCGTCTGCCCAGCCTGGCGTTCGTCTGCCCGGCCTGGAGTTCGTCTGCCCAGTCTGGCATTCGTCTGCCCGGCCTGGCGTTCATCTACCTAGCCTGGCGTTCGTCTGCCCCGCCTGGCGTTCGTCTGGCGTTCGTCTGCCCGGGCTGGCGTTCGTCTGGCGTTCGTCTGCCCGGGCTGGCGTTCGTCTGGCGTTCGTCTGCCCGGCTTGGCGTTCATCTACCTAGCCTAGCGTTCGTCTGCCCCGCCTGGCGTTCGTCTGTCGTTCGTCTGCCCGGCCTGGCGTTCGTCTGCCCGGCCTGGAAGCCAAGCCACATTCCAAGAATTCCTTCCAGCAGACAGGGAAAGTCTGTGACGTCAGGAGCGGTTCCCACTTGGACTATTGATTTAGTTTGTTAGGCAAAGACCACAAGTTTTTGTGAGGGAGAGATAGAGGAAATTAACCGCCAGGAAGAGCAGTTTTCTTGCTTGTTAAATGTTATGGTTGTTGTCTGTTATTGTTGATATCTGTTATTGTTGATATCTGTTATGGCGCGAGTTGTGTGTTGGGTTCACCAGGAGGATCACCAGGTTGGCGCAGTGTTGCGATGGGTAATGTATGGTGTTATTAATATTTCTAGGGGTAAGTGATGCTTTCAGGGAGAGGGAGAGGGAGGTACTCAGTTCCTGCTCTCACAGATGGGAGGGAGAGAGTGGTTCGTGCTCTCTGTCTCTCTGTCTCTGGCTGTCTCTGTCTGTCTCTCTCTCTCTCTCTCTCTCTCTCTCTCTCTCTCTCTCTCTCTCTCTCTCTCTCTCTCTCTCTCTCTCTCTCTCTCTCTCTCTCTCTCTCTCTCTCTCTCTCTCTCTCTCTCTCTCTCTCTCTCTCTCTCTCTCTCTCTCTCTCTCTCTCAGGTTGTAGTGAGGTCCTGTTAAAAGACATGCTGAAAATTTTAATTACAAAACACTATTCATAACTCCATGTTTAATACATTCAAAGTAGTGATAGTTTACATAAGTTCACAGTTAACGATTTACCAAAGAGAAAGACGTAATAAGAAGCTAACCACACATATCTGACGATGAGTATACAGTCTACAGGACTGTTAAGTACTAATTGTTAACTGACTTTAAAGTTTACACTCCCTCTGGTCTGACCATACTAGTGATGGGGATTTGAAGTCTTCCTTATTTCGACACTGAGTTTACTAAGATTTCTAATTGTGTTTTTTAGCAAAGTTAATTAGTTTCTAATGGTTTGAAAGTCTGATATCAACACCTGCTGCCTTATACCATCCGTAGGTGACTCCAGCTTGACCTGAAACTAAAGCTTGACTATTTCCTGTTACTGAGGGACAGGAAGCCTGTATTTTGGATTTGTTAAGGTACACCCCATCCCCCACCCCCCACTCCCTCCGTTTGCTATTTCACGTGATACGTATTTGACTGCTACGTGATCAGATGCATCAGGTGAAAGCAAACAGGTCCAATCGTTTCCATCTATCTTGCCTGCGATTTTCAACCGAGGACGTACACTACTATACTACGGGACCCAGAAGAATCACAGCTGCTAAATAGTATCGGAAACCTTGTCTGGGATGCTTCCGGACGCAGGTTCGAATCCTCGTCACGGCCCTTGTGGATTTGTTCAGTATCCGAAACACACTATCAAGGAGTCAGAGAATGTGTGTATCACATTAACCATGTTGCAGAAGTTGCAATAGATGGCAAGATAACTTGCAGTTGTTGGGATAAAGTTTGTTTAGAAGGTCAGTAGAAAATGCCGTATTACTCAACATATAAAGATATGGAGCCCTATCTTGAGGTTATCTTGAGATGATTTCGGGGCTTTTTAGTGTCCCCGCGGCCCGGTCCTCGACCAGGCCTCCACCCCCCAGGAAGCAGCCCGTGACAGCTGACTAACACCCAGGTACCCATTTTTTTACTGCTAGGTAACAGGGGCATAGGGTGAAAGAAACTCTGCCCATTGTTTCTTCCTATTAGGAAAGCAAAGATGGGATTTAGTCTTGTATACAAGAGATCAATCATTTGCTCTTTAGGAAGTTGTGGTAGTGTGTGTCCTCTACAGTGTGGTAATAAAAGTGACATAATAGAATCCACATTTATGAACATTAATCCTGCAGGTCGGCGCTCAATCCCCGACCGTCCAAGTGGTTGGGCACCATTCCCTGCTCCTCCCTCTCCCCCCCATCCCATCCTATTACTCCTATCCCTTCCCAGCCCTATATAGTCATAATGCCTTGGCGCTTTCCATGATAATTCCCTTTCCCCATGGTCTTTTTCCTTCATTTTATTTCATACGATATATTTCCTATGACGTATTTTCCACTGGACATTGTATATGGAATATTTTCCCAAGGTATCCTTTAGTGTATTTCTTATTGTGTATGAAATTATGTGTATTGTGTATAAATTCTTAGTGTGTATCTTCCATGGTGCCAATGGCTTGAAGAGCACGTCAGTCTGGCTTGTATTTTAGTCAAATGATATGAAATAGATTCATGCTTTACCATCGTATAGGAGTGAGCTATTCTGTTGGCGTACAGAGCATACTCCCCTCCGGTTTGGCTTTACCTGTTTTAAGGCGCTCAGTCTCGATTAGAAACCTCTGTGGCAACGGCGCTAATCATTATTCAATCAATCAGAGTGATTGACAGCTGATAGCTTTTTTTTTTGCAATATTGTCGAATCAGTTTGATCAGAAAACTTGCTTTTTGGAATTGTTTGTGTGTTTTGTTTTCCTGTTGTTTGTGTGTGGAGACGCCATCTTAGGCGTGGGGTGGAGATGAAAGTGATGGAGATGCTGATGGAGATGCTGATGGAGATGCTGATGGAGATGCTGATTGTTACGGCCCTCTCGGGACGCAACGGGGTTCTCACTCTGATGTTGTTAGAGGAAGATATATGTATCCGTTCCCAAGCCAGTAGTGGCTATCAAGGGATGAGATCCGTGACGCAAGTAACTTAAAGGGAGTAGGGAAAGAAAGCTAAGAACTTAATATAATATAATGTTCACCATCACCGTTTAAATATATAGAATAAAAGAGTACACAAGGGGGAGGGGTATTAACACTTTACAAGGGGATCGTGCACAATCTAGTCTTCTGCTGAAGACTCTTGATCAAGAAGCTAGGTGCTGAGTCCGCGGTGCTTTCTTCGTGGCCTCAAGACGTGTCCTCTGAGAACGCCGAGCCTACCCTGGCCACAGGTCAGCCACAACACAGGTCCACTGGGGGCACCGTCGTGGAGGCCGTCAACCACACGTCCAGCAGGTCTGCTGGCAGGTACTGAGCCACCAAGACTGGTACGGCCACTCCACGAACGATAAAAGGGGTACGCCCTAGACAGGAGTCTCGTGTGATATCACCAATCACCCTCCTGTCCTCGATACCCCAGTGGATTATCGTCTCCAACCGTCGGTCCCGGGTAAATCCTTTCACTGCCACTCCACTGGCAGGCTTAACACACCACAGTGTTCTTCCGGGGGGGGACGACGTCACAACAGCTGCAGCAAACTTCACTGTATGGAGACTGGCTGCCTCGGGTAGACTGACTCAACCGTCAACACAGTGGTCCCAGGTCTACTCTGTAAGCAGACACGTCATCAATAACAGGGACACTAAAACACCACACTTACAGGCTCAGACACAAACGCCCGATATATCCACTCCATAGATGGCGTTGTAGTCTGAGCACCACCTCACCAGAGGTCAGGAGCGGCGGTGTTGAGCGTTGAACCAGACTGGAAACTGGTCCTCGAGGCCAGTACACGCTGTCCTCACCAGGTGTCGTCGTCCGTTTGGCGGGGGTTTCGGGAGCTGACCCACAGATGGCGTGGTTGTCACTGCTCCCGGCTCGGACGCTGGATCCGGGTTCGTAACACTGATGGAGATAGTGATGGAGATGAAGGAGATTTAGAAGCCATTGTACTTGATGTGTTCAACTATCTTCTGGTTCCTTCCTAGATGTGTGATATTAAAATGGTTTTGTAGGAGAACTAATAACTTAAGATATTTGTAATATAGCAATATGGATATTAGATAATATAAGGCTGTTAGGATACTGCTATTGACTGTGTTTAGAGTTTTATATTAATTATATTTATAATTTTCTTATTTAGTTATTAATTCCAATTTTAAGTGCAGTGACTGAATCAAAGTTAATTGTTGCCATTCACTGAACAATTCACACTCTCAACCACCGTGTCACTGTACAGTTCACTGTCTCCCACCGTAGATGTACAGTGAATTTTATGAACCAACAAATTCTTTCTCTCTGTGGAAGTGAAAATATTATTTTCGAAGTAGTATTCTGTCTGTCTCTGTCTGTCTCTGTCTGTCTCTCTCTCTCTCTCTCTTTCTCTCTCTCTGTCTGTCTGTCTGTCTCTCTCTCTCTCTCTCTCTCTCTCTCTCTCTCTCTCTCTCTCTCTCTCTCTCTCTCTCTCTCTCTCTCTCTCTCTCTCTCTCTCTCTCTCTCTCTCTCTCTCTCTCTCTCTCTCTCTCTCTCTCTCTCTCTAAACAATGATTTACGATTGTTTTTTGTAAATTGTTCGTGTCCCACCCGTGCTGAAGAGTTTGTCTTTGTCCACCCTGTCAATTCCCCTGAGAATTTTGTAGGGGGTTATCATGTCTCCCCTTACTCTTCTGTTTTCCAGGGATGTGAGGTTCAGCTCCTTTAGCCTTTCCTCGTAGCTCATTCCTTTCAGTTATGGGACGAGCCTGGTGGCATACTGCTGAATCTTCTCTAATTTTGTCTTGTGTTTAGCTAGGTATGGACTCCGGGCTGGAGCTGCATACTCCAGGATTGGTCTGACATATGTGGTATACAGGGTCCTGAACGATGTGTGTGTGTGTGTGTACTCACTTAATTGTACTCACCTAATTGTGTTTGCGGGGGTTGAGCTCTGGCTCTTTGGTCACGCCTCTCAACCGTCAAACCATGTGTACTCACCTAGTTGTACTCACCTAGTTGTGTCTGCAGGATCGAGCATTGACTCTTGGATCCCGCCTTTCGAGCATCGGTTGTTTACAGCAATGACTCCTGTCCCATTTCCCTATCATACCTGGTTTTAAAATTATGAATAGTATTTGCTTCCACAACCTGTTCCTGAAGTGCATTCCATTTCCCCACTACTCTCACGCTAAAAGAAAACTTCCTAACATCTCTGTGACTCATCTGAGTTTCAAGCTTCCATCCATGTCCTCTCGTTCTGTTACTATTCCGTGTGAACATTTCGTCTATGTCCACTCTGTCAATCCCTCTGAGTATCTTATACGTTCCTATCATGTCCCCCCTCTCCCTTCTTCTTTCTAGTGTCGTAAGGCACAGTTCCCTCAGGCGCTCCTCATACCCCATCCCTCGTAGCTCTGGGACGAGTCTCGTTGCAAACCTCTGAACCTTTTCCAGTTTCATTATATGCTTCTTCAGATGGGGACTCCATGATGAGGCGGCATACTCTAAGACTGGCCTTACGTAGGCAGTGTAAAGCGCCCTAAATGCCTCCTTACTTAGGTTTCTGAATGATGTTCTAACTTTTGCCAGTGTAGAGTACGCTGCTGTCGTTATCCTATTAATATGTGCCTCAGGAGATAGATTAGGTGTTGCGTCCACCCCCAGGTCTCTTTCACGCGTCGTTACAGGTAGGCTGTTCCCCTTCATTGTGTACTGTCCCTTTGGTCTCCTATCTCCTAGTCCCATTTCCATAACTTTACATTTGCTCGTGTTGAATTCTAGTAGCCATTTCTCTGACCATCTCTGCAATCTGTTCAGGTCCTCTTGGAGGATCCTGCAATCCTCATCTGTCACAACTCTTCTCATCAACTTTGCATCATCCGCAAACATCGACATGTAGGACTCTACGCCTGTAAACATGTCGTTAACATATACAAGAAATAGAATTGGTCCCAGCACCGATCCTTGTGGTACTCCTTGTGGTACTTCGCCAGTAACCACAAGGTTACTGGCGAACAGTAACCTTGTGGTTACTGTTCGCCAGTCCGACTTCTCGCCCCTTAAGTTAAGTGCCTCCTCCCTATCGCCTTTCTTGAAGATCGGCACGACATTTGCCTTCTTCCAGCAACTGGGCAATTCTCCTGACATAAGTGACTCATTAAAGATCATTGCCAGAGGCACGCTGAGGGCCTGTGCTGCTTCTTTTAGTATCCACGGTGATACTTTGTCTGGTCCAACTGCTTTAGTTGCATCTAGAGTTGTCAACTGTTTCATTACCTCCTCTGCTGTCACCTCTATATCTGATAGTCTTTCATCTAGGGTAACCCCTTCCAACAATGGGAGCTGCTCAGGCTCGGTAGTGAACACTCCATGGAAACTGGCATTCAGTGCCTCGCAGATTTCCTTGTCACTTTCAGTATATGCCTCCTTCTGTCTTCCTTAGTCTTGTCACTTGGTCGTTCACCGACATTTTTCTTCTTATATGACTGTGTAGTAACTTAGGTTGTTTTTTCGCTTTGATTGCAATATCGTTCTCATAGTCCCTTTCCGATGTTCGTCTTATGTTAATGTAATCGTTCCTAGCTCTGTTGTATCTGCTTCTGTTGTCCTCTGTTCTTTGTCTTCTGTACTTCCTCCACTCCCGCCTGCTGGCCATTTTTGCTTCCTGACACTGTCTATTAAACCATGGGTTATTATATTCCTTCTTATTTTTTCCCTTTACCGTTGGTATAAATCTCTCTTCGGCCTCCTGGCATTTCTGTATGACTAGGTCATACAGTATGTGTGTGTGTATGTTTGTGTGTGTGTGTGTGTGTGTGTGTGTGTGTGTGTGTGTGTGTGTGTGTGTACTCACCTAGTTGTACTCACCTAGTTGTGCTTGCGGGGGTTGAGCTCTGGCTCTTTGGTCCCGCCTCTCAACCGTCAATCAACAGGTGTACAGGTTCCTGAGCCTATTGGGCTCTATCATATCTACACTTGAAACTGTGTATGGAGTCAGCCTCCACCACATCACTTCCTAATGCATTCCATTTGTCAACCACTCTGACACTAAAAAAGTTCTTTCTAATATCTCTGTGGCTCATTTGGGCACTCAGTTTCCACCTGTGTCCCCTAGTGCGTGTGCCCCTTGTGTTAAATAGCCTGTCTTTATCAACCCTGTCGATCCCTTGAGAATCTTGAATGTGGTGATCATTTCCCCCCTAACTCTTGTGTGTGTGTGTGTGTGTGTGTGTGTGTGCGTGCGTGCATGCGTGCAATGTGCCAGCCTATGTTTGCACATATAGGCCTATCTTGTAGTCAAATAAGTACTATTTGTGTTTTGCTTTCGTTTATATATGCTTATTGACCTATTAAATACTAATAAAACCATAAAATTTATTTGATCAGAGTTCTTAGAATAGTTTCCTGAGACGGAGCGATAGTTAGGAAATACTTCCAACTGAACTGCATATAATTATTACCCAAGTTCTCGTACTGGATAAGACTTCGGTTCTTTCCACGGTCGTGAATCGTGGCCCAAGTAAGGACATCGTAGACACCTCGGAGGAGGAGGAGGAAGGTTTTGATCGTTCTTGAAGATGATTTGTTGCTGAAGCGAAGAGGGCAGGCAGGTGTAATGTTACAGGTGGGCAATAGAAGCGGCCATTGATTGCTTAGCGTGGTGCCGGATGGCGTCTCCGCGCTGCCGGAGGTACGACCACCACTTGTTGCTCGCACCTTCCCTTATTTACATGTTTCCCGCCAAATATTTCAAATTTCAAATTTGTTTTATCAAGCTTAAATTCAGCTGCAAATATGTCACTTCATTTGCAGATCTACGGTTTGAATTTTATTTGAATTGTCATTTGACGGTTGAATTTTTTTGTTGCCGGGGGAGGGGGGGGGCGTCACCTGGCGGGAGGTGCATGGCCAGATTTTTTTCAGTCTCCCGAAGGCAGCCGTGGAGGGAGGGCGCGCGCGGGCCGGACTCTGATCCAGTATGGAGGCGGCTTTAGGCTATAGGGCGGCTGTGTGTGTGAGAGAGACAGAGAGACACACACACACACGTGTCATACTAGCTAATGTCGAGGTGAAAGATCACTAGGATATCGTCTGGAAAAGAATGGAGTAATCCTACATCCACTGGAATGTATACACGTTGAAGGATCCGTCCTTCACTTGTCAATAACCCGGAAACGGTTCAAAGGTCATTATAAACAACAGAGGGAGTCGAAAGGAAGTAATTAAAGGTTCGAACAAACAGTTGGGGGAAAGACATCAACGCAGCTACTCAAGTCAGGAGAAACCCTCCACAAGCAAAGATGTTAATTGTATATTTTCTGATGCTCTGTACGGAACATTGTTTCATGTGCCTGCGTTTAATGCAGGTAAGAATGCTTTAAGGAACGATGCAAATCTGTCTCCTGGGTGTGTGTGTGTGCTGCTCTACGGAACACACACACACACACACGTGTTGTAAGTGTTGTAGAGATAACATTGCCTCTGTCCTGCGGGTGTTTTGACACATGTTGTGAAAGATCACGATCCTCTATACTGATTTGTGTGTTTGTGTGTGTGTGTGTGTGTGTATGTGTGTGTGTGTGTGTGTGTGTGTGTGTGTGTGTGTGAGTGTGTGTGTGTGTGTGAGTGTGTGTGTGTGTGTGTGTGTGTGTGTGTGTGTGTGTGTGTGTGTGTGTGTGTGTGTGTGTGTGTGTGTGTGAGTGTGTGTGTGTGTGTGTGTGAGTGTGTGTGTGTGTGTGTGTGTGTGTGTGTGTGTGTGTGTGTGTGTGTGTGTGTGTGTGTAAACCGCCGTCCCATCCCGGTTTACATCCCTCACTGAAACACTCATAAGTTATTTAGCAGAAGGGCGCAGAAACCCCCATAGCTGTTATTGGGGCTTCCAGAGAGGCTTCCTCTCTGTGTGGAATCTTTCCGGGGTTTCGCTTCCAGTTAATTAATCACAATTAATTAACCTCGGATATATATATGCACGCACACATTCATACACCCCACACATACACATTCACGCATACACACACACACACAGAGCCAAATAGTCTCAGGAATCTGTAAACCAGTCGATTGACATTTGAGAGGCGGGGCTAAAGAGCCGGAGCTCAATCCCCGCAAGCACAACTGAGTACTCATACACCCACGCATACACACATTCATATATACATACACTATTTTTTTGTTTAATTTAGTGTAAAGAGTCTTGAATAGATTCGCTTTTTACGGAATAAAGTGGGGATTTACAAAGATTGAAAAATGTAGAAATTTTTAAAAATTTTCTTGCTGGTATTTGGAAGGAAAGAAGTGATAGTTTCCATGAAATTAATAGTCGTAGTAGTTATTGTTGTGACAATAGTTCTACTACTTCAATCTGTTGTAATTGTGGTTCATATATAAGTAGTTATAAAGTGGTAATAATATCAGGATTATTAGTTATCAGATAATTGCAGTAGTTTAGAAAAGAGAAGAAGCAGCAGTTGTTAAGGAACTAGTTACAGTAGGTGTAATAGAACTAGTAACAACAGGTGTACTAGAAGTAGCAACCAAAGTTGGACTGATGTATTAGTGAGAAAATCAGTTGATGCCATGATGGGGATTCGAACCTGTGCACGGGGTACCCAGTGTACCCAAAACAACTGGGCCACGACATGCAAAAAGATCAATGCAACCTGGGATTCAATTGCAGCCCAGTCAATCCCTTTCACCATGTTAAGCTGTGGCATAGATCTACCTTTACCTCTTTACATGCACAAAGAAATAACTTTTTATTATTATAATTTTCTACCACAGAATTGGCCATTCATAGACAATAGTAACTACCGTTTATACATCTTCTTTCCTGTCCTCCGCGGACAGGCTTAGAGATCTGTTAAACAGTGATTTATTGAACAGTCAACAACAGGAGGTGATTGCAATGCTTTTAAAATGTTTATGTAATGCACAACAAATACATAGATTTACGTCTATCATACATAAACAGTGTTTCAAGTATGTTATTTTTACATAATATGCGTTTGGAAAGGTGAAATGCAGTTCTGACCAGCTTACACATACCATGTGTGTGTGTGTGTATATATATATATATATATATATATATATATATATATATATATATATATATATATATATATATATATATATATATATATATATATATATATATATTGGTGTATACTGGCAGCAGGTTTTCTTTCAAACATGTTTCATTGAATATGACCGCATATTCTGTATTTATTATTTTCTGGTTTAGGGCTTCTATCCCTCTAACTATTTTCTTAGCATCAGGGCTTAATTGAAATAGGAGTTCTCCAAAACTCATTTTCGTACTTTTAAGGTGAAGAAAAGAAGTGATTTACTATAGAGTGTATTACACTTATTTGTATAATTTGCACGACGTTTCGAACCTCCATGGTTCATTCTCAAGTGAACAGATCTTACAATACTAGTTGATTTTATACCCGCATTAGGTCAGGTGATAATACAATGAAGGTGAAAACATGGGGGGATACATAAGGGATAAACATAGGGGCTGCAGAAGGCTTATTGGCCCAGACGAGGCATCTCCTATCCAAACACAAAGATTAATCCAGTGTAATTGGCCTGTTATGTTGGACATTGTCTTCTGTGTTGGCATCGATATGTTCTTGTCTTGTCCTTACTCTCATGGTGGGTAGAGTAAATAGTTTCGTGATTTTGGTGTTCATGGTAGGTCGCTCTATTCTTATGTGAATTGCCTCAAGAATTTGTAATCTTCTTGAATCTTGGGTTTTGTCTATTATGCAAGTATTCTTGTTCAACATTTCTCTTGTTAGAGTAATGTCATGGGCTTGTCTCATGTGATTCCTAGGGGCACCAGATTGAAGATGGCATGTCAAACGCCTCGTCAGCTTGGTCGACGTCATACCTATGTACTTACATTGAAGGTTACATCCTTCGTGGGGGCAAGTGTACATGTATACAACGCTTGACTGCTGTAGAGGGTTCTCCGTCGGCTTCGGGCTGTTTTTGATAAGGAGTTCGGAAGTCTTCTTGGTTTTGTAGAATATTATCAGGTTTATGTTTTGGTTAGGAGTAGTGCTTTTTACTCCTTTACGGATTATTTCTTTCATTATTCTTTCCTCTTTTATATGTTCACTGTGCATGGTTGATTTGTAATATAATTTTATTGGGGGTGTTGTGGTTTCTGTTCTAGGTTCTGAATTATACCAACGGTCCAAGTGTCTTCTTATAGCAGCGTTTATTTCCGCGTTGCTATATCCGTTGTTCACCAATACCTGAGTTACTCTTTCAAACTCTCTACTCACGTTGCTCCATTCAGAGCAGTGGGTAAGCGCTCGACGAATATAAGCATTGAGAACACTGGCTTTGTATCTTTGGGGGCACTCACTTCTACCGTTCAGGCATAATCCTATGTTGGTGGGCTTGGTATATACGTTGGTGCTTAAAGAGTTTGAAAGAGTAACTCAGGTATTGGTGAACAACGGATATAGCAACGCGGAAATAAACGCTGCTATAAGAAGACACTTGGACCGTTGGTATAATTCAGAACCTAGAACAGAAACCACAACACCCCCAATAAAATTATATTACAAATCAACCATGCACAGTGAACATATAAAAGAGGAAAGAATAATGAAAGAAATAATCCGTAAAGGAGTAAAAAGCACTACTCCTAACCAAAACATAAACCTGATAATATTCTACAAAACCAAGAAGACTTCCGAACTCCTTATCAAAAACAGCCCGAAGCCGACGGAGAACCCTCTACAGCAGTCAAGCGTTGTATACATGTACACTTGCCCCCACGAAGGATGTAACCTTCAATGTAAGTACATAGGTATGACGTCGACCAAGCTGACGAGGCGTTTGACATGCCATCTTCAATCTGGTGCCCCTAGGAATCACATGAGACAAGCCCATGACATTACTCTAACAAGAGAAATGTTGAACAAGAATACTTGCATAATAGACAAAACCCAAGATTCAAGAAGATTACAAATTCTTGAGGCAATTCACATAAGAATAGAGCGACCTACCATGAACACCCAAATCACGGAACTATTTACTCTACCCACCATGAGAGTAAGGACAAGACAAGAACATATCGATGCCAACACAGAAGACAATGTCCAACATAACAGGCCAATTACACTGGATTAATCTTTGTGTTTGGATAGGAGATGCCTCGTCTGGGCCAATAAGCCTTCTGCAGCCCCTATGTTTATCCCTTATGTATCCCCCCATGTTTTCACCTTCATTGTATTATCACCTGACCTAATGCGGGTATAAAATCAACTAGTATTGTAAGATCTGTTCACTTGAGAATGAACCATGGAGGTTCGAAACGTCGTGCAAATTATACAAATAAGTGTAATACACTCTATAGTAAATCACTTCTTTTCTTCACCTTAAAAGTACGAAAATGAGTTATGGAGAACTCCTATTTCAATTAAGCCCTGATGCTAAGAAAATAGTTAGAGGGATAGAAGCCCTAAACCAGAAAATAATAAATACAGAATATGCGGTCATATTCAATGAAATATATATATATATATATATATATATATATATATATATATATATATATATATATATATATATATATATATATATATATATATATATATCTTCTACCATCTGGAGGGTGAAGAAACACTAAATCACTTAATCTTTCCATTTTGAGTGTATGAACGGTAAGAGTGTTATAATAGAAGTAATGATAGGTATAAGAGAAGCGTCATCAATGTACATGTATAATCAGAATGATCAATGTATATGTATAATCATCCACCCCCTCCATGAGGATAACCAGGCCCTAGGAGTGGAAAATTGACCCCCTAAAAGAATACATTGTATTGTATTATACAAATACATTCACTCAGGCTTACAAGAAGGATGAGAAGGTGATACGAGATATAATTGTTAGGAATTGCAAACTTTGTAAAGTGAAAATGCAAGGATGCGTCCAGTCATGTATTATAACATCTCTCAAACATCTTCCCGCATTATGAGAAATAACATCTCCGCCTCCTCTGACACACTAAGGTGTACTACTGTAGTGTGTCATTACAAATGCGGATCTCAGATTCCAGTTCTCTGTCATGCTTGGAGTTCGCTCGTTTAGTGAATTCTAAATGTGTTACCAAGCTTATAACGTTGGCTGCCTCCCTGAACTATTGGTAGATTATTTTGTTTATATACATATATACTACATATTTGGTATGTGGATGGGCTGGTATATATTTAAGATATGTAGATGAAAGATGAAACAGCTTAACAGAACGATGAATAGTTTCAGCACATATATATGTATCTGTTAAATAGGATGATATAACGTCTTTCTGGTCTTGGACGGAAGCTAGCGATTTGGGGCTAATATCGCAAAGCTTTGCAGGGGGACTCCAGTGTTGAAGGGGACGGTCATAGGTCTTGGCTTTTGATACCAAATTTCAACCTCTTTATATACCAGACTCAATCCTTACGAAGATTCGTCCAGAATACAAGCGAAGTGATAACGACGGCAATATAGTATAGATAATAGTGATGGAGGTCGTCTGTAGTGAGTTTGGTTACAGTGAAGATGGTCAAGAGTAGTGCACATTGTTTACTGTGATGAAAGGTGTTTGTAGTGCACATGGTTACTGGTGAGTGAGTAGTTACAGTGATGAGGGTCGTGTGTAGTGTTAATGGGTACATTGATGACGGTTAAGAAGTATGTGGTTGACCAGACCACACACTAGAAGTTGAAGGGATCGACGACGTTTCGGTCCGTCCTGGACCATTCTCAAGTCGATTGTGACTTGAGAATTGTCCAGGACAGACCGAAACGTCGTCGTCCCTTCAACTTCTAGTGTGTGGTCTGGTCAACATACTTCAGCCATGTTATTGTGACTCATCGCCTGCAAGTATGTGGTGTCAACCCGTCCTCTTAAAACTAACGTCACTTTTGGCTCGTATCAGCACGATGGCCAAATTTGGATGTAATTTGAAATGAAATCGGCTCGCAGAAGTGATGTACTGTTCCGTTTTCTGTTTGAGTCGTCCGGCTTACTCGGACAGGTTACGAGAGGAAACTTGCCATTCATGTTTTTCATAACGTTTTGAAACTTTGTGAGAATTTCCTGTCCACCTAACCTACCAGAGGACCCTTAACGTACTGTTGTTGAAAAAAAATCCCAAGTTTATTTTCAAATTTTTTTTCATTTTCAAATTGCGTCCATTTTCGGCCATACGGGTAAACGGCCAAAAGCGACGTTATTTTTAAGAGGACAGGTTGGTGGTGTAGATGTGTCCATGTTTCACCCAAGCAACACATGATACACAGGCTTGTAAAAGATACAAGTGTACTGTAGTTCAACTACCAGTTAAGTCCATAGAGTGTATTATTGATAGATGGATCTGTCCAGATAATAAATTATGTATTTATTACTAGATAAATTGATATCTTAATACAGGCGATGAATCACAATAACGTGGCTGAAGTATGTTGACCCGACCACACACTAGAAAGTGAAGGGACGACGACGTTTCGGTCCGTCCTAGACCATTCTCAAGTCACAATCGACTTGAGAATGGTCCAGGACGGACCGAAACGTTGTCGATCCCTTCACTTTCTAGTGTGTCGTCTGGTCAAGATAACTTAATATTTCTTTATTTCGAATACAGATATTAGGTGAGGAGACAACGACGTTGTCGTCTCTCCCGATAACTGATATCTATCCCGTAGAGATAACTGATATCTAAACTTTAATCATTTATGTCACGCCACGATAGCTTCAAGAAACAATTTGTGTTGCGTTTCTGGTGGACTGAATCAGAATCCTTCTGCAGTTTTGAGTGTGCAAACAGCCTGGTTGATCAGTCCAGCAACCAGGAGGCCTGGTCGACGACCGGGCCGCGGGGACGCTAAGCCCCGGAAGCACCTCAAGGTAACCTCAAGGTAAGGTGCATTTAACCACATTCCAAGTGCTGAATATCAGGAACAAATTACAAATGTCAACTCAATTCTTGTTAAACCAAAAATTGTACTGGAGTAGATAATCTCGCCTTTATCTATTGTATCTACAAGCCTTATTGAAACCCGCTTTGCTTCGTGTTTTATCAGTTTAATTAATGCTCAGAGGAATGACCTACAGGTTCATTTATCCGGTTACTCAAACATGGGTTGTGTTTTCCGTAGAGTGTTTGTGCACCGACTAATAATGTCTGTTGGTAATGGACTTAACAATTTCTTTGGAATATTTTTGTTGTATATTATTATTATTTTTATTATTATTATTTTTATTATTATTATTTTTATTATTATTATTTTTATTATTATTATTTTTATTATTATTTTTATTATTATTTTTATTATTATTTTTACTATTATTATTATTAAAATTATTATTATTATTTAGGATAAAAACCCACATCTGTGTATTTGTGAAATTGCTATAATGAATTTTTGAATTATAATGAATTTGCATGTGTAAGTAGAGTATTCATTATAATATATAATGAAAGTCTTTCGCACTCTCCTGAGTGCTTTGTCAAGGTCTGAGTGTGTGGTGAGGACGAGACTCACATCTCAACGTCTAATGAGGCTGTTATCCGTTGTTTTAGATTAACCTACTCAGAATGAAATGTTCATGTAGCACGGGCTATGGTGAGCCCGTAAGGGTGTTATCCTGGGGTCCAGTCCTCTTGCCCTGCTTGACCTCCTGACCAGGTCACCACTATTCCCGCCTGTCAATGTATGTTGTTTAAGATTCGCTACTAGGAACAAAAAGTTCGAAGTAGCACGGGCTATGGTGAGCCCGTAGTGGACTTACCTGGCACAGGAGCGGGGCTGTGTGGGGGTGGCAATGTACCCGCGGTAATGTCTTCTACAGTAATGTGGTCACGGGACCTTTCGTAATGCTGCTGTTCTGGGAACTGGAGTTGTTATTAATAGAGGTGTTCATCTGGATGTTACCCCACGGGATCACCATAGCCCGTGCTACATGGACACTTCGTTCTGAGTAGCTAAATCTAAACCAATAACAACTGGATGTTATCACTCGTAACCCTCTCCATACACCCCAAGGAACACGGCTAATGGCACTACTTTAATCCATTTATTGAGATCTAATTTTAATTCACTCTGAATCATTTTCCTAGTAAAGCTGTCCTCGGAAGAAAAGCTCTTGTTACCAGCGAAAGTATCGAGAGTATTAGAACCCCTTCCACTACCCTTCTAGTTCTAACATTATTACGTTTATAGATTATGTCACATGTCTTAAAATCAACTTTGTGATCCTTTTCTCAACTATGACTTCCTACAGCACTCTTACCAGCCGTGATTCTACGCGATATCGCATAGATATCGCGTAGAACATAAGATATCTTATGTTCTTTAATTCTGATCTGAGGTTTACATCTAGTGTTTCCCCCACATAAGACTCATTACAGTCTCTACAAGGTAATATATAAACGCCTCTCGGATTTCTCTCCTTTCCTACTCTATTCTTACATACCCTTTCCTTAATTGTATTTGGGTTTCTCTAATTGAATACTTTTTTGCCCTACTTCCTATTGGCCATATTTGACTTTCCTCTAACCAGAAGCTTTTGAAGTCATAATTGGAGAAGAACAATTATGCTTAAGAACTTGGCTATCACAAAACATTGAAGCTGTCAGGTGAACCCAGATTAACGAGGGTGATATGCTTATTATGGGAAGATTTGTAATGGTGCGTTGTGTGTGTGTAATTACCTAAGTGTAATTACCTAAGTGTAGTTACAGGATGAGAGCTACGCTCGTGGTGTCCCGTCTTCCCAGCACTCTTTGTCATATAACGCTTTGAAACTACTGACGGTCTTGGCCTCCAACACCTTCTCCCCTAACTTGTTCCAACCGTCTACCACTCTGTGTGTGTGTGTGTGTGTGTACTCACCTATATGTACTCACCTATATGTGCTTGCAGGATCGAGCATTGACTCTTGGATCCCGCCTTTCTAGCTATCGGTTGTTTACAGCTATGACTCCTGTCCCATTTCCCAATCATACCTAGTTTTAAAAGTATGAATAGTATTTGCTTCCACAACCTGTTCCCCAAGTGCATTCCATTTTTCTACTACTCTCACGCTAAAAGAAAACTTCCTAACATCTCTGTGACTCATCTGAGTTTCCAGTTTCCACCCATGTCCCCTCGTTCTGTTATTATTACGTGTGAACATTTCATCTATTTCCACTTTGTCAATTCCCCTGAGTATTTTATATGTCCCTATCATATCTCCTCTCTCCCTTCTTTTCTCTAGTGTCGTAAGGTTCAGTTCCTTCAGCCGCTCTTCATATCCCATCCCTCGTAACTCTGGGACAAGCCTCGTCGCAAACCTCTGAACCTTCTCTAGTTTCTTTATGTGTTTCTTCAGGTGGGGTCTCCATGATGGCGCGGCATACTCTAAGACGGGTCTCACGTAGGCAGTGTAAAGCGCCCTAAAAGCTTCCTCATTTAGGTTTCTGAATGAAGTTCTAATTTTCGCCAGTGTAGAGTACGCTGCTGTCGTTATCCTATTTATATGTGCCTCAGGAGTTAGATTAGGTGTCACATCCACTCCCAGGTCTCTTTCTCGAATCGTTACAGGTAGGCTGTTCCCCTTCATTGTGTACTGTCCCTTTGGTCTCCTGTCACCTGATCCCATTTCCATAACTTTACATTTACTGGTGTTAAACTCCAGTAGCCATTTCCCTGACCATCTCTGCAGCCTGTTTAAGTCCTCTTGGAGGATCCTACAATCCTCGTCTGTCACAACTCTTCTCATTAATTTTGCGTCATCTGCAAACATTGACATGTATGATTCCACTCCTGTAAACATATCATTTACGTAAATTAGAAAGAGGATTGGTCCCAGCACCGATCCTTGAGGTACTCCACTTGTTACTGTTCGCCAGTCCGACTTTTCGCCCCTTACCATTACCCTCTGGCTCCTTCCTGTTAGGTAGTTCTTCACCCATACTAGGGCCTTTCCGCTTACTCCTGCCTGCCTCTCAAGTTTGTATAGCAGTCTCATGTGCGGTACCGTATCAAAGGCCTTTTGGCAGTCAAGAAATATGCAGTCTGCCCAGCCTTCTCTGTCCTGCCTTATCCTTGTTACTTTATCATAGAATTCTAAAAGGTTTGTTAGGCATGATTTCCCTGTCCAGAACCCATGTTGGTGCTTGTTTACAAACCCAATGCTCTCCAGGTGCTCAACAAGTCTTAGCCTAATTATTCTTTCAAGTATTTTGCAGGGGATGCTTGTCAGTGATACGGGTCTGTAGTTAAGTGCCTCCTCCCTATCACCTTTCTTGAAAATCGGTACGACATTTGCCTCCTTCCAGCAACTGTGCAATTCTCCCGACATAAGTGACTCATTAAAGATCACTTGTGTGTGTGTGTGTGTGTGTGTGTGTGTGTGTGTACTCACCTAGTTGTACTCACCTAGTTGTGTTTGCGGGGGTTGAGCTCTGGCTCTTTGGTCCCGCCTCTCAACCGTCAATCAACAGGTGTACAGATTCCTGAGCCTATCGGGCTCTGTCATATCTACACTTGAAACTGTGTATGGAGTGAGCCTCCACCACATCACCCCCTAATGCATTCCATTTGTCAACCACTCTGACACTAAAAAAGTTCTTTCTAATATCTCTGTGGCTCATTTGGGAACTCAGTTTCCACCTGTGTCCCCTTGTGCGTGTTCCCCTTGTGTTAAATAGACTGTCTTTATCTACCCTATCAATGTGTGTGTGTGTGTGTGTGTGTGTGTGTGTGTGTGTGTGTGTGTGTGTGTGTGTGTGTGTGTGTGTGTGTGTGTGTGTGTGTGTGTGTGTGTGACAGTAGACGGAACACAAGCGTATCACTGACACCTTTCCAGGATGTGAATCACATTGTTTGTGGCAGAAAGCAGAGTTGTTATTACCTTACTGATCTGCCTTGACCTTCCTCTGACCTTATCCCCCCCCCTTCACCCTTCACCACCCTTACCTGACCCCTCACTACCCCCCCCCCCTCACCTCACACCACCTGTGAGTGTATATACATGGTAACTTAGCTACACCTTTTGGTGTAAATTCCCACCCCCAATGACCCACATAATTTTATTCTAAGGCGCAAATATTCTTAATATTTTCCAAGAAAATGTTTTCTAAGAAACATAAGGACAGCAGATAATACGTGGAAATTTAATTATGATAATTGATTTGTATAATAAGAATAAAAACATTTTCTGATCTTCAGCGTTTTTTTTAAGAAATTTGTTTTTAAACGATTTTTGTCTATTTGCTTAGAAATTTCAGTTGGGTTCTAAATGTTCATTTTAACTGTTCTATTTTTCTTGAACAATTTAGTATTGAGCTGACCTAAAACAGGTTAGATGTGATTAGGTTAAGTTTGCTTTGTTTTGATTTCTATAAAGAAATTAAAATTCAGTAATATTTGTACCATTAACAATTCGGAGAAGGTTGAAGAATTATGTTAAATTTGGAACACAATACTATTCAAGGAACTTATGCACCTGTGAGATTGTTAAATATTTTGAGTATTAAATTATATTTTGTACCTATTATTAATAGTATTTTTGTACCCATTATTTTGAACATTTTGTTATATGAGTGAAGGCTGAGGATTTTTGTTGTTATTTTAATATGTTTTTTAATATAATTTGTTTACTACTCAACTCCAATTATATTTGTAATTATTTAATTATTTAAATTATGTAACGTAAATATATAATTATCAAAAGGACTCATTTTATGTTATACCAAACATTACTCACTTTATTTGAACTCTACCCAGACAAGAGCACTTTAGACCACCTAGTAGAGGGGTAGAAGGTAGATACAAGCATAACAGACTTCCTGGGGGTCCAGTAGATAACGTAAAAGCACATTAAACTTTTTAAGGGGTGGTCCAGTGTAATTGCCTATCTATATCTAGTATCTATCGCACAATAGACTACCTAGGAGTCCAGTACGAGGCATTGACTGGCTACCGTTCTCTGTACTGCCCCTGTTTGACCTGCTGCCAGCGATCAACTGGTTGCAATAGCAATGTGTATTGATTGCCTGATGAAACATGTAGAGGAAACCACATATGTCATATAGGAAATAACATTTGGGGTTTCCTCTACATGTTTCATCACTCTGGTGAGTGTAGGTAGCTGTGCCTCTCATCACAGGCTGGTAGAAACCTTCTGGGGTTTTCTTTCTCACGTGGTTTCAACAGCAATTCTATTTTTGTAAGTTTTGCTTTTAGCTATATACATTTGTGGTTTATTTTGCAAGCTTTTTCCTAGTGTACCTGGTTTATTTTATCAACGTTATCTACGTATTCCTGGTTTATCAACATTCTCTACATATTCCTGGTTTATCAACATTATCTACATATACCTGGTTTATCAACGTTATCTACATATTCCTGGTTTATCAACATTATCTACATATACCTGGTTTCTCAACATTCTCTACGTATTCCTGGTTTATCAACATTATCTACATATACCTGGTTTATCAACATTATCTACATATTCCTGGTTTATCAACATTATCTACATATACCTGGTTTATCAACATTCTCTACATATACCTGGTTTATCAACATTATCTACATATACCTGGTTTATCAACATTATCTACATATTCCTGGTTTATCAACATTATCTACATATACCTGGTTTATCAACATTATCTACATATACCTGGTTTATCAACATTATCTACATATACCTGGTTTATCAACATTCTCTACATATTCCTGGTTTATCAACATTCTCTACATATTCCTGGTTTATCAACATTATCTACATATACCTGGTTTATCAACGTTATCTACATATACCTGGTTTATCAACATTCTCTACATATTCCTGGTTTATCAACATTCTCTACATATTCCTGGTTTATCAACATTATCTACATATTCCTGGTTTATCAACGTTATCTACATATCCCTGGTTTATCAGCATTCCCTACAATATCAACGCTTGAAGAAATAACGAATTAAATTCTATAAGATTCGAGCGGAATAATGTAGTGAAGGAGGAGCGAATATATCGTGAAAGTGTTGCGACGACCTCGCGACATGCAAGGCCGGAGTTCGATCCCCAACGGTCGTGAGGGCTACACACCTTTCCTTCCTTCCTTTCCCCTGTCCCAGCTCCTGTCCTGTAGTTATATATCCGTTCCATGTGCTGTATATCCATAGGGGTTTCGGATAATTATCTAATTTTTAATTTCACTGATATATACTTTCGTATATTAATCCAGTTTAACCGATAATAATGATAGTTTCTCTTCATTGTGTTCTATACAATGTTATTTAGTTTGGCGTTTTATTTGTGTATAGATTAATTGTCTATGTTACGATGTGATTAAGGCTTGTGTGAATTTTTATCCTGTCGGGCGATGTCTTCTCGAAGCATCTTTGGTCTTTAAGAAATTCTCAAACCACTTAGAGAACATATAGACAACTGCCAATAAAGTTAAGGTATCTGGAGAGAGCACTAAGTCATTACGGCTTATAGGAGGGGATATATGGGTAAGGATGGGACGGGGGGGAAGGAGTGGTGGCCAACCACTTATGGACGGTCGGGGATTGAACGCCGACTTGCATAAAGCGAGACCATCGCTCTACCGTCCAGCCCAAGTGGTTGGCTTCCAATAAAGTGTTTAAGGCATTATATAATAACATTACATTTTCTTTAATCGTGGATTGGATAGGAAGAAGACATACTAGAGAAATGAATCTGATTTTAGTCTTATGACGAGGAATGTTGCAAGACTCATCAGCAATACTGTCTTTCTATTCATTAATTAGTCATCATCTTCCTCATCACCATAACCCATTTTCTATCATGGTATAATAGGTCCCCTCCCCCCTCCTCCCCTTACAATTTAACCATAACTAACACTACCCAATTGCCACCGGAGGCATGAGCTCTATATAGAGCGTGTAAGTTATTTACGTATGTGTGTCACAGTCCAGCTTCCTATTTCCCTATCATGTCTACTTTGAAGTGAGGAGTCGAATTGGCTTGCACAGCCTGCTGCTTTAGTTCATAACTTATTTTTCCCACTGTTAATGAACACTTCCTAACATGTCTGTGACTCATGTGAGTGTCCGGGTCCCACTCATGTTCCCTCGTTCTGTTGGTGTTCTGGGAGAACATTTCGTCTGTGTCCATTGTTAATCCTCCGGAGTATTTTGTGTCATTTCAGTCGGAAATGACCCAGTCGGGTCATTTCTCCCCGTATTCATCTTGTTTCTAGCGTGGTTAGGTTCAGACCCTCCAGTCGTGTGTGTGTGTGTGTGTGTGTGTGTGTGTGTGTGTGTGTGTGTGTGTGTGTGTGTGTGTGTGTGTGCGTGTACTCACCTAGTTACTCACCTAGTTGTGTTTGCGGGGGTTGAGCTCTGGCTCGTTGGTCCCGCCTCTCAACCGTCAATCAACAGGTGTACAGATTCCTGAGCCTATCGGGCTCTATCATATCTACACTTGAAACTGTGTATGGAGTCAGCCTCCACCACATCACCCCCTAATGCATTCCATTTGTCAACCACTCTGACACTAAAAAAGTTCTTTCTAATATCTCTGTGGCTCATTAGCCACAGAGTGTGTGTGTGTGTGTGTGTGTGTGTGTGTGTGTGTGTGTGTGTGTGTGTGTGTGTGTGTGTGTGTGTGTGTGTGTGTGTGGACACCAATATGTAGCTATCTAAATATTTTTGTAAGTGTCTGTGCC
Organism: Procambarus clarkii; assembly: GCF_040958095.1. Classification (NCBI taxonomy): domain Eukaryota; kingdom Metazoa; phylum Arthropoda; class Malacostraca; order Decapoda; family Cambaridae; genus Procambarus; species Procambarus clarkii. The sequence goes on from NC_091171.1 coordinate 38,736,836, forward strand.
AGCCTACGCAGATTAGATTACAGACAGGTGTTAAGTCCAGCCTTAGCACCTGTCTGTGATCTAATGCAGAGACTCCAATCTCTACTTTTTTGTCGTTCTTATTGCTGTCTGCTGTCTCTCCCACTGTTTGCTCACTACCCCGACGACATGAAGGCCTTTGTAACATCCCTGTGACTGAGCCTCGTGTTTACGACTCTCTCCTCATACCTTGAGAATCTTGCATGTTGTTATCATGTCCCCATAGCTCCGTCTGTCTTCACGTGGTCCAAGTGTTACCGCACACCTCTGCATTTTTTCATAGTTCGCTTCTTGTTTTTTTTTTTTAGTTGTGTTCCATGACGAGTGTTTTTGTTTGCAATAACTTATTTCTTGTCTTGTGTTTGTGAATGAAGCTTCAGCCTTCGGGCTCCCATTTTGTTTTGAAGTTGTACGTCAAATTCATTGACTCAGAATTTCACTTTTTAAATAATGGATGTAATTGGCTTGTACCTCACCGTCTGGTTAATTACTCTTTCCTGCACCTGTTGTGTTTGAAAAAATCTGCTCTGTCAGTTCCCCCTCTGAAATTTACATGTATATATTATGTCTGTCTGTCTGTCTGTCTGTCTGTCTGTCTGTCTGTCTGTCTGTCTGTCTGTCTGTCTGTCTGTCTCTGTCTCTGTCTCTGTCTCTCTCTCTCTCTCTCTCTCTCTCTCTCTCTCTCTCTCCT
>NC_091171.1:38740544-38779453 GCF_040958095.1 Procambarus clarkii
CCTTGTCCTCATACCCCAGCTCCTTGTCCTCATACCCTAGCTCCTTGTCCTCATACGCCAGCTCCTTGTCCTCATACCCCAGCTCCTTGTCCTCATACCCCAGCTCCTTGTCCTCATACCCCAGCTCCTTGTCCTCATACCCCAGCTCCTTGTCCTCATACCCCAGCTCCTTGTCCTCACATCCCTTCCAAGCGCTATATAGCCACAATAGCTGAACGCCTTCTGGTAATTACCTTAAACTTACCTTTTTTGGGGGCAAATTCCCGCTGGTTTTACTGGGTACATTAGCCAGCCCGAGCGTGAAGAAGGGAGAGTAATGGTAAGAGAAGTGTTTACTCACTGTGAGAAACGGGAGAGTATCAGCCCAGCCGTTCCCAGTTGGCTTAACAGAGAGGGTCTGAATGGCGCTTCATCAGGCCTTGTCAGAGTCTGTATTTGGTAGGAGGCGTGGTCAAGCCCCCCGTGTGGGGGTCTGGAACGGTTATGGTGAGGTTATGTGGGGTCTGGAACGGTTATGGTGATGTTATGTGGGGTCTGGAACGTTTGTGGTGAGGTTATGTGGGGTCTGGAACGTTTATGGTGAGGTTATGTGGGGTCTGGAACGTTTGTGGTGAGGTTATGTGGGGTCTAGAACGGTTATGGTGAGGTTATGTGGGGTCTGGAACGGTTATGGTGAGGTTATGTGGGGTCTGGAACGGTTATGGTGAGGTTATGTGGGGTCTGGAACGGTTATGGTGAAGTTATGTGGGGTCTGGAACGTTTATAGTGATGTTATATGGGGTCTGGAACGTTTGTGGTGAGGTTATGTGGGGTCTGGAACGTTTATAGTGAAGTTATGTGGGTCTGCAACGTTCATGGGGACGTCATGTGAGAGAGAGGATCGGGGGATAAGAATGAGATGCCCACATTTTGTTTCCTATCAATTACGGCTGAATTTAATTCCAGAATTAGGCTATTGTCGAGTCTCCTAGACAGGCCTCAATTGGTGTACTTGGTTATCGTTAATGAATGCGAGAAGGGAGGTTGGTTGACAGGCTGGCAGGCTGTCAGGTTGGCAGGCTGGCAGGCTGTCAGGTTGACAGGCTAGCAGGCTGACAGGCTGTCAGGTTGGCAGGCTGGCAGGTTGACAGGCTGGCAGGCTGGCAGGCTGTCAAGCTGGCAGGCTGTCAGGCTGGCTGTTTAAACTGTCCTAATAGAACGTCGCAATTTGACGTATACTCTACGGGCAAAAATTGTCGTACTAGAAAATAGAAGCGGTTCGCGAAATTGACATACTGTCCCGTTTTCTGTTATGGCTCCTCTGGTTGGTTAGGTTAAGGGCACTTTAATACGATAGTTTCTTGACGTTGGAATGCATTGGGAGGACAGAGGTAAGGAATGGTGCCCAATGTCTTGTGGATGGTCAGGGGATTGAACGCCGACCTGCAAGAATACGAGACCGTCGCTCTACCGTCCAGTCGAAACGGTTGGGCAAGCCGCCACAAGTTGATCACGCGCCATCTATGTAAGATCTTAATGTACACTGCCTTGTTACAATTAAATTCTCACAGACGTCCATCAGCGCGTCTTGCTTGACGCAAATAATGCATTTATGTTTCTGTGTCAGCGTGTATTTTTATGCTGTTGGGAGCGTTGGAAGCTGGGCAGGAATATTCCTAGTGGGAGCGAAGTGGGAATACTCATTTCTCCTTTAAATAAGACATTACGAGTCCCTAGAACTCTCTCTCTCTCTCTCTCTCTCTCTCTCTCTCTCTCTCTCTCTCTCTCTCTCTCTCTCTCTCTCTCTCTCTCTCTCTCTATCTCTATCTCTATCTCTCTCTCTCTCTCTCTCTCTCTCTCTCTCTCTCTCTCTCTCTCTCTCTCTCTCTCTCTCTCTCTCTCTCTCTCTCTCTCTCTCTCTCTCTCTCTCTCTCTCTCTCTTTCTTCCCAAGGAAGTTGGGATCTGAACCTTCTAAAGTTGATCTATTTAATGACATTATTATTAGCTTTTTATTAGGAATAAACTTGGTGTAGTGTTGACTTACAATCAAGTTATGGACGGGGTGGGGGCGGGTGCCACTTGTCGGTGTACCAGAGATGGCACTAATACAGGGGAAATCTGGGAAAATTTACCTGGTGTGATTTCACTTGTATCCACGTGTTAGGTGAACATAGTCCCAGTTAACCTGGGAGTGAATTATCACCTGAGTAATGTTTTGGATGGTACAGACCTGCTGCTGGTGCTGCTGCTGCTGCTGCTGCTGCTGGTGGTGCTGGTGGTGGTGGTGGTGCTCCTGTTGCTGCTTCTACTGCTGCTGGTGCTGCTGCTGTTGGTGCTACTGCTCCTGCTGCTAGTGCTGCTGCTGCTGCTGCTTCTACTGCTGCTGGTGCTGCTGCTGCTGCTGCTGCTGCTGCTGCTGCTGGTGCTCCTGTTGCTGCTTCTACTGCTGCTGGTGCTGCTGCTGTTGGTGCTACTGCTCCTGCTGCTAGTGCTGCTGCTGTTGGTGCTACTGCTCCTGCTGCTGGTGCTGCAGCTGCTGCAGCTGGTCAAGCAGGGATCTACCGTCACCTAATCCATGTTCAGTTTTAGAGAATATATTCAACTTCGAGCCTACTTTGAATCATTTTCTCTAGCGCCTCGCAAGCGATATCTGTTGGTGATGCCGCGATGTTGTTCAGTGGCTGTTGCATACTGCACAACATGAACTGTTTCCCAAGTGTGTTGTAGTTCTCGTCTTACTAGTGAGGCGAGGGGGACTACAGCCATTACAGCATTACAGCAATCACATACAGCATTACAGCTGCCCCTTTTGTACCCCAGAATGAAACCTTATCTGGCTCTGTGACTTTGAACTTTGACCTCTATAAAGTAACTCAAGTAACACATTGAGTTACTTTATATACGGTGTATTCTATAGTCAGACTTCTAGACTAGTCTTAGAAGGGATATGAGGATGGCGTGAATATCCGTTGCCTGACCATCGGGGATTGAACGCGGATCATGCAAGGTGCTCCTTTCTTAGAACTGTTTGGAGATTAAGGTCGATCTAATTCCAGTTTAGTTCATTTATTATGCACCCCATACCCATCTTGTGCGGTAGTGGAAAGGGTTACAGAGGCACATAATGGGCTCAGGGACTGAACTCCACAATTCATTTAGCTAAGAAAGTTACAATCTTGATGAGCTAATTACAAAATTCAGTATAAGTCGTCACATCAACAATGGGTTTGAGATCGACCACAAGTACAGGTTCTAAATTAAGCAACTGACATGTGGAGAGCTAGTGTCACAATTGATATGTTTGTCCTGCACACCGCCCCCCATCCAGTGAGCAGCGGTGGATAGGTTACACCGACCCCCCATCCAGTGAGCAGCGGTGGATAGGTTACACCGCCCCCCCATCCAGTGAGCAGCGGTGGATAGGTTACAGTCACTTTGTTACTACCTACAGTTAGCAAACTGGGGATATTTGGCTAAGACTTCTGGCAGCAGATCTAATTCCATCTTGAAAACTTCTTGAAATGTTTTTATTGAATTCTGTTGAAACCTTCTTATCTTCTCCGGGCATTATATTGCCTCTCTTGTGTCTTGATCGTTTACTGACCGTCGTCTTCCTCCTAATGGGGTATCTAATAGTAAGATAATAGGGTCTCTAATAGTGGTTTAAGGTGTGTGTGTGTGTGTGTGTGTGTGTGTGTGTGTGTGTGTGTGTGTGTGTGTGTGTGTGTGTGTGTGTGTGTGTGTGTGTGTGTGTGTGTGTGTACTCACCTAGTTGTACTCACCTAGTTGTGTTTGCGGGGGTTGAGCTCTGGCTCTTTGGTCCCGCCTCACAACCGTCAATCAACAGGTGTACAGATTCCTGAGCCTATCGGGCTGTGTCATATCTACACTTGAAACTGTGTATGAAGTCAGCCTCCACCACATCACCCCCTAATGCATTCCATTTGTCAACCACTCTGACACTAAAAAAGTTCTTTCTAATATCTCTGTGGCTCATTTGGGCACTCAGTTTCCACCTGTGTCCCCTTGTGCGTGTTCCCCTTGTGTTAAATAGACTGTCTTTATCTACCCTATCAATCCCCTTCAGAATCTTGAATGTGGTGATCATGTCCCCCCTAACTCTTCTGTCTTCCAGCGAAGTGAGGTTTAATTCCCGTAGTCTCTCCTCGTAGCTCATACCTCTCAGCTCGGGTACTAGTCTGGTGGCAAACCTTTGAACCTTTTCCAGTTTAGTCTTATCCTTGACTAGATATGGACTCCATGCTGGGGCTGCATACTCCAGGATTGGCCTGACATATGTGGTATACAAAGTTCTGAATGATTCTTTACACAAGTTTCTGAATGCCGTTCGTATGTTGGCCAGCCTGGCATATGCCGCTGATGTTATCCGCTTGATATGTGCTGCAGGAGACAGGTCTGGCGTGATATCAACCCCCAAGTCTTTTTCCTTCTCTGACTCCTGAAGAATTTCCTCTCCCAGATGATACCTTGTATCTGGCCTCCTGCTCCCTACACCTATCTTCATTACATTACATTTGGTTGGGTTAAACTCTAACAACCATTTGTTCGACCATTCCTATGTGTGTTCCTATTTGTTCGACCATGTGTGTGTGTGTGTGTGTGTGTGTGTGTGTGTGTGTGTGTGTGTGTGTGTGTGTGTGTGTGTGTGTGTGTGTGTGTTCGCCCCTGTCTGTCTCATAACTTATTAATGCATTGAGATTCATCCTTCTTTTGTCTTGGGCTGGACGGTAGAGCGACGGTCTTCGCTTCATGCAGGTCGGCGTTCAATCCCCGATCGTCCAAGTGGTTGTGGGCACCGTCCCTCTTCCACTACCCGTCCCATCCCAAATCCTTATCCTGATCCTTTCCAAGGGCTATATAGTCGTAATGGCTTGATGCTTTCCCCTGATAGTTCCCTTCCATTCCTTCTGTTTTTTTTTATTTTTGTGTGAAACTGCTTGTTCAATTGACCCCAATTATCGCCTCTTGTAAGTTCTTTTACTTTCTTGTGATTCGTTCATGGAACAAGGTTTACCTAACGGTTCTGTTCTGGGACGACCATTGGGTGTTCCACTATGCGGCTGCATATTCTTAAACTGGTCTCACGTATATGTATTTCAATACGTGTTTACGCATGTGTATTCATACATGTTTGTACATGTGTATGCATACTTATTTAAGTACATGCATATGCGTGTCTCCATGTGCTCGGAGACAACTAAGTATCCCCCCCTAATGACTCAGAATGGTCCGTACACGATGACAGAGACTGGTCGAAGACTGACAGGGAGCTGGTCGGCCGAGCGGACAGCACGCTGGACTTGTGATCCTGTGGTCCCGGGTTCGATCCCAGGCGCCGGCGAGAAACAATGGGCAGAGTTTCTTTCACCCTATGCCCCTGTTACCTAGCAGTAAAATAGGTTCCTGGGTGTTAGTCAGCTGTCACGGGCTGCTTCCTGGGGGTGGAGGCCTGGTCGAGGACCGGGCCGCGGGGACACTAAAAAGCCCCGAAATCATCTCAAGATAACCTCTCAAGATAACCTCAAGATACTGAGAGGGGGATGAATCACCTACAGGTATTCATCAGTATAATATTACGACATACAACTTTCACTCACACATTCAGCGAGAATTAGCATAAACAGGTCGAGTGCTTAGGACCTATCTTGAGAGGTTATCTTGAGATGATTTCGGGGCTTTTAGTGTCCCCGCGGCCCGGTCCTCGACCAGGCCTCCACCCCCAGGAAGCAGCCCGTGACAGCTGACTAACACCCAGGTACCTATTTTACTGCTAGGTAACAGGGGCATAGGGTGAAAGAAACTCTGCCTATTGTTTCTCGCCGGCGCCCGGGATCGAACCCGGGACCACAGGATCACAAGTCTAGTGTGCTGTCCGCTCGGCCGACCGGCTCCCTAGGTTCCAACAGTATAAAATAACCCCTGCCTTCGCGGTCTCCGTCAACGTAACCTAAGTCAAAGTCAAACAATAAAAACAGAAATAAGTCAATTACTCCACTTGGAGCCACAGACAATCGTTAATAACATCAAAGTCACTATTATTGTTGAACAAAAGACTCTCACCACTTATATATAGAACTTAACCATGACCACAGTGCCGGACCAACCAGGCTGTAGTGCATATGTGGGCCTGCGGGCCGCTCCAAGCAACAGCCTGGTGGACCAAACTCTCACAAGTCAAGCCTGGCCTCAGGCCGGGCTTGGGGAGTAGAAGAACTCCCACAACCCCATCAACCAGGTATATGTGGGCCTGCGGGCCGCTCCAAGCAACAGCCTGGTGGACCAAACTCTCACAAGTCAAGCCTGGCCTCGGGCCGGGCTTGGGGAGTAGAAGAACTCCCAGAACCCCATCAACCAGGTATATGTGGGCCTGCGGGCCGCTCCAAGCAACAGCCTGGTGGACCAAACTCTCACAAGTCAAGCCTGGCCTCGGGCCGGGCTTGGGGAGTAGAAGAACTCCCAGAACCCCATCAACCAGGTATCAACTGAGCTCCTCTCACAAGAAGGGGGGGGGGACCCATTAGGACTCTTTTCCTCGCCACAACTGACTGGAGCTAATGGGCAGGGGTTACAGGCACGTTGGGGCAATAGGTCTGGGAAACTGAAGTATTAACCATACAGTTTTAACTAACAGCCTCGTTAGGCTGTTAGTTAAAACTGTATTATTTACCAGAAACTACTAAGTATAATAATTCTTGTAATTTACTTACTCAATAATATAGGTAATGAATTATCTCTACACCTGACAAGGGGGGGGGGAAGGGTTCTTAATAACATGTATACCTATTAAATCATGTATATCTTAAGAATATGTATATCTGTTATATACGATAGCAGCACTGACAAACCCTGAGAACCTCAATTAATTACAATCTCGTTTTAAAATACTCTTATAGACAAAACTAATGAATGAACGCACAATCGCAAGTGATGGTACAACAGTTAAGTTAATACACCAACCCGTCCTCTTAAAATTAACGTCACTTTTGGCTCGTATGCGCACTATGGCTAAATTTGGACGTAATTTGAAATGAAATCGACTCACAAAAGTGACGTTCTGTTCCGTTTTCTATTTGAATCGTCCGGCGTACGCGCAGAGGTTATAAGAGGACACTTTAAATTAACGTTTTTCATAACGTTTTGAAACTTTATGAGAATTTCCTGCCCACCTAACCTATCAGAGGACCCTTAACTTACTGTTGTTGAAAAAAGAAATCCCAAATTTATTTTAATTTTTTTTTCATTTTCAAATTACGTCCAAATTCGGCCATACGGGTAAACGGCCAAAAGCGACGTTCTCTTTAAGAGGACAGGTTGATTCACAAGATAAGCTAATAAGCACAAAATAAGGGAGCCGGTCGGCCGAGCGGACAGCACGCTGGTCTTGTGATCCTGTGGTCCTGGGTTCGATCCCAGGCGCCGGCGAGAAACAATGGGCAGAGTTTTTTTTCACCCTATGCCCCTGTTACCTAGCAGCAAAATAGGTGCCTGGGTGTTAGTCAGCTGTCACGGGCTGCTTCCTGCGGGTGGAGGCCTGGTCGAAGACCGGGCCGCGGGGACACTAAAAAGCCCCGAAATCATCTCAAGATAACCTCAAGATAACCTCCTAACTGAATACTAACATTACACATCATATTTCTGTAGTTGAAACATAAAGGTAATTGTCAAGTGGTCAGATTGTAAGATTGTGAAGTGAAGATTGTAATTGTCTGAATGACTCATGCTTCTCAACCCAACAAGGAAATCACCGCTATGTATAATCAGTTCCATGATTGTAATTTACTCATACTTATATGACACATTTAACACACTTAACTATATGATAAGTGCGTCATATAACTATATAACACACTTAATATATATGATACTCCGAAGGTCTCGAAACTCCTTTGAGATAATGAACAATGAAACAGATCTCTCATGAACCAAATACCTATTTACCTACATGCATACATGTATCTCTGTACCTATTTACCTACATGTGTCCCGCCTACCTATTTACCTACATGTGTCCCCCCTACCTATTTACCTACATGTGCCCCCCCTACCTATTTACCTACATGTGCCCCCCCTACCTATTTACCTACATGTTTCCCCCCCCTACCTATTTACCTACATGTGTCCCCCCTACCTATTTACCTACATGTGTCCCCCCTACCTATTTACCTACATGTGTCCCCCCTACCTATTTACCTACATGTGTCCCCCCTACCTATTTACCTACATGTGTCCCCCCTACCTATTTACCTACATGTGTCCCCCCTACCTATTTACCTACATGTGTCCCCCTACCTATTTACCTACATGTGCCCCCCCTACCTATTTACCTACATGTGTCCCCCCCTACCTATTTACCTACATGTTTTCCCCCCTACCTATTTACCTACATGTGTCCCCCCCTACCTATTTACCTACATGTGTCCCCCCTACCTATTTACCTACATGTGTCCCCCCCTACCTATTTACCTACATGTTTCCCCCCCCTACCTATTTACCTACATGTTTCCCCCCCCTACCTATTTACCTACATGTTTCCCCCCCTACCTATTTACCTACATGTTTCCCCCCCTACCTATTTACCTACATGTTTCCCCCCTACCTATTTACCTACATGTTTCCCCCCCTACCTATTTACCTACATGTTTCCCCCCACTACCTATTTACCTACATACCCAAAATCGCGTGTTAGTCACACATGACTATTAAGAGGTAGTGAAAGTCTTCCCCCGGTCATTAGCGCTCCTGCCAATTTAAAATCTGGCCTGCGGAGGCCGTCTGGAAATGGAAGGAAACTGCGCAGTTGCGATAGTGTGGATCTCCTCACCTGTGTGCTCATTACCTGCCAGGTGAGCGGAGGTAATTACCCTCCGCACCTGATTCCCACCGGTCTTTGGCTAATCCTCCATTTGTGTGTGGCTGGAGGATTGCTTTGTTTCTAGTCACCACCCCCTCTCTGTCTGTCTCTGTGGCTTTGGCTCTCTGTGGCTTTCTCTCTCTCTCTCTCTCTCTCTCTCTCTCTCTCTCTCTATTCCTTCCTTTACTCACTTTCTCGGTTTTTTATCTCAGTCTTATCTTACCTGAATATAAGGCTTACAAAGCACCAGAACTCTGGCATTGCCTTATTAAATACAACTATCAAAGGGTGTGTGTGTATGTGTGTGTGTGTGTGTGTGTATGTGTGTGTGTGTGTGTATGTGTGTGTGTGTGTGTGTGTGTGTGTGTGTGTGTGTGTGTGTGTGTGTGTGTGTGTGTGTGTGTATGTGTGTGTGTATGTGTGTGTGTGTGTGTGTGTGTGCGTGTGTGTGCGTGTGTGTGTGTGTGTGTGTGTGTGCGTGTGTGTGTGTGTGTGTGTGTGTGTGTGTGTGTGTGTGTGTGTACAAGGACAGAGCAATAGGGGGCCCCTAACCTCATGGCTAGTCAGGAGATCTAGGAAGAATTATTTAAGAAAAACTCAGCACTTTCACCGTGCCATTGTCCTCAGGGGGCGACAGCGGACACAAAGAGCGGCCACCAGGCCCCCGCCATTAGCCGAGTACATAAAGAACAATACAGCTGTAACCAGAGGCAATGAGAGACTTCCTCTAACGGCAAAGGCGGCTTAAACCAACGGGTATATTATTGTATTTTACTGTTTGCCGCGCGCCCTGCGGCTCCGGAGGCATTTACTGCAGTCTGAGAGCCGCTTCTTGATGATCCGCGCTTCGTGCGGCTACTTGTTGAGGTTCCTGGGGGTCAATATCCCCGCGGCCCGGTCTCTGACCAAGTCTCCTGGGGCCAGATTCACGAAAGCACTTACGAACGTGTCCATCTTTCCTCAATCTTTGACGGCTTTGATTACATTTATTAAACTGTTTACAAGCACGAAAACTTGCCATTCAACTGTTGTTATTGTTATAAACAGCCTCCTGGTGCTTCGGAGCTCATTAACTGTTTAATAATTGTAAACAAAGCCATCAAAGATTGAGAAAAGATGTTCAGATTCGTAAGTTCTTTCGCGAATCTGGCCCCTGGTCGGTGGTGTGGTAAACAAGGCTGTTAGATAAACCTGTTTGCAGTCTAGAAATAGTGCCTAAGCCCTCTCCTTTTTGTCTCTTGGTCTGGGAATGTAATATAAAGTTTATTTACCTTGTATCACGGCGTTTTAAATCTTAAAGTTGATTGTTAAGTTTGCCTCAAAGATCACCTCTAAATGTTCCATTCCATCTGTTCCATTTTACTTAAGGTACGTGTTAACTTAATGACTCTTAAATTCACCTCTCTTCCACCTTTTACATCATACTCATAAAAAAAGGGATGGGAATTTTTATCTGTGTTTCCTGCAGCTGAAAATACATCTGGGCTAATTAACTCTTTGACTCCACCTGTGATGGGGGGCCAAACAGATGGCCCCCCAAACACACACATATACACCCACTCAAAACACACACACACACACACACACACACACACACACACACACACAGGGGGCCTCGTAGCCTGGTGGATAGCGCGCAGGATTCGTAATTCTGTGGCGCGGGTTCGATTCCCGCACGAGGCAGAAACAAATGGGCAAAGTTTCTTTCACCCTGAATGCCCCTGTTACCTAGCAGTAAATAGGTACCTGGGAGTTAGTCAGCTGTCACGGGCTGCTTCCTGGGGTGTGTGTAAGTGTGTGTGTGGTGTGGAAAAAAACAAAAAAAAAAAAAGTAGTTAGTAAACAGTTGATTGACAGTTGAGAGGCGGGCCGAAAGAGCAAAGCTCAACCCCCGTAAAAACACAACTAGTAAACACAACTAGTAAACACACACACACACACACACATACACACACACACACACACACACACACACACACACACACACACACACACACACACACACACACACACACACACACACACATCCACATCCACACACACTCCAAAATCCATTACCTAATTATATTACCTTGTCTCACGCTGAAGTGAGTGTTATGTCGGCATGTTGGGGGGAGGTTTATATGTTGTGATAGTTCCTCTCTCTCTCTCTCTCTCTCTCTCTCTCTCTCTCTCTCTCTCTCTCTCTCTCTCTCTCTCTCTCTCTCTCTCTCTCTCTCTCTCTCTCTCTCTCTCTCTCTCTCTCTCTCTCTCTCTCTCTTTACTTATCTTTTTAACTCCCTCATTTATTTATTTCCTTCTTTCTTGCCCCAGGACCACCCCCCCCCTCAGGGAACCCTGTTCCGGACGCTGATCGCGGCGTTAAAAGTTAGCTAATGGTTAAAGAGAGTTTGGTGGTCTCGCGCACGCACGCACGCACGCACGCACGCACGCACGCACGCACGCACCCACGCACGCACCCACACACACACACACACACACACACACACACACACACACACACACACACACACACACACACACACACACACACACACACACACACACACACACGCACACACACACACAACGGTGAAGGAACAAGTGAGGAAACTGAGAAAGGGGGGGAGAATAGATACACAGAGAATGACAAGGAGGTGTGTGAAGAACTCAACAAGAGATTCCAGGTCTTCACAATAGAACAAGGAGAAGCCCCCTGCACTAAAGGAGGAGGCGGCAAACCAAGCAACCTTGGAGGAATTTGAGCTCACCAGTGATGAGGTCAAAAGGAATCTGTTGGAGTTGAATGTGACAAAGGCTGTTGGGCCTGACAGAATCTCATCATGGACACTAAAAAAGGGTGCAGAAGCACTAAGCGTGCCACTCTCTATGGTGTATAACAGGTCATTAGAAACTGGAAACCTACCGGAAAGTTGGAAGACAGCTAATGTAGTCCCAATATACAAGAAGGGTGACAGGCAAGAGGCACTGAACTACAGGCCAGTTCCCCTAACTTGTATACCATGCAAGGTGATGGAGAAGATCGTGAGGAAAAGGCTTATAGAATATCTGGAGGGAAATGACTTTGAAACACATCACCAGCATGGGATCATGGATTGTAAATCGTGCCTCATAGGTTTAATATAATTCTATGACCAAACAATAAAATTTAAGCAAGAAGGAGAAGGGTGGGCCGACTGTATTTTCTTGATCTGTCAGAAAGCCTTTGACACAGTTCCCCATAAAAGGCTGTAACAAAAGTTGGAGCAACAGGCAGGAGTAAAAGGTAAGGTGCTCCAGTGGATAAGGGAGTATCTAAGCAACAGGAAACAGCGAGTAACTGTGACGGGTGAGACATCAGAGTGGCAAGATGTCACCAGCGGAGTCCCACAGGGCTCTGTACTTGGACCCATCCTGTTTCTAATATATGTAAACGATCTTCCAGAGGGTATAGATTCATTCCTCTCAATGTTTGCTGATAATGCAAAAATTCTGAGAAGAATGAGGATAGATGAAGATAGAGAGAGACTACAGGACGACCTGGACAAACTGGAGGAATGGTCTAGAAAATGGCTACTTAAAATTAAACTCAAGAAAGTGTAAAGTAATGAAATTAGGCGAAGGAAGCAGAAGGTTGAACACAAGGTATCATCTGGGAGGTGAAATCCTGCAAGAGTCAAATAGAGAGAAAATTCTGGTGGTTGATATCACACCGAACCTGTCCCCAGAGGCCCACATCAAAAGGATATCATCAGCGGCATATGCTAGGTTGGCCAACATAAGAACTGCTTTTAGAAACTTGTGTAAGGAATCGTTCAGGACCTTGTATACCACTTATGTCAGACCAATCCTGGAGTATGCAGCTCCAGCCTGGAGTCCATACCTAGTTAAACACAAGACAAAGTTAGAGAAGATTCAGCGGTATGCCACCAGGCTCGTCCCGGAACTGAGAGAAATGAGCTACGAGGAAAGGCTAGGGGAGCTGAACCTCCCATCCCTGCAAAACAGAACAGTAAGGGGAGACATGATAACCACCTACAAAATTCTCAGGGGAATTGACAGGGTGGACAAAGACAAACTCTTCAGCACGGGTGGAACACGAATAAGGGGACACAGGTGGAAACGTAGTACCCAAATGAGCCACAGAGACAGTAGAAAGAATTTTCCAGTGTCATTCCTAACAGATGGTATGCATTAGGCAGTGATGTGATGGAGGCTGACTCCATACACAGTTTCAAATGTAGATATGATAGAGCCCAATAAGCTCAGGAACCTGTACACCTGTTGATTGACGGTTGAGAAGCGGGACCAAAGAGCCAGAGTTCAACCCTTCCAAGTACAGTTAGGTGAGTACACAACAGCGTGGGTCACGTGAGAGATTATCTTGTCCACCAAAATACTCCCAGTGTAACGAGGCTATATAAAGGCACAGATGAACCATGAACAGTGTGACATCGATGGAACACAGAACACAGATGAACCATGAACAGTGTGACATAGATGGAACACAGAACACAGATGAACCATGAACAGTGTGACATAGATGGAACACAGAACACAGATGAACTATGAACAGTGTGACATAGATGGAACACAGAACACAGATGAACTATGAACAGTGTGACATAGATGGAACACAGAACACAGATGAACTATGAACAGTGTGACATAGATGGAACACAGAACACAGATGAACTATGAACAGTGTGACATAGATGGAACATAGAACACAGATGAACTATGAACAGTGTGACATAGATGGAACACAGAACACAGATGAACCATGAACAGTGTGATATAGATGGAACACAGAACACAGATGAACTATGAACAGTGTGACATAGATGGAACATAGAACACAGATGAACTATGAACAGCGCGGCATAGATGGAACACAGAACACAGATGAACTATGAACAGTGTGACATAGATGGAACACAGAACACAGATGAACTATGAACAGTGTGACATAGATGGAACACAGAACACAGATGAACCATGAACAGTGTGACATAGATGGAACACAGAACACAGATGAACTATGAACAGTGTGACATAGATGGAACACAGAACACAGATGAACTATGAACAGTGTGACATAGATGGAACACAGAACACAGATGAACCATGAACAGTGTGACATAGATGGAACACAGAACACAGATGAACTATGAACAGTGTGACATAGATGGAACACAGAACACAGATGAACTATGAACAGTGTGACATAGATGGAACACAGAACACAGATGAACTATGAACAGTGTGACATAGATGGAACACAGAACACAGATGAACCATGAACAGTGTGACATAGATGGAACACAGAACACAGATGAACCAGGAGAATATCAGGTCAACAAAAATGGTTAATTAAAGAATAACCAATAACCAAGTGTGTCATAGTTCGGTCGACATAGCTTCTACCTGACCCACTTGGGGACCGTGGTTCGAGTCCCCTAGACCCCCCCAGGTGTCTGGAACATCAGACCAGCCTTGCACAGTCTTCAGGAGAGAGTGAAGGAGCAGGCAAGACCTTCCAAGAGTATTATGAGCAGTCAATCTCTCAAACTAAACTTGTAAGGAGCTCATTAATCCCTTTTTTTATTTTATTTTAATTAATTTGGCCTTTATTATGTAATCTTTATTATGTAATCTTTATTATGTAATCTCGTTGCTCATCTTTCAATGGTACAGACCGGGTACAGATTCCAGGAATAAAAGAAACTTGTAATATATTTTAGAGTGCAGTTCCTCCCAGGAACTGCTCTAATATACTCGCAAGTGGCGTGAATAAAGTCTTCTCTCGAGTGCGTTCACTCGCGTCGCCTGGGCATGTAATTGTATTGATTTTCTGTAATTAGAAACAGTGAAAGTGTTCATTTAATTAAGGACATTAGAGTATATTTTCTTGGAAATGTTTCAAGAATATTACGACGGTTAAACATTTAGACTTGCGTGTGTGTGCTCGCTTAGTTGTGCTTGCGAGGGTTGAACTTGGGCTCTCTGGTCATTTGGTGTGTACTCACCTTTTTGTATTCATGTAGTTGTGCCTAAATGAGCCATAAAAATATTATATATATTTTTTTTTTAGTGTCATAGTAGTTAATAAATGGAATGCATTAGGCAGTGATGTGGTGGAGGCTGACTCCATATACAGTTTTAAGTGTAGATATGATAGAGTTCAATAGGCTCAGGAACCTGTACACATGTTCATTGACGGTTGAGAGGCGGGACTAGAGAGCCGAAGCTCAATCCCCGCAAGCACAACTAGGTGAGTACAACCTGGTGAGTTTACAATCTTACACACACACCCACACACACACACACACACACACACACACACACACACACACACACACACACACACACACACACACACACACACACACACACACACACCACACACACACACACACACACACACACACACACATACACATACACATACACACACACTCTCTCTCTCTCTCTCTCTCTCTCTCTCTCTCTCTCTCTCTCTCTCTCTAACTTGGGTAAGGAATTACCTAACAGACAGGTGTCAGAGAGTGACAGTGAGGGGCGAGGAGTGGGACTGGCGGAGAGTAACAAGCGGGGTGCCTCAAGGATCACTCCTGGGACCCATACTATTCCTCATTTATGTATATGACTTGACTGCAAGAGTTGAGTCTTGTATGTCAATGTTTGCAGATGATGCAAAACTAAAGAGGACGGTTGAGACAGATGAGGATTGTAAGATTCTCCAGGATGACATGAACAGGTTGCAGAGATTGTCCGAGATATGGCTGCTAGAGTTCAACACCAGCAAGTGTAAGGTGATAGAAATGGGATCAGGAGCCAGGAGACCAAAAGGCCAATATATACGATGAAAGGAAACCACCTGCCTATAACGTCAGGAGAAAAAGACCTGGGAGTAAACATGACACCAAACCTAACTCCAGAGGCTCATATAAATAGAATAACATCAGCCGCATATGCAGGCGATGAGTCACAATAACGTGGCTGAAGTATGTTGACCAGACCACACACTAGAAATTGAAGGGACGACGACGTTTCGGTCCGTCCTGGACCATTCTCAAGTCGATTGTCCAGAATTGAGAATGCTCCAGGACGGACCGAAACGTCGTCGTCCCTTCAATTTCTAGTGTGTGGTCTGGTCATCATCAGCCGCATACTCTACTCTGGCAAAAGTCAGAACATTCTTCAGAAACCTAAATAAGGAGGCTTTTAGATCACTGTATACCGCCTATGTGAGGCCAGTCTTAGAGTATGCCGTCCCATCTTGGAGCCCCAATCTTAAAAAAACACATAAGGAAACTCAAAAAGATGCAGACGTTTGCAACAAGACTCGTCCCAGAGTTGCGAGGGATGAGATGTGAAGAGAGACTGAAAGAACTAAACCTGACAACGTTAGAAAAGAGGAAAGAGAGTGCGGGGGGACATGATACAGACGTACAAAATACTTAGAGAGATTGACAAGGTGGAAAAAGAGGAAATGTTTACACTGAATAACAATAGAACAAGAGGGCACGGATGGAAGCTTGAGACTTGAGATGGAAGATGTTTCATAGAGATGTTAGAATGTTTTCATTTAGGGTAAGAGTAATGAGAAATAGAATAACCTACAGGAACAGGTTGTAGAAGCAACCTCAATCCACAACTTTAAAAATAATTATCTGAAAAGAAATAATTCTAATTATCTGAAAAGAAAGAAATCTGAAAAGAAATAATTGCATTAAACAACCAGAGCCTAGAAAAGTAGGGTCCAAGAGCTAGAGATCGATCCTGCAGGCACAAATAGGTGAGTATGAACGCACACACACACACACACACACACACACACACACTCACACACACACACACACACACACACACACACACACACACACACACACACACACACACACACACACACACTCACACACTCACACACACACACACACACACACACACACACACACACACACACACACACACACACACACACTCACACACACACACACACACACACACACACACACACACACACACACACACACACACACACACACACATATATATCTGAATAATCAAAGGGTTAAAAACGTGTGTATCCGGAGGAGCCGTGGCAGTATCCGGCCGGCGCCGGAAAGAGCTGTAACACAGTATTTTGTGATGTTGGCAAAACCCTCCGTTTTTGGGGTTGTTCTTATCAAATATTTATTACCATAATGGACTGTTGAGCATCACATTATTACCCGCTGGGTGTGGTAGTGGGTCGTCCCAGGAGGGACTAATATGTAGTTATTATTTATTTACTTATTTTCACTCGCAGTATATATATATATATATATATATATATATATATATATATATATATATATATATATATATATATATATATATATATATATAAATATATATATATATATATATATATATATATATATATATATATATATATATATATATATATATATATATATATATATATATATATATACACATATATACTGCCGAAGGATGGAGGCAGGCAGGACCTTGAGGCTTGCTCATCCATTTTCTTATCAGTAATTGCTGCTGGGTATGTGCCTAACATGGTCGGGTCGGGGGGTTATCTTCTTGAGATTATTTTGAGATGATTTCGGGGCTTTTAATGTCCCCGCGGCCCGGTCCTTGACCAGGCCTCCACCCCCAGGAAGCAGCCCGTGACAGCTGACTAACACCCAGGTACCTATTTTACTGCTAGGTAACAGGGCATGAGGGTGAAAGAAACTCTGCCCATTGTTTCTTGCCGGCGCCTGGGATCAAACCCAGGACCACAGGATCACAAGTCCCGCGGGCTGTCCGCTCGGCCGACCGGCTCCCCACAAAATGAAATTGGTTGGCACAAATGAAACGAGTGGCAATTGACACAATGCCAAAGGGATCCCCACATTGCCCTATGGAATATCATATTAACATTGTTGTGTAGGTGACAGTAAACGCGCCCACCCACCACTACCTCTCCTCACGGGCAAGAGAGAGAATGTTGGAAGAATATCTTAGAACCAAGACCAAGAACCTCTAAGGGTCGTTAACCTAGGAGGATAACTATGAGTCCCGGTTGTTACCACCTCCGCCGGTGACCCCATGACCCCATTGTAGGTCTCTCGACAACCTATCCTCCAGCAGGGATAGTACATATAGCGACTATGGATGGAACGTACAAAATATGAACTGTCGTACCTAGTAAGTAGTGTACATGCCCTGCTGTTAATTTTATAGAGGGGCTCGATAAAATAGGCATCCACACCTTCCTAGGTCGAATATGTTGCAAATATTTCTCAGATAGGCCTAATTATGCATATGTTAGGCCTAGGAATGCTTATTTTGAACCAGGACTGGCTAGGCTTTTGGTCTGTGTGTTCGTGTGGTCTCTTTAGATTTCCAGTTGTATAAGAAATAGATAGTTTTACGACGGAGAGCAAAAGTCCATATTTAGAACCTGCCGTCTATAGTATCTATAGATACTTATTATGATTGGTGATCGAGTTGCATCGGTGCAACAGTGGGGTTGTTATCTTTCTTGCAACCTCCATAGTGTATTTATTATTATTATTATTATTATTATTGAACAAATCCACGGGAGCTGTTGTGAGGGATCGAACCTATGCGCTGGGTGTTCCCAGACTCACTGTAGTCTTGTAAATTATTATTATCATAAGTTTGTTTAATTGTGTTTTAAGCTTGAGTTGTGCACTTTAGTCATCAACAGTTATGGGTGTTGAGAGACACACACACACACACACACACACACACACACACACACACACACACACACACACACACACACACACACACACACATTACTACGGGTTACTAATTACTACGGGAATTAAACCTCACTTCGCTGGAAGACAGAAGAGTTAGGGGGGACATGATCACCACATTCAAGATTCTGAAGGGGATTGATAGGGTAGATAAAGACAGTCTATTTAACACAAGGGGCACACGTACTACGGGACACAGGTGGAAACTGAGTGCCCAAATGAGCCACAGAGATATTAGAAAGAACTTTTTTAGTGTCAGAGTGGTTGACAAATGGAATGCATTAGGAAGTGATGTGGTGGAGGCTGACTCCATACACAGTTTCAAGTGTAGATATGACAGAGCCCGATAGGCTCAGGAATCTGTACACCTGTTGATTGACGGTTGAGAGGCGGGACCAAAGAGCCAGAGCTCAACCCCCGCAAACACAACTAGGTGAGTACAACTAGGTGAGTACACACACACACACACACACACACACACACACACACACACACACACACACACACACACACACACACACACACACACACACACACAGGAAGTTTACGTCAACTAACATCTCCTGACGGCGACGTCTCGTCCTAGTAAACTCTCCTGGTTTACCTTCAGCGTTCATCTCTGTATTATTATCCTAGTTTACAAAACAATTATGTTCGACGTGTTGTTGGGTTGGGGTATTTTTAGGTCGTGGTTCCTCGGTTCTGTCAAGATTTAAGTCAGGATAATATGTTGTAGGTTACGTATATTTTACGGAGTGAAAGAAATGAGGTCACGAGGATAATGAGATGGGTGGAGAGCGTGAAATGAGAGTATGAGGAAATGACTCTTAAAAACGCTGGCAATGGTAGAATTGCAAATTGTGTGTACTCACCTAGTTGTGTTTGCGGGGGTTGAGCTCTGGCTCTTTGGTCCCGCCTCTCAACTGTTAATCAACTAGTGTATATGTTCCTGAGCCTATTGGGCTCTATCATATCTACATTTGAAACTGTGTATGGAGTCAGCCTCCACCACATCACTTCCTAATGCATTCCATTTGTCAACCACTCTGACACTGAAAAAGTTCTTTCTAATATCTCTGTGGCTCATTTGGGCACTCAGTTTCCACCTGTGTCCCCTTGTGCGTGTGCCCCTTGTGTTAAATAGCCAGTCTTTATCTACCCTATCAATTCCCTTCAGAATCTTGAATGTGGTGATCATGTCCCCCCTAACTTCTGTCTTCCAGCGAAGTGAGGTTTAATTCCCGAAGTCTCTCCTCGTAGCTCATACCTCTCACCTCGGGTACTAGTCTGGTGGCAAACCTTTGAACCTTTTCCAGTTTAGTCTTATCCTTGACTAGATACGGACTCCATGCTGGGGCTGCATACTCCAGGATTGGCCTGACATATGTGGAATACAAAGTTCTGAATGATTCTTTACACAAGTTTCTGAATGCCGTTCCTATGTTGGCCAGCCTGGCATATGCCGCTGATGTTATCCTCTTGATATGTGCTGCAGGAGACAGGTCTGGCGTGATATCAACTCCCAACTCTTTTTCCTTCTCTGACTCCTGAATAGTTTCCTCTCCCAGATGATACCTTGTATCTGGCCTCCTGCTCCCTACACCTATCTTCATTACATTTCATTTGGTTGGGTTAAACTCTAACAACCATTTGTTCGACCATTCCTTCAGCTTGTCTAGGTCTTCTTGAAGCCTCAAACAGTCCTCTTCTGTCTTAATCCTTCTCATAATTTTGGCATCGTCCGCAAACATTGAGAGAAATGAATCAATACCCTTCGGGAGATCATTTACATACATCAGAAACAAGATAGGACCGAGTACAGAGCCCTGTGGGACTCCACTGGTGACTTCACGCCAATCGGAGGTCTCACCCCTCACCGTAACTCTCTGCTTCCTATTGCTTAGGTACTCCCTTATCCACTGGAGCACCTTACCAGCTACACCTGCCTCTCTCTCCAGCTAATGTACCAGCCTCTTATGCTGTACTGTGTCAAAGGCTTTCCGACAATCCAAGAAAATGCAGTCCGCCCAGCCCTCTTTTTCTTGCTTAATCTTTGTCACCTGGTGTGTGTGTGTGTGTGTGTGTGTGTGTGTGTGTGTATTAAATCATCATATCCTTCAGAAACCCGGACAAAGGTCCTATACTCACCCACGAGAGACCCACGAGAGAATATGCATCTCTGCTATACAAACCTCACCTGTAAAATGACCAGGAAAAACTATAAAAGGGTGAAATATATGCAACGAGGCTCGTACTTGAGGCAGAGATATGAGAGAATTAGACCTTACCGTACTTGAAGAGTGTAGACATTGAGAGACATGATCCCGACATATAATATTATATGGTAAATTGACGAAGAAGACTAAACAACATTATTCCAAACTTGGAACAGCTGAACAAAAGGGGGAGAGAGGCACACACACACAGGGGAATTTCCCAGGGGAATCGACATGGGTGGACAAGGATGGATTATTTAACACGGGTGGTACACGCACAAGGGGACACAGGTGGAAACTGAGAACCCAAATGAGCCACAGAGACATTAGAAAGACCTCTTCCAGTATCAGAGAAGTTAATATATGGAATGCATTAGGCAGTGATGTGGTGGAGGCTGACTCCATACACAGTTTCAAGTGTAGATATCATAGAGCCCAGTAGGCTCAGGAATCTGTACACCAGTTGATTGACAGTTGAGAGGCGGGACCAAAGAGCCAGAGCTCAACCCCCGCAAGCACAATTAGTTGAGTACACACACACACATAACGAAGTCTCCCAGCCAGGTGAGGACCAAGGGGAGTAGAGGGGAAGGGAAGGGTGACTGCATGATAAAGAAAATGGGTGAAAGTAGAGACTGTGACTAATGGGACCTTGTTGGGAGCAACTGGAAGTGTCAAGAGTCCAGAAATGGACCCTAATTGTTATTATAAATGAGAGAAGCAGAGAGAGAGAGAGAGAGAGGAGAGAGAGAGAGAGAGAGAGAGAGAGAGAGAGAGAGAGAGAGAGAGAGAGAGAGAGAGAGAGAGAGATGGATAATTGGGTGAAATTAAGGAGAGAGGAAGGGCGGAGATGGGAAGTGTGTGTAGTGTGATGGATGAGAGAGGGTGTCGAGAGCATGGGAGGAGGACATGAAATATTAGAACAAGTGAGGCTAATTGAGAACCAAACGACACAGAGGGGAAGAAGTGGATATTGTTACGCTGAAACTGCTCAACCACTTCTAGCTCCAAGGTTTGTCTCCATTCTTATTACCTTATTATTACACTAAACAATTTTTTATACCATAATAGTTGTGGCACACACACACACACACACACACACACACACACACACACACACACACACACACACACACACACACACACACACACACACACACACACACACACACGTGTGTTTGTAGTGATTTGATGAAATATCTGTGCCCAGAACGTCACCGAGTCCTGTTTGGAATTGGGTTAAGAATCAGACGACTTCCGATTATTTTAACAGTCGTTGTGGCGTAGTGGTAAAAGTACTGGACACGCCAAGGGAGCATGAATCCTCTGGCTGCCTTGGGTTCGAATCCATCAGGGGTGAGGAGTTTTCTGTTGCATATTGGCTTGGGGACCATTCAAGCTTGTTCGCACAACTGTTACTCACGCGGCCCCAACATGAGAGGTGATTTGATGAAATAACTTCTGGCTCTCTAGAGAGAAAGAGAGAGAGAGAGAGAGAGAGAGAGAGAGAGAGAGAGAGAGAGAGAGAGAGAGAGAGAGAGAGAGGCAGACAGACATTATAAATGAGTCTTTTGGAACAAGCTTCAGATGAGGTGATGTAGAATGAGGGCTCCTAAACCTTCCAGTTTCATAAGGAACTTCAAAACAGGTCATACTGAACTCAAGTCTTAGTTTGAAAAAGTAAAAATTATTAGAAAATCAAAGAAGAACATAAATAAAGCAGAAAGAGTAGACACGTCAACATGACTGGGTGTGAAGGAGTCAGAGCAGATGATAACACTAGGATGCCAGAGACACTGCTGGCTATGTTATCATTGCTGCTGTAGATAACAGTTGATAGATCAATGTTATTACAGGGAGGTAAAATGAGTTAACTAAGTAAAGTAAAATATAAAGTGAACGTGAAATTAACGCAGCTGTAGGTGGTAACAGGTGGTACAATACAACAGGTGCATCACGTGTCAAATTTGGACACCTGTGGGGAGAAATTAGATATTATTTTAAGACAGGTGTACAGCTGACAGTCGTCAGGGTGAGGGGGGGGGGAGAGTTGGTTTACCTGAACTCAATATCTGCATACAGGTGTAAACTTATAATACCCATCTCTCTCTCTCTCTCTCTCTCTCTCTCTCTCTCTCTCTCTCTCTCTCTCTCTCTCTCTCTCTCTCTCTCTCTCTCTCTCTCTCTCTCTCCCACTTCTCCTCGCGTCCGCTACTCCACCTTCCCAATCCTCTACTTCCCCTATTATTGGTTTCAATAAATATGGATTTGAGTCTTGCTTCGCACTACGAGCGAAACCGTTTTTTTTTTCTTTTTTGCCAGAGTAAAGCGGATTTAAGTTTTCTCATTGGCCTTAATCTCCATCTCTTTCCCTCGCAGTTTCTTAAGGGTGGACACGCACGCACGCACGCACGCACGCACGCAGAAACACGCACTCACTCGCACACTCACTCACACTCAGAGTGTAAGGTCATGAAACTAGGCAGTGGAAACAGGAGGCCAGACACAGGATACCGAATGGGAGATGAAGTACTTAATGAAACGGACAGAGAGAAAGATCTAGGAGTTGATATCACACCAAACCTGTCTCCTGAAGCCCACATAAAGAGAATAACGTCTGCGGCATATGTGAGGCTGGCTAACACCAGAACTGCCTTCAGGAACCTGTGTAAGGAATCATTCAGATCCTTGTATACAACATATGTAAGACCAATGCTGGAGTATGCGGCCCCAGCATGGAGCCCGTACCTTGTCAAGCACAGGACTAAGCTTGAAAAAGTTCAGAGGTATGCCACTAGACTAGTCCGAGAACTAAGAGGTATAGGTTACGAGGAATAGCTGCATGAATTGAACGTAACGTCACTGGAAGATAGGAGAGCTTGGGGAGACATGATCACTACCTACAAAATTCTAAGAGGAATCGACTGGGTAGATAAAGATAAACTGTTTAACACGGGTGGTACTCGAACAAGGGGACACAGGTGGAGACTGAGTACCCACATGAGCCACAGGGACGTTAGAAACAACTTTTTCAGTGTCAGAGTAGTTAGTAAATGGAATGCATTAGGAAGTGATGTGGTGGAGGCTGACTCCATACACAGTTTCAAGTGTAGATATGATAGAGCCCAGTAGGCTCAGGAACCTGTACACCAGTTGATTGACAGTTGAGAGGCGGGACCAAAGAGCCAGAGCTCAACCCCCCGCAAGCACAACTGGGTAAGTACACACACAAACACACAGTCATCAGTCACTCAGCCGGGTCTTGTGGCTGAGTGGACAGCGCTCTGGGGTATGGGAACCCACGTCCTAAAGGCGTGGGTTCGATTCCCGGCAGAGGCAGAAACAAATGGCCAGAGTTTATTTCACCCTGAGTTCACCTAGTAGAAAATAGGTACCTGGGAGTTAGACAGCTGCTACGGGCTGCTTCCTGGAGATGTGTGTGTGTGTGTTAAGATAGAAATATATATGTAGTAGACATAATAGAGGAAAAATAAATTGGTTAGAAAGGCGGGGTCCAAGAGCTAATAGCTCGATTCTGCAGATACAAATAGTAAATACAAATATTAAATACACAAACATACACTTAAAAACTATAAAAAAAAAACGTTTTTGTACAGACTTACTTGAAGGAAAATTATTAGTAAGGTAAGGAATATGAGAGAGTGGGGGGGGGAGGGGGGGGGGGGGTGAGGGGGAGGGAGGGTTCCTCCTTGCTCTTCGCAACTCATAAACTGTTTAATTAGTGCAAACTAAGCCTGACATGATGGGAGGAAAGATGAACAGGTTTCGTAAGGTAACGCGAGCATGCATTGGATGACTCCAGACCAGGAGAGTTAGTTCTACTTTGTGGGTGAAGGAAGATGTGTGGAGCACTCTGCTTTACTCACATAATCACATGTTTCTGTAAGTATCACAACTCCAGGAACATGTCTCCTCCCGGCCTCCCACTGTTGTAAGTTAAGCGCACTTACCTAAGTGCACTTACAGAATTTGCGGTGTTGCTGGTGTCCCACTCAGCCTTATTCTTATCTGGTTGATGGGGTTCTGGGAGTTCTTCTACTCCCCAAGCCCGGCCCGAGGCCAGGCTTGACTTGTGAGAGTTTGGTCCACCAGACTGTTGCTTGGAGCGGCCCGCAGGCCCACATACCCACCACAGCCCGGTTGGTCCGGCACTCCTTGAAGAAAACTATCTAGTTTCCTCTTGAAGATGTCCACGGTTGTTCCGGCAATATTTCTTACGCTCGCTGGGAGGACGTTGAACAACCGCGGACCTCTGATGTTTATACAGTGTTCTCTGATTGTGCCTATGGCACCTCTGCTCTTCACTGGTTCTATTCTATATTTTCTTCCATGTCGTTCACTCCAGTATGTTGTTTCGTGCGTATTCTTGTCGTCAATGTGACACTTAAACTTACGGTAATTGTAGCACTTCCTGCCTCCTCCTTAAGGCAGTTTATTCTCCAACTACTGTATTATTCTAGACAAAAATTGTACATTTTCTATGTATATTATATATACATTAATGTTTCTTGAGCGTTTACATATGTATTCTCGATTTCTTTTTGAGGTATGGAGATATGAAATCTAATTTATCAACCTACCCCAAATCTGTCATTATTTTGTATGAGGTGATCATGTCCCCCTCCTTTCTCGATTGTTCCAAGTTTAGGAAGCTGCAGGAAACCTAACCTCTCCTCACAAGTCAACTGTCCGAGTTTGGGTAACCATATTGTTCCATGCCAGGGAACACTGTTATCTCGGTGTGTGAGGATAGCTGGGTGTGTGAGGATAGCTGAGAGCTGGGTATGAGGATAGCTGAGAGCTGGGTATGAGGATAGCTGGGAGCTATCGTGAGACCAATACACTCCAGTATTGGTCTCACGTACGTTGTGTACTGTTATTATTGTTAAAATCCTTATTGGCAAAATGTACAGTTTTACCTAATGTGAGTAATTCAGTTTGATCTTATTAGAGTGAGCTGCCACTCGTGTTCATTGACAGAGGATCGTGCACAAGACAATAGGTGTAAACTCAACATTAAGCCACATGTATTTTTCACAAGTATACATTCTACTACATCTCATATATGTTTCAGTTTACGAATTAGGATTCGAACCTGCGTGACGAGGATTCGAACCTGCGTCTGAGAGCATCCCATCTGGGATGCTCTCAGGTTCGAATCCTCGTCACGGCCCCTTGTGGATTTGTTCATTTGATGCATATCGTTATTGTGATGTCTGTGTGTTACGAGTCCTGCGCGCTATCCACCAGGCTACCAGGCCCCAGTGTGGTACGTGTGTGTGTGTGTGTGTGTGTGTGTGTGTGTGTGTGTGTGTGTGTGTGTGTGTGTGTGTGTGTGTACTCACCTAATTGTACTCACCTAATTGTGCTTGTGGGGGTTGAGCTTTGGCTCTTTGGTCCCGCCTCTCAACCGTCAACCGTGTGTGTGTGTGTGTGTGTGTGTGTGTGTGCGCGCGCGTGCGTGTGTGCACGCGCGCGCGTTCCTGCGGCACGCTCGTTTTAAGCGTCATTACGCAATTATAGGTTAGGAGGCGGAGCGCCTAAGTAGGGTCACTTCACGCCGACCAAAATAGCCACGGACACAACTGCCAGTAACGACCATTAGTATTGACCTGTCTCGGGGGTAAACTGTTGTTTGTTGTTGTTGTTGTTTAAGATTCGCTCCTTGGAACAAAAAGTTCCAAGTAGCACGGGCTATGGTGAGCCCGTAGTGGACATTTTTTTTCTTCGGGGTAAGCGTTAAGCCCTTAAGACTGCATACTTTATGACGACTCATGAGTGCAAGAATGAGGTGGAGAATGAGGAGCACCATTGGTCGGACATGAGGAAATAATTATTAATTTTACTAAAAATAATTCTACCACAGATGTGGCCATTTATTTACGATGCTAACCAGCATATATACATTTTCTTCTGTCCTCCATGTACAGGTGTGAGAGATCTCTTAAACATATAAATTCAGGGAGTTTATTGAACATTTTAACCACACAAGGGTGATTGTAGTGTTTTTAAAATATTAATCTAACCTACGCCGGTGGCAGGAGCCGGTGGCTGAGTGGACAGAACACGGGATATGTGATCCTGTGGTCCCGGGTTCGATCCCCGGTGCCGGCGAGAAACAATGGTACGGGTACCAGTAAATAGGTACCTGGGAGTTGGTCAGCTATCATGGGCTGCTTCCTTGGGGGTGGAGGCTTGGTCGAGGACCGCCCCGCGGGGACACTAAGCCCCGAAATCATCTCAAGATAATCTCAAGACACAGAAATACATCGATTTACATCTCTCCTACATAAGCAGTGTTCGAGATATGTATGTTCGAGTTAATGAGTGGTGGGGGGGGGGCAGAAAATAGGGAAAGGAATGTTCTAAGAAATGGGGGAAAGGATGTTCTTAAAAAATAAGGGCAGGTGATCTTTCTAAGAACACGTAATCAAAAAGATAAACTGGTTTTAACACACACTGAGCTGTGACCTATCAACCAGTGGGTGCAGGAATGCACAAAATTCGTTCAATTTCACATTTCGTTCAATGCACAAGTTCGAATGCTGTATTGGAAGTGTTACACTCCGGATCACAGGGCTCCAAGCAACAGCCTGGTGGACCAAACTCTCACAAGTCAAGCCTGGCCTCAGGCCGGGCTTGGGGAGTAGAACAACTCCCAGAACCCCATCAACCAGGTATATGTGGGCCTGCGGGCCGCTCCAAGCAACAGCCTGGTGGACCAAACTCTCACAAGTCAAGCCTGGCCTCAGGCCGGGCTTGGGGAGTAGAACAACTCCCAGAACCCCATCAACCAGGTATATGTGGGCCTGCGGCCCGCTCCAAGCAACAGCCTGGTGGACCAAACTCTCAGAAGTCAAGCCAGGCCTCGGGCCGGGCTTGGGCAGTAGAAGAACTCCCACAACCCCATCAACCAGGTATATGTGGGCCTGCGGGCCGCTCCAAGCAACAGCCTGGTGGACCAAACTCTCCCAAGTCAAGCCTGGCCTCGGGCCGGGCTTGGGCAGTAGAAGAACTCCCAGAACCCCATCAACCAGGTATATGTGGGCCTGCGGGCCGCTCCAAGCAACAGCCTGGTGGACCAAACTCTCCCAAGTCAAGCCTGGCCTCGGGCCGGGCTTGGGCAGTAGAAGAACTCCCACAACCCCATCAACCAGGTATATGTGGGCCTGCGGGCCGCTCCAAGCAACAGCCTGGTGGACCAAACTCTCCCAAGTCAAGCCTGGCCTCGGGCCGGGCTTGGGCAGTAGAAGAACTCCCACAACCCCATCAACCAGGTATATGTGGGCCTGCGGGCCGCTCCAAGCAACAGCCTGGTGGACCAAACTCTCCCAAGTCAAGCCTGGCCTCGGGCCGGGCTTGGGCAGTAGAAGAACTCCCACAACCCCATCAACCAGGTATATGTAGGCCTGCGGGCCGCTCCAAGCAACAGCCTGGTGGACCAAACTCTCCCAAGTCAAGCCTGGCCTCGGGCCGGGCTTGGGCAGTAGAAGAACTCCCACAACCCCATCAACCAGGTATATGTGGGCCTGTGGGCCGCTCCAAGCAACAGCCTGGTGGACCAAACTCTCCCAAGTCAAGCCTGGCCTCGGGCCGGGCTTGGGCAGTAGAAGAACTCCCACAACCCCATCAACCAGGTATATGTGGGCCTGCGGGCCGCTCCAAGCAACAGCCTGGTGGACCAAACTCTCCCAAGTCAAGCCTGGCCTCGGGCCGGGCTTGGGCAGTAGAAGAACTCCCACAACCCCATCAACCAGGTATATGTGGGCCTGCGGGCCGCTCCAAGCAACAGCCTGGTGGACCAAACTCTCACAAGTCAAGCCTGGCCTCGGGCCGGGCTTGGGGAGTAGAAGAACTCCCACAACCCCATCAACCAGGTATATGTGGGCCTGCGGGCCGCTCCAAGCAACAGCCTGGTGGACCAAACTCTCACAAGTCAAGCCAGGCCTCGGGCCGGGCTTGGGGAGTAGAAGAACTCCCACAACCCCATCAACCAGGTATATGTGGGCCTGCGGGCCGCTCCAAGCAACAGCCTGGTGGACCAAACTCTCACAAGTCAAGCCTGGCCTCGGGCCGGGCTTGGGGAGTAGAACTCCCAGAACCCCATCAACCAGGTATCAACCAGGGAGACACGGTGTAAGACAATACTGTAGGGATCATGCCGATAACGCCTGTAGTCTCCACAGCAGGCTACACGCAGCCCACACCGCTAAGATCGTTTCCAGCGCTTCTACTAAATCCTGTCCATCATGTTATGGTCTACCTGGGTGTACTGACCCCGTGTACAGGTAGCTGTAGTGGTCAATACTTCAGTGGAACGATCGTTACTGCGAGAGCCCCTTGGTACTCACTTTATTGGGCTTCAGTGGTCAATACTTCAGTGGAACGAGCGTTACTGTGAGAGCCTCTTGGTACTCACTTAATTGGGCTTGTGGGGGGTTGAGCTTCGGCTCTTTGGTCCCGCCTCTCAACTGTCAATCAACTGGTGACTAGGTTCCTGAGCCTACTGGGCTCTATTATATCTACATTTGAAACTGTGTATGGAGTCAGCCTCCACCACATCACTTCCTAGTGCATTCCATTTGTTAACCACTCTGACACTGAAAAAGTTCTTTCTAACGTCCTTTCTAACGTATTTGGGTACTCAGTTTTCACCTGTGTCCCCTTGTACGTGTACCACCCATGTTGAATAATTTGTCTTTATCTACCCTATCATTTGAGAATCTTGTATGTGATGAACATGTCTCTCCGAAATCTTTTTTCTTCCAGCGACGTGAAGTTTAATTCCGGTAATCTCTCTTCGTAGCTCATACCCGTCAGCTCGGGTACTAGTCTGGTGGCATACCGTTGAACCTTCTCCAATTTAGTCGTGTGCTTTACTAGATACGGGCTCCACGCTAGAGCTGCATACTCCAGGATTGGTCTGACATATGTCGTATACAAGATTTTGAATCATTCCTTACACAAGTTTCTAAAGACCGTTCTTATGTTGGTCAACCTGGCATATGCCGCTGATGATATCCTCTTGATATGAGATTCGGAGGGACAAGTTTGGTGTGTATCAAACCCCAGGTCTTTCTCTTTCTCTGATTCTTGAAAAATTTAATCTCCCAAATGGTGCCTTGTATCTGGATTCCTGCTCCCTACACCTATGTTCACTACTTCACAGTTGCTCGGGTTAAACTCTAACAGCCATTTGTTGGACCATTCATTCAGTTTGTCAAGGTCTTCTTGAAGCCTCATGCTATCCTTCTCTGTCTTAATCCTTCTCATAATTTTGGTATCGTCAGTAAACATTGAGTGCAATGAGTCTATACCCTCCGGGAGATCGTTTACGTATATCAGAAACAGGATAGGACCGAGTACAGAGCCCTGTGGGACTCCACTGGTGACTTCACGCCAATCTGAGGTCTCACCCCTCACAGTAGCTCTCTGCTTCCTATTGCTTAGGTACTCCCTTATCCACTGAAGCACCTCTGCCAGTTACTCCTGCCTGGTTCTTATTAGGTACTCTGTCACTTGAGAATGGACTTGAGACTTGTCACTTGGACTTGAGATTGGTCCAGGACGGACCGAAACGTTGTCGTCCCTTCACTTTCTAGTGTGTGGTCTGGTCAACATTCTTCAGCAACGTTATTGTGACCCCTCGCCTGCGTACTCTGTCAAAGGCTTTCCGACAATCGAAGAAATTGCAGTTATCCCACCCTTTTCTTACTTCGTTAATCTTTGTCACCTGGTCGTAGAATTCTATTAAACCTGTGAGGCAAGATTTACCCTCCCTGAACCCATGTTGGCGATTTGTCACGAAGTCCCTTCTCTCCAGATGTGTTACCAGATTTTTTCTCACGATCTTCTCCATCACCTTGCATGGTATACAAGTCAAGGACACTGGCCTGTAGTTCAGTGCCTCTTGCCTGTCGCCCTTTTTGTATATTGGGACCACATTCGCCGTCTTCCATATTTCTGGTAGGTCTCCCGTCTCCAGTGACCTACTATACACTATGGAGAGTGGCAAGCAAAGTGCCTCTGCACACTCTTTCAGTACCCATGGTGAGATCCCGTCTGGACCAACAGCCTTTCTAACATCCAGATCCAGCAGGTGTCTCTTGACCTCCTCTCTCGTAATTTCGAACTCCTCCAAGGCCGCCTGGTTTACTTCTGTGAGGGCCCAAGATGGTGAGGGACGGTTGGCACCGTTACTGTGAGGGCCCAAGATGGTGAGGGACGGGTGGCACCGTTACTGTGAGGGCCCAGGGTGGTGCAGGACGAGTGGCACCGTTACTGTGAGGGCCCAAGATGGTGCAGGACGAGTGGCACCGTTACTGTGAGGGCCCAAGATGGTGAGGGACGGGTGGCACCGTTACTGTGAGGGCCCAAGATGGTGAGGGACGAGTGGCACCGTTACTGTGAGGGGCCCAAGATGGTGAGGGACGAGTGGCACTGTTACTGTGAGGGCCCAGGGTGGTGCAGGACGAGTGGCACCGTTACTGTGAGGGCCCAAGATGGTGAGGGACGTGAGACACCGTTACTGTGAGGGGCCCAAGATGGTGAGGGACGTGAGACACCGTTACTGTGAGGGCCCAAGATGGTGAGGGACGTGAGACACCGTTACTGTGAGGGCCCAAGATGGTGAGGGACGGGTGGCACCGTTACTGTGAGGGCCCAAGATGGTGAGGGACGTGAGACACCGTTACTGTGAGGGGCCCAAGATGGTGAGGGACGTGAGACACCGTTACTGTGAGGGCCCAAGATGGTGAGGGACGTGAGACACCGTTACTGTGAGGGCCCAAGATGGTGAGGGACGGGTGGCACCGTTACTGTGAGGGCCCAAGGTGGTGCAGGACGGGTGGCACCGTTACTGTGAGGGCCCAAGATGGTGCAGGACGAGTGGCACCGTTACTGTGAGGGCCCAGGGTGGTGCAGGACGAGTGGCACCGTTACTGTGAGGGCCCAAGGTGGTGCAGGACGAGTGGTACCGTTACTGTGAGGGCCCAAGATGGTGAAGGACGGGTGGCAAAGTTACTGTGAGGGCCCAAGATGGTGAGGGACGGGTGGCACCGTTACTGTGAGGGCCCAAGGTGGTGCAGGACGAGTGGCATCGTTACTGTGAGGGCCCAAGATGGTGAGGGACGAGTGGCACCCTTACTGTGAGGGCCCAAGATGGTGAGGGACGTGAGACACCGTTACTGTGAGGGCCCAAGATGGTGCAGGACGAGTGGCACCGTTACTGTGAGGGCCCAGGGTGGTGCAGGACGAGTGGCACCGTTACTGTGAGGGCCCAAGGTGGTGCAGGACGAGTGGCACCGTTACTGTGAGGGCCCAGGGTGGTGCAGGACGAGTGGCACCGTTACTGTGAGGGCCCAAGGTGGTGCAGGACGAGTGGCACCGTTACTGTGAGGGCCCAAGGTGGTGCAGGACGAGTGGCACCGTTACTGTGACAGCCGTAACGGTTGTGTAACCGAAAGAGAGTGAATCCCGATGTTAGGTTAAACGAGCAGTCGACGGCTGACTGACTGACTGACTGACTGGCTGACTGGCTGACTGGCTGGCTGACTGACTGGCTGACTGGCTGACTGACTGACTGGCTGACTGGCTGACTGACTGACTGGCTGACTGACTGACTGGCTGACTGGCTGACTGACTGACTGGCTGACTGACTGACTGGCTGACTGGCTGGCTGACTGGCGACTGACTGACTGGCTGACTGACTGGCTGACTGGCTGACTGACTGACTGGCTGACTGACTGGCTGACTGGCTGACTGACTGACTGGCTGACTGACTGACTGGCTGACTGGCTGACTGACTGGCTGACTGGCTGACTGGCTGACTGACTGGCTGACTGACTGGCTGACTGGCTGACTGGCTGACTGGCTGACTGACTGACTGGCTGACTGGCTGACTGACTGGCTGACTGGCTGACTGGCTGACTGACTGGCTGGCTGACTGGCTGACTGACTGACTGGCTGACTGGCTGCCTGACTGGCTGACTGGCGACTGACTGACTGGCTGACTGACTGGCTGACTGGCTGACTGACTGACTGGCTGACTGACTGGCTGACTGGCTGACTGACTGACTGACTGACTGACTGACTGGCTGACTGACTGCCTGACTGGCTGACTGGCTGACTGACTGACTGGCTGACTGGCTGACTGACTGACTGGCTGACTGGCTGACTGACTGGCTGACTGGCTGACTGGCTGACTGACTGGCTGACTGACTGACTGACTGGCTGACTGGCTGACTGGCTGACTGACTGACTGGCTGACTGACTGACTGGCTGACTGGCTGACTGACTGGCTGGCTGACTGACTGGCTGACTGGCTGACTGGCTGACTGACTGGCTGGCTGACTGGCTGACTGACTGGCTGACTGGCTGCCTGACTGGCTGACTGGCGACTGACTGACTGGCTGACTGACTGGCTGACTGGCTGACTGGCTGACTGACTGACTGGCTGACTGACTGGCTGACTGGCTGACTGACTGACTGGCTGACTGACTGACTGCCTGACTGGCTGACTGACTGACTGACTGACTGCCTGACTGGCTGACTGACTGGCTGACTGACTGGCTGACTGACTGACTGACTGACTGACTGGCTGACTGGCTGACTGACTGACTGGCTGACTGACTGGCTGGCTGACTGGCTGACTGACTGACTGGCTGACTGGCTGCCTGACTGGCTGACTGGCGACTGACTGACTGGCTGACTGACTGGCTGACTGGCTGACTGGCTGACTGACTGGCTGACTGACTGACTGGCTGACTGACTGGCTGACTGACTGGCTGACTGACTGACTGGCTGACTGACTGACTGGCTGACTGGCTGACTGACTGACTGACTGGCTGACTGGCTGACTGGCTGACTGGCTGACTGAATGACTGACTGGCTGACTGGCTGACTGACTGACTGGCTGACTGGCTGACTGGCTGACTGACTGGCTGACTGGCTGACTGGCTGACTGACTGGCTGACTGGCTGACTGGCTGACTGACATACTTTCTTGAGAGAAGGTCAGTGTCTCTCCAGGAACCAGGAGTTACTAACCACTCAAGTCGTTACTAACACCTACCTCTTGATATCCATCTTGGCGACCAAGTCGGTATTTACTAAACAATTTACGAGTTCGCAGGCTCTAAGAGGTCGCCCATAACAATAATATTGGGCTATGAACGCGCTAGTAGAGTGCTTGGGAGCTCGTAAACTGTTTAGTAACTACGGACTTAACCTCCATGATCGAGATAAGAGGTTCAGACCTCGTAAGTGAACGCTTAAGTGGTCTGTGAATCCTGGCTGTGATTGATAGACAAGCAGAAAGACTTTGACCTCCTCGCTAAGAAAGTTCACTCCCTGGTACTTATTTACCGCTAGGTAACAGGAGCATCAGGGTGAAAGAAACATTTTGGTCATTTGTCTCCGCCTCCACCGGGGATCGAACCCGGAACCTCAGGACTACCAATCCGAAGCGCTGTCCACCCAGCTGTCAGGCGCCCTGGTTAAAAAGAAATAATCAAAAGACTAAATGAACACGTGGAAAAATTAACCTATCGTCCAAACGTAAACAGGCTTAGTACAGAACCTATGTGAGACCAATACTTATATATGCAGCCCGACTCTTAGAGTACTACATATGTAGCACTGGTGTGGAACCGGCATTTTGTAACACACAAAAATATGATTTGCAAGATAGGTACAAAATATATAAATATATCACTGAACTGGAAAGTGTAGAGTAGGTTTAGTAGAAACTATTGTCAGCACAAGGAAGGTCGAGGCCCCGTGCCTGTTTATATGTGACTACAGCATGGGTTTATATGTGACTACAGGACGTGTTTTACATGTGACTACAGGACGTGTTTTACATGTGACTACAGGATGTGTTTACATGTGACTACAGGATGTGTTTACATGTGACTACAGGACGTGTTTATATGTGACTACAGGACGTGTTTTACATGTGACTACAGGATGTGTTTACATGTGACTACAGGACGTGTTTATATGTGACTACAGGATGTGTGTACATGTGACTACAGGATGTGTTTACATGTGACTACAGGATGTGTGTACATGTGACTGCAGGATGTGTTTACATGTGACTACAGGATGTGTGTACATGTGACTACAGGACGTGTTTTACATGTGACTACAGGATGTGTGTACATGTGACTACAGGATGTGTTTACATGTGACTACAGGATGTGTTTACATGTGACTACAGGACGTGTTTATATGTGACTACAGGACGTGTTTATATGTGACTACAGGATGTGTTTACATGTGACTACAGGATGTGTTTACATGTGACTACAGGATGTGTTTACATGTGACTACAGGACGTGTTTATATGTGACTACAGGACGTGTAAATATGTGACTACAGGACGTGTTTTACATGTGACTACAGGACGTGTTTATATGTGACTACAGGACGTGTTTATATGTGACTACAAGGACGTGTTTATATGTGACTACAGGACGTGTTTATATGTGACTACAGGACGTGTTTATATGTGACTACAGGATGTGTTTATATGTGACTACAGGACGTGTTTACATGTGACTACAGGACGTGTTTATATGTGACTACAGGACGTGTTTTACATGTGACTACAAGGACGTGTTTATATGTGACTACAAGGACGTGTTTATATGTGACTACAGGACGTGTTTTACATGTGACTACAGGACGTGTTTACATGTGACTACAGGACGTGTTTATATGTGACTACAGGACGTGTTTTACATGTGACTACAGGACGTGTTTTACATGTGACTACAGGACGTGTTTATATGTGACTACAGGACGTGTTTATATGTGACTACAGGACGTGTTTATCTGTGACTACAGGACGTGTTTATATGTGACTACAAGGACGTGTTTATATGTGACTACATGGACGTGTTTATATGTGACTACAGGACGTGTTTATATGTGACTACAGGACGTGTGTACATGTGACTACAGAACGTGATTACACGTGACTACAGGACGTGTGTACATGTGACTACAGGACGTGTGTACATGTAACTACAGGACGTGTGTACATGTGACTACAGGACGTGTTTACATGTGACTACAGGACGTATTTACATGTGACTACAGCACGTGTTTACATGTGACTACAGGACGTGTGTACATGTGACTTCAGGACGTATTTACATGTGACTACAGGATGACGTCCACGAACCCCCAGAGGTGACCAAGGGACTTGAACAACAAGGAACCCTTCTCCACCAACACTTACCTGATAATGACTCAGGTAGACAGACGGGGTAGATGATGATGTAGACCCAGCTATACTCGGAACACAAGTAGCACGGGCTATGGCGAGCCCGCAGTGGACGTGTGAAGTTAGATGAATTAGCACAAGCCAGCTGGACTGTTATACCTGAGTGTTAGCTGTTATAGTGAAGTGTTAACACAAGGAACACCTGAGAGAACAAAATGCCAGATAAAGCAGAGAGGAGGAGAAGGGAGAGGAATAGGGCAGATACGAGCAGATACAGAATAGGGCAGATACAGAATAGGGCAGATACAGAATAGGGCAGATACAGAATAGGGCAGATACAGAATAGGGCAGATACAGAATAGGGCAGATACAGAATAGGGCAGATACAGAATAAGGCAGATACAGAATAGGGCAGATACAGAATAGGGCAGATACAGAATAGGGCAGATACAGAATAGGGCAGATACAGAATAGGGCAGATACAGAATAGGGCAGATACAGAATAGGGCAGATACAGAATAGGGCAGATACAGAATAAGGCAGATACAGAATAGGGCAGATACAGAATAAGGCAGATACAGAATAGGGCAGATACAGAATAGGGCAGATACGAGCAGATACAGAATAGGGACACACGAGCAATGGGTACTAACGAAAAGGAACGTCCACAGGAAATTAACATGACGACATGGGTTATGTTAAGATCATTAGAAGCCTACATATATAACAAGCCCAGCAGAAAGTGTGTACATCATAGCGGAGCTGAAGGAAAATGCTGTCACTAGTAAGAGATCTGGAGGAGGAGAGAAAGTAAAGGGAGAGAGTAATAGGAGAGCTACTAGCAGAGGAATCTTCACTAGGAGGGCAGTTTACAGGAAATTCATGAGAGAGAGAGAGAGAGAGAGAGAGAGAGAGAGAGAGAGAGAGAGAGAGAGAGAGAGAGAGAGAGAGAGAGAGAGAGAGAGAGAGAGAGACAAGAGAGAGAGAGAGAGAGAGAGAGAGAGAGAGAGAGAGAGAGAGAGAGAGAGAGAGAGAGAGAGAGAGAGAGAGAGAGAGAGAGAGAGAGTGAGAGAGAGAGAGAGAGAGAGAGACAGAGAGAGAGAGAGAGACAAGAGAGAGAGAGAGAGAGAGAGAGAGAGAGAGAGAGAGAGAGAGTGAATGAAGATACAGGGACTAGAGAAAAATCATTGTGGACCTGAATGCAGAACTTGACGAGTAGCTCAAGGAAAGCTACTTGAAAGTAGCTCAACTCAGATTAGCTACCTTGAAGGATTTAGAGAAGTTGAGAGAGGGAGGAAGGAAAGGGAACTATCAGAGTGGTAAAGCGCCAAGCCATTACGACTATATAGCACTTGGAAGGGGTCAGGATAAGGATTTGGGATGGGAAAGGAAGGGAGGAATGGTGCCCAACCACTTGGTCGGGGATTGAACGCCGACCTGCATGAAGCGAGACCGTCGCTCTATCGTCCAGCCCAAACGGTTGGGTGAGACGTTAAGTGAAATAAACCACAGAAGAGGCTGGAATAAAGTCAGTGGAAGAGGAAGGGAAAGGCAGCAGAGGAGCAGAACAATGGAACGGATAATAAAGAACATAAAGAATGTAACAGATAAATGAGGAACAAGACTTCACAAAACATTAGCTGAAGTAGCTAAGGGGTCTAAGGGAAAACAGATAATTAAAGCAACAGTAACAGGTTGTAAAAAAAATCATCATGTTTTGGGGAAACAGGAGCTGGAGAGAAAGACATTAGTGTTAATCTACAATCTCCCAGACGGGGACACATGGCTATCTTGAGGTTATCTTGAGATGATTTCGGGGCTTTTAAGTGTCCCCGCGGCCCGGTCCTCGACCAGGCCGCCACCCCCAGGAAGCAGCCCGTGACAGCTGACTAACACCCAGGTACCTATTTTACTGCTAGGTAACAGGGGGCATAGGGTGAAAGAAACTCTGCCCATTGTTTCTCGCCGGCGCCTGGGATCGAACCCAGGACCACAGGATCACAAGTCCAGCGTGCTGTCCGCTCGGCCGACCGGCTCCCATACCGGCTAAGAAGAAGATGTGATCAGAAAGAGATTACAGGAATGCTCGTGAGAACAGACTAGTGAGGAAACCAAGGAAATTGATCATTACTGTAGACTTAATATGTTCCAAATGGGGGGAAATCAGTGAATGTAATTTTTCACAATAATGCTACATTGAAATATATACACTGGTTGAGAAGTAAAAATTCATTAGCCAAGACACATTAAAGGAAGATAGAGACGAAGCAAAGAAAATAAGAAAAAAAAATGGGTAAGTGCTTCAAGGAGACCAGAAAGTAACAAGATAGAGAAGAAAGCAATGCAAAAAGTGCACAATAGAAAAGTGAGGCATCAGAGTGCTCGGTTCAACAGAGTAATGGATCAAACCATCCTGCAGATGTTGTTTAACATTCGCTACCTGGAACAAAATGTTCCAAGCAGCACGGGCTATGGTGAGCCCGTAATGGATTTGTAATCCTACAGAGGTACCGACCTGTGGCACCAGACAGGATCAAACCACCAGACCAACAAACGCCTCTACCCTTATAACAATTGACCATGGAACAACTGGAACCAATCCACCTTGGGACCAATCACAGCATCTGAGGAGAAATGAGCAGACTTTACGACATTTTCACAAATGCAGATGGAATTGCAAATAAACGTGTAGTGCTACAGGAAAAAGTGACAGAAAAGCAACCATATATTTTTGGAGGGCAATAACAGAACCAAAACTGAGAAGTGTTATTGGAAATGCAGGGCTCCAGGGACCCTCCACTATGAGGGAGAGTATAGCA
>NC_091171.1:38779953-38814953 GCF_040958095.1 Procambarus clarkii
TCGCTAGGGGGAATTATGCCCTCTCTAACCCTTTTATTCCATCTGTTCTGCTCTTTATTTGTGTATGTCATCTTTATGCATCCTCTTCTCTCTGTCTCTGTCTCTCTCTCTCTCTCTCTCTCTGTCTCTGTCTCTCTCTCTCTCTCTCTCTGTCTCTCTCTCTCTCTCTGTCTCTCTCTCTCTCTCTCTCTCTCTGTCTCTCTCTCTCTCTCTGTCTCTCTCTCTCTCTCTCTCTCTCTCTCTCTCTCTCTGTCTCTCTCTCTCTCTCTCTCTCTCTCTCTCTCTCTCTCTCTCTCTCTCTCTCTCTCTCTCTCTCTCTCTCTCTCTCTCTCTCTCTCTCTCTCTCTCTCTCTCTCTCTCTCCTCCCTCCCTGAATAATACAATACGTTTGGTATATCGTTTAAGGCTGCATTAAACTTCCGGATGATGTGTATTGAACAAACTGAATGAACGATTCAACAACTGGTGTTACATTTTAACTTAATGCGGGAAGTAGAGATCGCTGGGAACACCAGACCAAACTCCAGGAACCAAATATGATAGAAATTCCCCGAAGGAATACGTCAGATAGAAATATTATGAGGCTGGTATCACACAAATTTAAGTTGGAATCTGAAGTTACTTGGAATTTTAAGTAAGTTGGAATCTTAAGTGGGTCGTAAGAATGAAGTACTCGTACTCTTCTTAAGTGGCCAACAAGTGGAATGCCATGAAGTTAGAAGTCGTGAGGGCGACCTAGAGTCATAACTTGAACCTAAGTGGTAACAATGTTTTCTGAAGTTATAAGTACAGTAAGGATTATGAGGGGGTAGTGATGAGGACGTGGTGAGTTACACCTCACTCACCTGTATTCACTGAAGTGTGAGGAAGGTACACGTCATCGTCACTACACAGTAACGTAACGACAACCACACCACCACAGCTACCACAATCACTCAACACCACACACAAAATATATCTCATTACTTTATTCCTGCTTAACATCACCTAACCTCTCACTCACCCACCTGACACTCCGTCCTGCACTCTGCATTATTGCACTCTAGTGGTGGTGGCGGGCGGTGATGTGCAGGGCGTCCCTGGCTGTGACACACTGCACTAACCTCTACACGTAGAACACATCAAATGTTCTCAGCCCTCAACCTGTACTAAATAGAGCGTTGGGGGCCAGACAGTGCAGATTCCCTCCCTCTCTCTCTTCCTCCCTCTCTCCCTCCCTCACTTCCAATCCCTACCCATTACCTTCCTCCATCCCTCCAAATCCCTACGTATTATCCCTCTCCCTTCCTCCCAATCCATACCTAATACTTCACTCCGTCCATCCATCCCAATCCGTATCCATTGCCTCTCTCTCTCTCTCTCTCTCTCTCTCTCTCTCTCTCTCTCTCTCTCTCTCTCTCTCTCTCTCTCTCTCTCTCTCTCTCTCTCTCTCTCTCTCTCTCTCTCTCTCTCTCTTCTCTCTCTCTCTCTCTCTCTCTCTCTCTCTCTCTCTCTCTCTCTCTCTCTCTCTCTCTCTCTCTCTCTCTCTCTCTCTCTCTCTCTCTCTGATCTCTCTCTCTCTCTGATCTCTCTCTCTCTCTGATCTCTCTCTCTCTGATCTCTCTCTCTCTCTGATCTCTCTCTCTCTCCCTCTCTCT
This sequence comes from Procambarus clarkii, assembly GCF_040958095.1. Lineage (NCBI taxonomy): Eukaryota > Metazoa > Arthropoda > Malacostraca > Decapoda > Cambaridae > Procambarus > Procambarus clarkii. Next base: position 38,781,591 of record NC_091171.1, read on the forward strand.
CTCTTCCACAGCTTCTGATAACATATCATAAGACTAATAATAATAATAACAGTAAATGTGGTAATTACAATAATAATAAAAATATTATTAATAATAATTTCAACTCAATTAAACTTATAATAAAATTAATAAATAGAAGAAGAAGAAGGATGATAACAACAATTAAAAATCCAAAAGATTTGTGTAAAGAAGTTACGTTTCTGTCCGTGGGGGAGCCGGTCGGCCGAGCGGACAGCACGCTGGACTTGTGATCCTGTGGTCCTGGGTTCGATCCCAGGCTCCGGCGAGAAACAATGGGCAGAGTTTCTTTCACGCTATGACCCCTGTTACCTAGCAGTAAAATAGGTACCTGGGTGTTAGTCAGCTGTCACGGGCTGCTTCCTGGGGGGTGGAGGCCTGGTCGAGGACCGGGCCGCGGGGACACTAAAAAAACCCGAAATCATCTCAAGATAACCTCAAGAAGATAACCCATCACCTCTTCTCTTCCTATTTGTCGCCTCTTCTCCCCCATCCTCTCCTCATTCTCTATTCCCTTCAAGTGCAGTTTGGCAGATATTCGGCCCCCATCTTCCCTTCCACCGACGCTTAGGTTCCAGGGGCAAGACATCACTTCTTCCTGTGAGAGAGAGATATCTGGGGGGAGACACGGAGGGAAGGGTATCTCTCTCTTGCCCTCAGGGGACGATAGATCAAGGGGGTTCTCTCTCTTGCCCCAGGGGACGATAGATCAAGGGGGTTCTCTCTCTTGCCCCAGGGGACGATAGATCAAGGGGGTTCTCTCTTCTTCTTGCCCCAGGAGACGATAGATCAAGGGGGTTCTCTCTCTTGCCCTCAGGGGACGATAGATCAAGGGGGTTCTCTCTCTTGCCCCAGGGGACGATAGATCAAGGGGTTTCTCTCTCTTGCCCCAGGGGACGATAGATCAAGGGGGTTCTCTCTCTTGCCCCAGGAGACGATAGATCAAGGGGGTTCTCTCTCTTGCCCCAGGAAACGATAGATCAAGGGGGGTTCTCTCTCTTGCCCCAGGAGACGATAGATCAAGGGGGGTTCTCTCTCTTGCCCCAGGAGACGATAGATCAAGGGGGGCTCTCTCTCTTGCCCCAGGAGACGATAGATCAAGGGGGGCTCTCTCTCTTGCCCCAGGAGACGATAGATCAAGGGGGTTCTCTCTCTTGCCCCAGGGGACGATAGATCAAGGGGGTTCTCTCTCTTGCCCCAGGGGACGATAGATCAAGGGGGTTCTCTCTCTTGCCCCAGGGGACGATAGATCAAGGGGGTTCTCTCTCTTGCCCCAGGGGACGATAGATCAAGGGGGTTCTCTCTCTTGCCCCAGGGGACGATAGATCAAGGGTAAACAGAGGGGCCTCGATCAGCCTTACCACCAAGCTAAAGGTCTACCGTGCTAAGGGTTGGTACTCACCATCCTTCTCTCCGCCAGGAAGACCTGGACTGTCTACCGCAGACACGCCAAACAGCTCAACCATTTTCCCCTGATTTGTCTCCCCAGACTCCGCAGACTCCGCAGACACCGGAGTCTGCGGAGTCCGGACTCGGAGGTCCTGGAAGGGGCCGGTATTCCCAACGTCTTCACCCTCCTACAGAAAACTCGGGCCAAATGGCCAGGCCACGTTGTCAGAATTGGCTGACAGACGATTACCTAAACAGCTGTTGGGTGGAGAATCATGCCAGGGGCTCACGTTGTGTTGAGGGGGAGAAGAAACGGTTCAAGGACTACCTCAAGGTGACCCTCAAAGACCTGGACAGTTGCTGAGGACTGTCCCAACTTGGAAAAGCAGTCACCACAGGGGCCCGTGCGCCAGAACCGTCGTATATACATATATGTCATACTAATAGCCAGAACCGCACTAATTGGCTTTCTTTTTAATTATAATTTTATATTAATTTTTAATGGGGTTTTTAAGCCTCATTTCAAATATATTTGGCGTTTTTAACCAATTAACAACACACTTCTTCAAGTCCTTGTCCAAGTGGTTGGCCACCATTCATTTTCCCACGCCACATCCCAAATTCTTATCCTAATCCCTTTCAAGTGCTATATGGTCGTAATGTCTTGGCACTTTCCCTTGATAATTAACTTTTTCCGTGTGTGTGTGTGTGTGTACTCACCTAGTTGTGTCTGCAGGATCGAGCATTGACTCTTGGATCCCGCCTTTCGAGCATCGGTTGTTTACAGCAATGACTCCTGTCCTATTTCCCTATCATACCTGGTTTTAAAATTATGAATAGTATTTGCTTCCACAACCTGTTCCTGAAGTGCATTCCATTTCCCCACTACTCTCACGCTAAAAGAAAACTTCCTAACATCTCTGTGACTCATCTGAGTTTCAAGCTTCCATCCATGTCCTCTCGTTCTGTTACTATTCCGTGTGAACATTTCGTCTATGTCCACTCTGTCAATTCCTCTGAGTATCTTATACGTTCCTATCATGTCCCCCCTCTCCCTTCTTCTTTCTAGTGTCGTAAGGCACAGTTCCCTCAGGCGCTCTTCATACCCCATCCCTCGTAGCTCTGGGACGAGTCTCGTTGCAAACCTTTGAACCTTTTTCAGTTTCATTATATGCTTCTTCAGATGGGGACTCCATGATGAGGCGGCATACTCTAAGACTGGCCTTACCTAGGCAGTGTAAAGCGCCCTAAATGCCTCCTTACTTAGGTTTCTGAATGATGTTCTAACTTTTGCCAGTGTAGAGTACGCTGCTGTCGTTATCCTATTAATATGTGCCTCAGGAGATAGATTAGGTGTTACGTCCACCCCCAGGTCTCTTTCACGCGTCGTTACAGGTAGGCTGTTCCCCTTCATTGTGTACTGTCCCTTTGGTCTCCTATCTCCTAGTCCCATTTCCATAACTTTACATTTGCTCGTGTTGAATTCTAGTAGCCATTTCTCTGACCATCTCTGCAATCTGTTCAGGTCCTCTTGGAGGATCCTGCAATCCTCATCTGTCACAACTCTTCTCATCAACTTTGCATCATCCGCAAACATCGACATGTAGGACTCTACGCCTGTAAACATGTCGTTAACATATACAAGAAATAGAATTGGTCCCAGCACCGATCCTTGTGGTACTCCACTTGTTACTGTTCGCCAGTCCGACTTCTCGCCCCTTACCGTAACTCTTTGGCTCCTTCCTGTTAGGTAGTTCCTTATCCATTCTAGGACCTTTCCCCCCACACCCCCGCCTGCCTCTCGAGCTTGAACAGCAGTCTCATGTGCGGTACTGTATCAAAGGCTTTTTGGCAGTCCAGAAATATGCAGTCTGCCCAACCATCTCTGTCCTGTCTTATCCTCGTTATTTTATCATAGAATTCCAGAAGGTTTGTTAGGCACGATTTCCCTGTCCAGAACCCATGTTGATGTTTGTTCACAAACCTAATGTTCTCCAGGTGTGCAACCAGTCGCAGCCTAATTATTCTTTCCAGTATTTTACAGGGGATGCTTGTCAGTGATACAGGTCTGTAGTTAAGTGCCTCCTCCCTATCTCCTTTCTTGAAGATCGGCACGACATTTGCCTTCTTCCAGCAACTGGGCAATTCTCCTGACATAAGTGACTCATTAAAGATCATTGCCAGAGGCACGCTGAGGGCCTGTGCTGCTTCTTTTAGTATCCACGGTGATACTTTGTCTGGTCCAACTGCTTTAGTTGCATCTAGAGTTGTCAACTGTTTCATTACCTCCTCTGCTGTCACCTCTATATCTGATAGTCTTTCATCTAGGGTAACCCCTTCCAACAATGGGAGCTGCTCAGGCTCGGTAGTGAACACTCCATGGAAACTGGCATTCAGTGCCTCGCAGATTTCCTTGTCACTTTCAGTATATGCCCCCTCTGTCTTCCTTAGTCTTGTCACTTGGTCGTTCACCGACATTTTTCTTCTTATATGACTGTGTAGTAACTTAGGTTGTTTTTTCGCTTTGATTGCAATATCGTTCTCATAGTCCCTTTCCGATGTTCGTCTTATGTTAATGTAATCGTTCCTAGCTCTGTTGTATCTGCTTCTGTTGTCCTCTGTTCTTTGTCTTCTGTACTTCCTCCACTCCCGCCTGCTGGCCATTTTTGCTTCCTGACACTGTCTATTAAACCATGGGTTATTATATTCCTTCTTATTTTTTCCCTTTACCGTTGGTATAAATCTCTCTTCGGCCTCCTGGCATTTCTGTATGACTAGGTCCATCATATCTTGGACTGTTTTTCCTCTAATTTCTTCCTCCCACTGCACTTCACCCAGATAGTCCCTTATCCTCATATAGTCCCCTTTCCTGTAGTCAGCTCTCCTTTCCCAGATCTCTTGTCCCATGGTCATAAGTTTGAATTCCATCATGTAGTCAAAGACTAGGACACAATGGTCACTGGCCCCTAGAGGTATTTCATGCTCTAAATTCTCGATATCTTCTACGTTCTGGGTGAAAATCAGGTCTAATAGGCTCGGTGCATCTCCTCCTCTTTCCCTTGTGTCTTCCTTCACATGTTGTGTCAGGAAATTCCTGTCTATAACATCTACTAATTTTGCTCCCCACGTTTCGTCCCCTCCATGGGGATTCCTTGATTCCCAATTTATCTCTCCATGATTTAGGTCCCCCATGATCAGCAGCTTCGCTCTCATTCTGTGGGCTAGTGTTGCTGCCTTCTGCAGTTCATCTATACATGCTTTGTTGTTGTCATCATACTCCTGCCTGGGTCTTCTACTGTTTGGTGGGGGATTGTAGATTACCAGGATCACAATCTTCCTCCCATCTACTGTCAGAGTTCCATGTATGAAGCTTGTGCACTCATTGGTAACTCGATTTCCCAGGTCTTCAAACTTCCATTTCTGCTTTATTAGGAGTGCTACTCCCCCTCCCTGTCTCTGTGTCCTCTCTTTTCGTATCACCTGGTACCCTTCAGGAAAGATTGCATCTGAGATCATGTCATTAATTTTAGTTTCCACAATTGCAACTATGTCAGGATCTGCTTCACTCACTCTTTCTTTTATCTCTTCTGCTTTATTAGATACCCCATCAGCATTGGTGTACCAAACCTTGAGATTCTTCATGGAAACTCTTGTACCAGAGTTCTCCCTTTCTCTGGGGGTCTGGGGGGATCTGGGGGATGTCTGGGGGGTGACTGGGGGCAGAGGGGATCTGGGGGATCTGGGGGGTGTCTGGGGGATGACTGGGGGCGGGGAGGGTCCGGGGGATGTCCGGGGGGATCCGGGGGGGGTCCGGGGGGTGTATGGGGGGTGAAAGAGTTCAGGAGGGGGGTGTTCAGAAAGAGTGCTTGGGGGGCTACTGGGGGCTGGGCTTCTAGGAAGGTAGGTAGGAGGGTCTGGGGTAGGGCCTGGGTAGGTAGGTCTGGAGTAGGAAGGGCATACTGGGTCTGAAGATTAGGGAGGGCATAGAGGGATTGGGAGATAGCGTAAGGTTGGGAGACAGATAGAGGTTGAGAGGTTGGGAGGGGGAAGGATAGAGGGGGTGGGGGGGACCTCCCGCCTCCCTCGCAAGGGTGGGGGGTCACATGGAAGGAGAGGGGATGAGGAGGGGTGAGGGCTGGGTAGGCTTTGGGTGTTGAGGGGATGAGGTCTGGGTGGGTTCTTGGGGTTGAGGGGATGAGGTCTGGATGGGTTTTGGGGGTTGAGGGGATGAGAGCTGGGTGGGTTTTGGGGGTTGAGGGGATGAGGGCTGGACGGGTTTTGGGGGCTGAGGTGATGAGGGGGTCCTTGGAATGTGGGATGAATTTGACTCCAGTGGGGTCAGAGGGGTCAAGGGATGTGCTGGGGAGATAAGCAGGGGCGGCTGATTTGGGGAAGGGGTGACCTGAGAAGCACGTGTGAGCTGGTTAGCATGGGGTGGTTTAGCACTGGGGTGTGTAGCTGCGCTCAAATGGGAAGAGTCGTACTGTTGTTTGCTTGCTCTGTGGGCAATCTGTTCCTCCTTCGTCATGAATTTGTCAATAAATACGTTGTAGTAATTTTCGCTACCTCTGAGTAGGTGTTTGTGATGCAGTATGTAATCCACTGCCTCTTCGTTAGTGAACTGTACCAGGACAGGTCGTTTCCTGTTACAGTTGTATGGTCCAATGCATCGGTGGACTTGCACCTCATTCCCTGCCATCTGGGCTCTCATGTCTCTCAAGATCCCCTGTAGTTCCAAATCCTCAATCTCCATCCTTTCCTGCCTCGATGGTGCAGGAAAGGTGTGTGTGTGTGTGTGTGTGTGTGTGTGTGTGTGTGTGTGTGTGTGTGTGTGTGTGTGTGTGTGTGTGTGTGTGTATGTGTGTGTGTGTGTGTGTGCGCGTGTGTGTGTGTACTCACCTAGTTGTACTTGTGTGTTTATATACTGTTTATGTTTACAGAATCACTCTATTTTCTTTGTATCTCCCGTTTCCAGCCAATCATTTTTCCTCTATTATAGCTATATCTACTACATATATTTCTCTATAACACCGACATACACACACAAGTGTAGGGCCTCGTAGCCTGGTGGATAGCGCGCAGGACTCGTAATTCTGTGGCGCGGGTTCGGTTCCCGCACGAGGCAGAAACAAATGGGCAAAGTTTCTTTCACCCTGAATGCCCCTGTTACCTAGCAGAAAATAGGTACCTTGGAGTTAGTCAGCTGTCACGGGCTGCTTCCTGGGGTGTGTACTCACCTAGTTGTACTCACCTAGTTGTGTCTGCAGGATCGAGCATTGACTCTTGGATCCCGCCTTTCGAGCATCGGGTGTTTACAGCAATGACTCTTGTCCCATTTCCCTATCATACCTGGTTTTAAAATTATGAATAGTATTTGCTTCCACAACCTGTTCCTGAAGTGCATTCCATTTCCCCACTACTCTCACGCTAAAAGAAAACTTCCTAACATCTCTGTGACTCATCTGAGTTTCAAGCTTCCATCCATGTCCTCTCGTTCTGTTACTATTCCGTGTGAACATTTCGTCTATGTCCACTCTGTCAATCCCTCTGAGTATCTTATACGTTCCTATCATGTCCCCCCTCTCCCTTCTTCTTTCTAGTGTCGTAAGGCACAGTTCCCTCAGGCGCTCCTCATACCCCATCCCTCGTAGCTCTGGGACGAGTCTCGTTGCAAACCTCTGAACCTTTTCCAGTTTCATTATATGCTTCTTCAGATGGGGACTCCATGATGAGGCGGCATACTCTAAGACTGGCCTTACGTAGGCAGTGTAAAGCGCCCTAAATGCCTCCTTACTTAGGTTTCTGAATGATGTTCTAACTTTTGCCAGTGTAGAGTACGCTGCTGTCGTTATCCTATTAATATGTGCCTCAGGAGATAGATTAGGTGTTACGTCCACCCCCAGGTCTCTTTCACGCGTCGTTACAGGTAGGCTGTTCCCCTTCATTGTGTACTGTCCCTTTGGTCTCCTATCTCCTAGTCCCATTTCCATAACTTTACATTTGCTCGTGTTGAATTCTAGTAGCCATTTCTCTGACCATCTCTGCAATCTGTTCAGGTCCTCTTGGAGGATCCTGCAATCCTCATCTGTCACAACTCTTCTCATCAACTTTGCATCATCCGCAAACATCGACATGTAGGACTCTACGCCTGTAAACATGTCGTTAACATATACAAGAAATAGAATTGGTCCCAGCACCGATCCTTGTGGTACTCCACTTGTTACTGTTCGCCAGTCCGACTTCTCGCCCCTTACCGTAACTCTTTGGCTCCTTCCTGTTAGGTAGTTCCTTATCCATGCTAGGACCTTTCCCCCCACCCCCTCTATTATGTGTGTGTGTGTGTGTGGGTAAAAAAAAAGTAGTTAGTAAACAGTTGATTGACAGTTGAGAGGCGGGCCGAAAGAGCAAAGCTCAACCCCCGCAAACATAACTAGGTGAAAACACACATCTCCGGGAAGCAGCCCGTAGCAGTCACCTATTTGCTACTAGGTAAACAGGCGCATCAGTTTAACAGCAACTCTCCCCCATTTGTTTCCGCCCCCGCCGGGAATCAAACCCGGGGCCCTTAGGACTACGACCCCCGAGCGCTAACCACTCAGCCGCGAGGCCCCCCCCCCTCCCGAGTGGGGGGACGGGAGTCTCGCCCCCTCCTGTGTGCGTGTGAGGATCCTGGCTCCTCAGCCTCCTCCATCGATTGTGATCTCTCTGGCTTTTGTTTCTCCAGCTCAACCCCGAAGGTCTCCGGTGAGTGGGCAGCTCAGGAGATGGGGGTCAAGATCTGGAGGAGGAAGAGGCGGTGGAGGAGGAGGTGGAAGAGGAGGAACAGCAGGAGGAAGAGGAGTGGGAAGGGTCGAGGATAGTCATGGTCCTAGTTAAGATAGTGGGTTTTTTGACTGTGGCGAAAAAAAAGGAAAAAGAAGTTGTTGTTGTTGTTAAAGATTCGCTATCTGGAACAAAAAGTTCCAAGTAGCACGGGCTATGGTGAGCCCGTGAAAGGAATAGAAATAAGAAGGAATAGGAGAGCGAAGAATAGCAAGAAAAAAAAAATATGTGGGCGGTGACTTAACAAATGGCTTAGATGTTGTTGTTGTTTAAGATTCGCCCCATGGAACAAAAAGTTCCAAGTAGCACGGGCTATGGTGAGCCCGTAGTGGATTTTTTTCTTATGGCTTAAGAGGCCAAGTTGTACAGAGGCGAGGGAGAAGAGAGGTTGGTCTTGCTAGGAGATGACAACAGCTGGAGTGGGTAGTTCCAGCCTCTGAAGGTTATATTGAGTTGATTTCGGGGTTTTAGTGTCCCCGCGGCCCGGTCCTCGACCAGGCCTCCACCCCCAGGAAGCAGCCCGTGACAGCTGACTAACACCCAGGTACCTATTTTACTGCTAGGTAACAGGGGCATAGGGTGAAAGAAACTCTGCCCATTGTTTCTTGCCGCCGCCCGGGATCGAACCCGGGACCACAGGATCACAAGTCCAGTGTGCTGTCCGCTCGGCTCCCTTGAGGAAGGTGGGAAGTTGTTCAGTGATTGACAAGGAAAACTACTGTAACTACTCTTTATGGTATAAAGAACGAATAAATCATTGTTTGAAGCGAAGGTTAACTGTAAACAAATCCACAAGGGCCGTGACGAGGATTCGAACCTGCGTCCGGGAGCATCCCAGACACTGCCTTAATCGACTGAGCTATTCAGGGGATATAAATAGGAGCTGCCTCGTATGGGCCAATAAGAACATAGGAATTAAGGAAATTGCGTAAGGCCTATTGGCCCATACATGACCGCTTCTATTCATGTCCACCCCAAACTCATGATCATGTACGTCTAACCCACGCTTGAAACAATCAAAGGATACCACGTCTACGACGTTACCCGGTAATCTGTTCCACCAATCGTCAACCTTGTTTTCAAACCAGTATTTACCCAGGTCTTTTCTAAATTTAAACTTATCCAATTCATGAACAAATCCACAAGGGCGTGATGAGGGGTTCGAACTTACGCCCGGGATGATCCCAAACACTGCCTTAGTCGACTAGTCCTCGACATGGTTAAAAGAATTGTAACCGGGAGTTCCACTGACCTCACACGGATCCTGTAGAGTTACAATTCTTACCAAAGCCTATTTAGATCGTCTTGAACGGATATATTCGTGTTTTGAGCTGAGAAAGTTTTGTCTATAACGCTGGCCGGCTTCTTGGGTTAGATTACTAACTGCTCCTAATTACAGGCAGTTATTAGGGGTCAGATTCACGAAAGCACTTACGCAAGCACTTACGAACGTGTACATCTTTCCTCAATCTTTGACGGCTTTGGTTACATTTATTAAACAGTTTACAAGCATGAAAACTTGCCAATCAACTGTTATTATTGTTATAAACAGCCTCCTGGTGCTTCGGAGCTCATTAACTGTTTAATAATTGTAAACAAAGCCGCCAAAGATTGAGAAAAGATGTACAGGTTCGTAAGTGCTTGCGTGAATCTGGCCCCAGGTCACTATACTGCCGAGCGGCCGTGACGCCGCTATAGACACAGAAATTTTACCTAGACAGATAAATAAGTCTTTCGAAAATCATTTACAAGAATTTTTGCTATTCTGTCTTGCAAGGCGTCGAGTGAGATGTGATATAAAACAAGTATATAAAACATATATAAAAACGATACGAAATTCTTTATATTCAGTAAAAAGAAAATTTGTATTAAAACAAGGCAAACCCTGGTTTTTAAAGCTCGGGTAAACCGGTTTTGATTCCAGGGGCCAGATTCACGAAAGCACTTACGCAAGCACTTACGAACCTGTACATCTTTTCTCAATCTTTGGCGGCTTTGTTTACAATTATTAAACAGTTAATGAGCTCCGAAGCACCAGGAGGCTGTTTATAACAACAACAACAGTTGATTGGCAAGTTTTCATGCTTGTAAACTGTTTAATAAATGTAACCAAAGCCGTCAAAGATTGAGGAAAGATGTACACGTTCGTAAGTGCTTGCGTAAGTGCTTTCGTGAATCTGGCCCCAGGAAGTACTTGAAATACTCCCCCGGGGGGCGGAGGCCCCTGGGGGCGGAGGCCCCTGGGGGCGGAACCCCCGGGGGGGCGGAGGCCCCGGGGGGCGGAACCCCCGGGGGCGGAACCCCCGGGGGGCGGAACCACCTGCAGGGAGCCGCTAACCGAAACACTTTATTGACAGTAATACCGGATATACGTTTAAAAATAGGTCGGAAAAATTAGATGGTCTTCAAATGCGAACTTATATATATATCGTTAACGTCGCTAACAAGTCTTGTTTGGACCCAATGGTTTGATGTTTTTTTTTTAACTTCCTCTGTCTAACTATGTATACTTTGTATATATATTTTTTTTTAGATTTTAGAGATTTATATATATTTTTGTACGTATGGAAGCTTTGGTATATTATCAAATTCCATAATTTTGTTTACTGGTGTAAACAGTTGTATGCATTTGTATACCTTTGAATTCATTTGTATACTATTTATATATATGTGTATTTTTTTTCTACATATGCCCACTTTTGTTTACTGGTATATACAGGTGTATACTTTTTGAATACATTTATATATACTTTTGAATATCTTGTCATTTCAGTTGTGTTAAGCACTCAATGTTTATCTTATAAATATAATATTCTTGTGAACTACTGAAGGAAGAGAGTATACAGTTACCCTTTCATGGAAGTTCATGGAAAAAGTCGCCCAAGCGGAGATAATTCGGTAAAACTCGCTCCAAAAACTTTTTTTTTTGGGGGGAAGAGGGGGGGTTTGGGGGGAGGTCTTGGGGGGGGTGGGGATGGATGAGATGTTGCAAAAGTCCCTCCCCCACCCCCCTAGTGAGCAGGAGTGGCGGTTGAGGAGGAAACAGGGTTAGTGGTCATCTTGCATTGGTCAGCTACGAAAATGCAACGATTTAGTAAACATTAAAGCAGTTTAATTTTGACGTTTACTGAGGATTGGCGTCGATAGGTTAGGTGGGTTGTTTGGGCTTGTACGTATCAAGAGAAGGTGAAGGGACGACGACGTTTCGGTCCGTCCTGGACCATTCTCAAGTCGATTGTTTTGTCATTCTCAAGTCACAATCGACTTGAGAATGGTCCAGGACGGACCGAAACGTCGTCGTCGTCCCTTCACCTTCTAGTGTGTGGTCTGGTCAACTCTCTTACTGTTGTTTTGCTTCCTTGGCTCACAAGCAACACAGCAAAGCAAAACATGTCGTAGCTCAGTCGATTACGGCAGCGGCTGGGATGGTCTCGGACGCAGGTTCGAATCCTCGTCACGGCCCTTGTGGATTTGTTCATCACAACAAAGGAGAAGGACAATTGCTTGCCCTTATACCGCAATGTTTGCTTTGCTTTGCATGCCAACCGCGTGACTACAAACCAAAATTGAACTTTGCTTGCAGCCCAATTTCATAACTGTAGCAAAAAAATGATCTTTTCTTGCTGGGTTAATTGCTACAACAATATTTTTGCTTGCTTGATAACCGAGAAACTGGAACAAACATTGTGCTTGTTCCCCTTGTTTGTTTGTTCCCCTTGCTTGTTGCGAGTGTGGACCAGTCACAAAGCTGCAGTGATCCTCCCCTGGGTGACAGGTGATGATCAATCACCCTGGGGTCATGACAGGGTGATGAGTGGAGGCTTACCCCCCCCCCCTCGCCCCCCCTACTCTTACACACATATACACGCACATGTAGTGGTAAGGGGAGGGGGGGGGGAGAAAGAAGGGGGGGGGAAGGGCTATATTAGTCGGAATTTGAGGATTCATTTGATGTGACTGGTTGAAAAGTGAGTGGTTGGGGGAGACAGATAACTGGTAGAGAAGGCAGGGGGGGGGATGGTTGTTCAATCTTTCCACTGATAAACAATAGTTTTAATATCTGAGGTGGGTTTGGTCTGAAGACTATAATGCTATTTAAGCGTTCATGTTACCTCTACCCCTCAACCTCTCTCCGAGCAGTTGACATATACGTGATTATGTTAATAAAAAGAAGCAAGTCTGCAATTTCATATCTGCCGTTGGGAAGATATGAAATAACTGGCGGACGGTTATGAATCCGCCAATAGCCATGCTATCTGCCTCTGACGTCACAGGTCCACAGGCGGCGTGCATACCAGTTGAGAACAGGTACGACCATAACCGGGGTCCCCAGTTACTGCTGGGTGAACAGGGCAAATGGTTAAGGAATGGCGCCCAATCAATCCTCCAGGTCCAGGACTCGAACCAAGACCAAATCGGTGGCGTGGCGAGCGTGTTACCACGACGCTACGAGGCAATGTCGGTGTTACTGTTCTTATTAAGCGTCTGAGGTCAGGTCAATAGACGTGCGGGTCACACACACATCAACTAGTATTGCGTCACTTGCTCAACCAGACTATTATAGCTTGCCTCATTCACGCTACACTCACCAGTCAGTCTAGCTGACCCGGGCACAGTAACTTGACTAGTTACTTGAAATTAAGTTAGAATTACCTTTGAGTCGTCTTAGTGAGACCAGGAATCACCAAAAGTCTACACATCCACTAACGAAACCTCTACATCTTTCCTCAGTCGTGGAGGCTTTGCTTTCATTTAGTAAACAATTGACGAACCTGTAAACTTTAATACCCCGAAGGTTATTATTGTTACAAACAACTTCATAGTCCTTCGAACCTCATAAACTGTTAAGTGAATGTAAACAGAGTTGCCATGATTAAGGAAAGATGGACAGGTTTCGTTAAGTGGATGCGTAAATGCTTGATGAATCCTGTCCCAGGAGGCTCAACCTTCCCTCGGTAAGATGCCACAACAAATGGTGTAAACTATAATGGCTCAAGAAGTCTGTTGATCTGGGAGTTACTCAGCTGTCACGGGCTGCTTCCTGGGGGTGGAGGCCTGGTCGAGGACCGGGCCGCGGGGACACTAAAAAGCTCCGAAATCATCTCAAGATAACCTCAAGATAACCCTCAGCATCTGAGGTGCTCCTTCGAGCGTCACATTTGAGGTGGTTTGGCCTGGCCTGTTGCGGTGGTACCAGCAACTGGCCCAACCTGTTAATTAGCCTGAGGAAGCCGCAAGACACACAGAGATCACACTAACGTGATGCATCAAATGAACAAATCCACAAAGGGCCGTGACGAGGATTCGAACCCCTGTCGTAGCTCAGTCGATTAAGGCAAGTGTCCGGGATGCTCCCGGACGCAGGTTCGAATCCTCGTCACGGCCCTTGTGGATTTGTTCACGCGGCAATACTACCGTGATTTTATTTGCAATTAAACGCGATATTTTTGGTCGCTGTGATGAATACGTTGAAATGGTTGTCCATTGAGAGAACTGGCTACTACTCCCCACCAGTCGCCTGCACCCTTTTCCACACACACCGAACTGGAGGCGATGAGTCACAATAACGTGGCTAAAGTATGAAGACCAGACCACACACTAGAAGGTGAAGGGACGACGACGTTTCGGTCCGTCCTGGACCATTCTCAAGTCGATTGTGTGACAATCGACATTCTCACAATCGACTTGAGAATGATCCAGGACGGATCGAAACGTCGTCGTCCCTTCACATTCTAGTGTGTGGTCTGGTCTTCACGCCGAACTGCTCTCCATCAGCCCCTGTTTTAGGAACTTATCTTGAGATGATTTCGGGGCTTTTTTAGTGTCCCCGCGGCCCGGTCCTCGACCAGGCCTCCACCCCCAGGAAGCAGCCCGTGACAGCTGACTAACACCCAGGTACCTATTTTACTGCTAGGTAACAGTAGCATCAGGGTGAAAGAAACTCTACCCATTGTTTCTCGCCGGCGCCCGGGATCGAACCCAGGACCACAGGATCACAAGTCCAGCGTGCTTTCCGCTCGGCCGACCGGCTCCCATTGGATCAATCCTTACCGGAAGCGCCTCATTTCTGCCTCTTGCAAGACCGCAGGTGATGTTGCTCGTCTCTCACCATCTTCCAGGACATCCAGCTTCATTTTTCCAGCGCCAGCAGTTCCAGAGGGCAGACGGGGCGATTCGCACGACAGATTCCCCAAGTACACCAACACAAAGTTCTTTGCCCTGAGCGATCTTATGTCTCTTGCCTCAGTTTCCTCTCGCCTTTGTCATCGGTTTCACTTTCCACAAGTCAGGCGAGGCGGGTTTTCCAGAATATGAAATATTACCATGCGCCTTACCACAAAGGCTTTGCCTCAGGTGCTCTTCCTCACTTCTTTCTCAGCCTTTCTTCCTATTCATATTTATATTTTGACTTAGAGTATTGCTTCTTTCGGAAAGTTAGGTAGTTTGCATAGTGGGGAACTACCTAGTTTTCTTCGTTAATTCGTCGTCTCACGCTCCACAGAAAACCTTCTCATTGCAGGCGATGAGTCACAATAACGTGGCTGAAGTATGTTGACCAGACCACACACTAGAAGTTGAAGGGACGACGACGTTTCGGTCCGTCCTGGACCATTCTCAAGTCGATCATCGACTTGAGAATGGTCCAGGACGGACCGAAACGCCGTCGTCCCTTCAACTTCTAGTGTGTGGTCTGGTCAACAACCTTCTCATTCTCATGGTGTGAACATCTGACCGTCTTATGATACTCCTCTGACCGCATCCTAGCAATCTGAGAGAGCAGGCAATTATCACGGTAAACCGCGAAGCCAATTCGATTATAGCACTGGGAAAGGGGTCAGGATAAGGCTTTGGAAAGGGACGGGAGGAAAGGAATGGTGCCACAACCACTTGTGGATGGTCGGGGATTGAACGCCGACCTGAGTGAAGCGAGACCGTCGCTCTATCGTCCAGCTCACTATATTTTCAATACATGCAAGATTTGATACCTAAGCGAACCCTTAATGTTGAGTTGAAGACTCATCGACCTCAAGAGGGTTACATGGGTTTACTGACTAACCAGCAAGTATACCTTAGTCCTGGACGATGTCAAGTACTAATGTAAACTCAGTGTATACACCGAGAAGGTGAGGGGGAGTAAACTTTTTATTTATATATCCCTTGTGGCGCTCTTGAGAATGTATAAAAAAATCTTCAGATCCTCTTGACTGACAACTCCCTCTTGACAGCTGCCTCTTGACAGCTCCTCCTTGACAGGTCTCTGAGCCAGAGACTATACTGCCCCAAGAGGCTCTCGTGACACTCATCCACTAACATGAAGCTGTAAGAAGGATACAGCTATGCTTTCTGCCTCAAAGATGGTCGCGACTCTGAAACTTATAAAATATAATCGTAAAAAGTAATTATCCACACACACACATCTCACGACCTGGAAGACAGAAGAGTAAGAGGAGACATGATCACTACCTACAAAATTCTCAGAGGAATTGACAGAGTAGATAAGGATAAACTATTTAACACGGGTGGTACACGAACAAGGCGACACAGGTGGAGACTGAGTACCCACATGAGCCACAGAGACGTTAGAAAGAACTTTTTTCAGTGTCAGAGTAGTTAACAGGTGGAATGCATTAGGCAGTGATGTGGTGGAGGCTGACTCCATACACAGTTTCAAATGTAGATATGATAGAGCCCAGTAGGCTCAAGAACCTGTACACCAGTTGATTGACAGTTGAGAGGCGGGACCAACGAGCCAAAGCTCAACCCCTGCAAGCACAACTAGGCGAGTACACACACACACACACACACACACACACACACACACACACACACACACACACACACACACACACACACAGGTACCCAAATGGCCAAATAGTAATTTTCTGGTTTGATATTTACACTGAACTTGAGTCACTACTAAACTCATTGTTTTCGGTTCCTCTGAGAAGCCTTTTAGAATATGAGCTGCTTCTTATAAGATCCTTCTTCTCACACAAAGAGACACCAACACTGAATGGCCGTCGGGAGACATCTCCCGTCACGCAGGGTGCAGTCGCACCTTCACAGATCTCCAGTATCAGCTCTTGATACTGGTAATGGCTCAAAAGGGCCACCACTTACGGGCTATTCATGCCCGTGCCACCTTTTGGGTGGCTTCATCTTCATCTTAACACATTCACAAAGGAGACATCTCCCGTCATGCAGGGTGCATTCGCACCTCCACAGATCTCCAGTATCAGCTCTTGATACTGGTAATGGCTCAAAAGGGCCACCACTTACGGGCTATTCATGCCTGTGCCACCTTTTGGGTGGCTTCATCTTCATCTTAACACATTCACAAAGGAGACATCTCCCGTCACGCAGGGTGCATTCGCACCTCCACAGATCTCCAGTATCAGCTCTGATACTGGTAATGGCTCAAAAGGGCCACCACTTACGGGCTATTCATGCCCGTGCCACCTTTTGGGTGGCTTAATCTTCATCAATCAATCACTGAATGGCCGTGGAAACTTGGTCTCTCTATTGACTTTACTGTTTACCGAATGTATATTATGACATTTCTCATATTTTGATTTTTCTTAAATTGCTCTTTTTTTCGTTTTGGCAATTTGCATAAGGTCACGTTCAATTGTATACATTGTTGTATTTTATGTAACCATAATTTAACAGAATTTGATCTCTAGTTACTGAATTATACACTGAAATCACACTAACGTGATGCATCAAATGAACAAAGGCAGCGTCTGGGATGCTCTCGGACGCAGGTTCGAATCCTCGTCACGGCCCTTGTGGATTTGTTCACTAGTTGCAGAATGTTTATAAAAACTTAATTTTACTTAGGCGAAGTTTAGGTGATGTTGGTGATGTTTGTTTGTTTGGAAATGTTTGTAATGTTAGAGGATGGAAGTGTCTATAGTGGTGTTTCTGGACGTTCCGGTACTGATGGGAACGCTCCGAAGCTTTTGGGCTCCTCTCATATCTGTCATTCTATGTTTGGAGTCATGCTGAAGGGACAGAACACTGGACGCGTTATCCTGTGGTCCTGGGTTCGATCCCGGGCGCCGGCGAGAAACAATGGGCAGAGTTTCTTTCACCCTGATGTCCCTGTTACCTAGCAGTAAATACGTACCTGGGAGTTAGTCAGCTGTCACGGAACTAACTTCCAGGGGGTGGTGGCCTGGTCGAGGACCGGACCGCGGGGACACTAAGCCCTGAAATCATCTCAAGATAACCTCAAGATAACTTATCTCCTCTCCTACCTTATTACATTTTTGTCCGCTCATCTGACGCTAAAGAAATTTTGTTCGAAATTTTGAAATTTTGTTTGAAATTTTGAAATTCTGACGCTAAAGAAATTTTTTCTTACAAATTTGAAAATTTGTAAGAAAGGTCCTTAAGGCTCATTTTGGTGCATGGTTTTCTGCCTTCGCCAATTCTCCCTGTGTAAAATATCCTGTTTTTGTCAACCTGTCTAATTTTTCTGAACATCTGGGATGTCGTGATCATGTCTCCCCGCTTTCCTCTGTCTTCCAGCTCTGTGAAGTATAATTCCATTTAGTTTTCTTTGTAAATTATGCCTCTCAGATCTTCATCAGTGTCGATTTGTTTCCCCAATATATTGGCTCCATGCTGGGGCTGCATATTTAAGAAATTGTTGGACAAATGAAGTACATGGCTTCCTGAATCACTCTTTATGTTAATCGTACTTGCAGATGCAGCTGATGGTATCTGGTGTGTGTGTGTGTGTCTATAGCCCGTTTTCTTTATTTCCATGCAAAATATTAGGTTACTAAAAGGCACAAACTTAAGTAATCCACCTAACTAACCTATCCATAACACAGTAGATATTTGCAACCAGCTACTTTTCATAGTACCCCATATTCCGTACGTTGGGGGACCATAGCGTACAAAATGGAGCGTATTAGTTGAGAGACCCCGGGTTGGTGTGCGTGGGTACATGCGTGTGCGCCAGCTCACAATTCCAGCGTGTGCACTTAAATAATTTAGTTCTGGACAGTTTGTTTAAGCTCTACCAATTTGTCGCCACGTTTTGGTTATTGAAGTGTTCAAGAGGGAAAGTAATTATATATGTAGAATATTTGTTTCTGTATCATTGTTTACAACTACAGCTGAGTGATGCTTGTGTGCTGCCAGACCCTCTTGACGCCACACTGTGGAGTCACCATCATTGTATACATGTATATACATTATATACATGTATATAATGATGATATATAATGATGGTGTTATTCGTCCTTCGGAGTTGAAGATGATCATGACTTCCATATATGAGGTGGAGGGTCGGTGGCTGTGTGCCAGGTGATGGACTTAATAGGACTTATCAAGGGAAATCGCCAAGCCATTACGACTATATAGCACTGGGAAGGGGTCAGGATAAGGATTTGGGATGGGACGGGGAGGAAAGGAATGGTGCCCCAACCACTTGTGGACGGTCGGGGATTGAACGCCGATCTGCATGAAGCGAGACCGTCGCTCTACCGTCCAGCCCAAGTGGTTGGGTGCCAGGTGATGGAGGAAGAGACCACTGTGGCTGGGTGCTGCTACAGAGGTGCAGGTTGCTCTAGCTTTGTGCGTGGCACCTTTCCTCTGTACCTCTGTAGTCCCTCTACTTTCTGGCGCACGGGCCCCTGTGGTGACTGTTTTTCCAAGTTGGGACAGTCCTCAGCAACTGTCCAGGTCTTTGAGGGTCACCTTGAGGTAGTCCTTGAATCGTTTCTTCTCCCCCTCAACAGTACACGAGCCCCTGGCATGATTCTCCACACAACAGCTGTTTAGGTAATCGTCTGTCAGCCAATTCTGACAACGTGGCTTGGCCATCTGGCCTGAGTTTTCTGTAGGAGGGTGAAGACGTTGGGAATACCGGCCCCTTCCAGGACCTCCGAGTCCAGGGTTTTGTCCTGCTACCTGATGTGGAGGAGTCTGCAGAGTCTGGGGAGTCTGCGGAGGCTGGGGAGTCTGCGGAGGCTGGGGAGTCTGGGAAGTCTGCGGAGTTTGGGGAGACAAATCAAGTGAAAGTGATTGAGCTGTTTGGCGTGTCTGCGGTAGACAGTCCAGGTCTTCCTGGCGGAAAGAAGGATGGTGAGTACCAACCCTTGCACGGTAGACCTTCAGTTTAGTGGTAAGGCTGATCGAGGCCTCTCTGCTCCCAGACATTCTCACGGAATCTTCCAAAAGCAGCGCTGGCCTTTGAGATCCTGTTGTTGACTTTCGCCTCTATGTTCACCGCTCTTGAGAGTAGGGTGCCAAGATAGGCGAAGTTGTCAACTGCTTGCAGGTTCTGCTCCTTGACAGTGTTGTGTGGTTCTCGGTAGGGTATTCCAGGCGCCGGTTGGTACATGACTTCAGTCGTTTTGGTGCTGATGATGAAACCGAAGTTGTTGCAGACTCGTGAGAAGCAATCCATTTCGCGCTGCTTCATTTGCTTTGTGCTGGCGTTGAGGACGCAGTCATAAGCGAACATGAAGTGTCTTATAACAGTTTCCTTCACCTTTGTAACGTTTGCAGGCGCCTGTGGTTGATGAACCTACCATCAGTCCTGTATCTGATGAGTCCTGGCAATCACGGAAGGCATCATTGGTTGAAGATGAATGGTGAAGAGTGTTGGGGCGAGAACGCAGCCCTTCTCACACCGTTCGTCACCGGGATGGCTTTTGACTAGTCTCCACCGTCTAGTACTTTCACCATCATACCATCGTGGAACTGCCGAACAATCGCAGTGAATTTGCCGGAACAGCCAAACTTCTCCATTAACTTCCACAAGCTATCTCTGCTGACCTTATCAAAGGCCTTTGTCAGGTCGACGAAGGTCACGAAGAGGTCGCTATGTTGCTCCTGACATTTTTCTTGGAGCTGCCGTGCTGCGAATGTCATATGTCTTGGCGATGTTAAATATGCTGGCCTCGTTTAACTGTTGTGGGACCTTATCTTCATTCCACATGGAATGGAAGAGCTTTGTCAGTTTCTGCATCATGTCTGGGCCTCCTGTTTTGTACACTTCAGCAGGGAATGCATCTGATCCTGGCGCTTTGCCACAGGAAAGCTGCAGACGATGAGTCACAATAACGTGGCTGAAGTATGTTGACCAGACCACACACTAGAAGTTGAAGGGACGACGACATTTCGGTCCGTCCTGGACCATTCTCAAGTCGATTGGGTCCATTCTCAATCGACTTGAGAATGGTCCAGGACGGGCCGAAACGTCGTCGTCCCTTCAACTTCTAGTGTGTGGTCTGGTCAACCACAGGAATGCTGTTTCATGGCCTTCTTGGCTTCTTCTGTGGGAGGTTTATCAAGGTCCTGGTTGACCTCCACTTGAGGTAGGCGAGCAATGACCTCATCGGTGATTGTGGCAGGGCTGTTAAGGACCAGATCAAAGTGTTTAACCCATCTCTCCAAGATCCGCTTCTTTGTCAGCAGTTGGTCTCGTCTGCACTGAAGAGGGAAGCAGAGCCAGAGAGCCGTGATCCATATATTGTCTTCAGAGTGTCATACAAACGTTTGGTGTGATGACTTGAATCAGTAACCATGGAATTCATTAGCCTTTCTGAGGTGGAGCTCTACCACTGTGCCATTCTGGAGGCCCAATAGGAGAGATTTCAGAGGCAGCAAACCACTGCCTCTGAATATTCTGGCGAATATTCAGAATATTCTGGCGAATATTCAGAATATTCTGAATTCTGCATCTGAACTTTTTACTTACAAATGTACTCAGTACGATCCTCTTCCACCCCCCCCTACCCCCCTCCCTAACCCTCACCTGCACCTCCCCCTCCACTCCTCCCCCTTTAGCACTCCCCCTTCACCCCCTCCAGTACTTTTCCGTCACTCGTCTCCAACACTACAGTCTCTCTCTCCCCTCGACTCCCCTCATCTCAACTCTTGGTGTGGTGAGCGTGCGCAAGCGGTTCCGCGCGACTGGAGGAGACTCAACCCAGCCCCTCCAAGCAGGAAAAAGAAAAACTATGAAAAACACAAGGCTTCGTTATAAGTGCGAGATGTATTATATCTCGTCATCGTGCATTCTACGGTGGGTGATATCGCAAGCGACGATATCACCCATTGATAATAATGACTGGATATATTTTAATGATATATCGTTAATATAGGATATATTTTCCTCAGGACAATATCTCAGGCTTGGAGTCTGCATTCCAAATCATACAAACCTGCTCAAGTGTGTATATTCAGGTGTGTTTATTAATACGAAACATATGTGGATCTGGGTTTTTACAGCGGAGTACTGATGGGTGGTCGTTATATCCAGGTGTACTGATGGGGGTCGTTATATCCAGGTGTACTGATGGGGTCGTTATATCCAGGTGTACTGATGGGGGTCGTCATATCCAGGTGTACTGATGGGGGTCGTCATATCCAGGTGTACTGATGGGGTCGTTATATCCAGGTGTACTGATGGGGGTCGTCATATCCAGGTGTACTGATGGGGTCGTCATATCCAGGTGTACTGATGGGGGTCGTCATATCCAGGTGTACTGATGGGGTCGTCATATCCAGGTGTACTGATGGGGTCGTTATATCCAGGTGTACTGATGGGGTCGTTATATCCAGGTGTACTGATGGGGTCGTCATATCCAGGTGTACTGATGGGGGGTCATTATATCCAGGTGTACTGATGGGGTCGTCATATCCAGGTGTACTGATGGGGGTCGTTATATCCAGGTGTACTGATGGGGTCGATATATCCAGGTGTACTGATGGGGTCGTTATATCCAGGTGTACTGATGGGGTCGATATATCCAGGTGTTCTGATGGGGTCGTTATATCCAGGTGTACTGATGGGGGGTCGTCATATCCAGGTGTACTGATGGGGTCGTCATATCCAGGTGTACTGATGGGGGGTCGTCATATCCAGGTGTACTGATGGGGGGTCGTCATATCCAGGTGTACTGATGGGGGGTCGTCATATCCAGGTGTACTGATGGGGGGTCGTCATATCCAGGTGTACTGATGGGGGGTCGTCATATCCAGGTGTACTGATGGGGGGTCGTCATATCCAGGTGTACTGATGGGGTCGTCATATCCAGGTGTACTGATGGGGGGTCGTCATATCCAGGTGTACTGATGGGGGGTCGTCATATCCAGGTGTACTGATGGGGGGTCGTCATATCCAGGTGTACTGATGGGGGGTCGTCATATCCAGGTGTACTGATGGGGGTCGTTATATCCAGGTGTACTGATGGGGGTCGTTATATCCAGGTGTACTGATGGGGTCGTTATATCCAGGTGTACTGATGGGGTCGTTATATCCAGGTGTACTGATGGGGTCGTCATATCCAGGTGTACTGATGGGGGTCGATATATCCAGGTGTTCTGATGGGGTCGTTATATCCAGGTGTACTGATGGGGGGTCGTCATATCCAGGTGTACTGATGGGGTCGTCATATCCAGGTGTACTGATGGGGGGTCGTCATATCCAGGTGTACTGATGGGGGGTCGTCATATCCAGGTGTACTGATGGGGGGTCGTCATATCCAGGTGTACTGATGGGGGGTCGTCATATCCAGGTGTACTGATGGGGGGTCGTTATATCCAGGTGTACTGATGGGGTCATTATATCCAGGTGTACTGATGGGGTCGTTATATCCAGGTGTACTGATGGGGTCGTTATATCCAGGTGTTCTGATGGGGTCGTTATATCCAGGTGTACTGATGGGGGGGTCGTTATATCCAGGTGTACTGATGGGGTCGTCATATCCAGGTGTACTGATGGGGGTCGTTATATCCAGGTGTACTGATGGGGGTCGTTATATCCAGGTGTACTGATGGGGGGTCGTTATATCCAGGTGTACTGATGGGGTCGTTATATCCAGGTGTACTGATGGGGGTCGTTATATCCAGGTGTACTGATGGGGGTCGTCATATCCAGGTGTACTGATGGGGGGTCGTTATATCCAGGTGTACTGATGGGGGTCGTTATATCCAGGTGTACTGATGGGGTCGTCATATCCAGGTGTACTGATGGGGGTCGTCATATCCAGGTGTACTGATGGGGTCGTTATATCCAGGTGTACTGATGGGGGTCATTATATCCAGGTGTACTGATGGGGGGGTCATATCCAGGTGTACTGATGGGGTCATCATATCCAGGTGTACTGATGGGGTCGTCATATCCAGGTGTACTAATGGGGTCGTCATATCCAGGTGTACTGATGGGGTCGTTATATCCAGGTGTACTGATGGGGGTCGTTATATCCAGGTGTACTGATGGGGTCATTATATCCAGGTGTACTGATGGGGGTCGTCATATCCAGGTGTACTGATGGGGGTCATTATATCCAGGTGTACTGATGGGGGGTCGTCATATCCAGGTGTACTGATGGGGGTCGTTATATCCAGGTGTACTGATGGGGGTCGTTATATCCAGGTGTACTGATGGGGGTCGTCATATCCAGGTGTACTGATGGGGTCGTTATATCCAGGTGTACTGATGGGGGTCATTATATCCAGGTGTACTGATGGGGGTCGTCATATCCAGGTGTACTGATGGGGGGGTCGTCATATCCAGGTGTACTGATGGGGGGTCGTCATATCCAGGTGTACTGATGGGGGTCGTCATATCCAGGTGTACTGATGGGGGTCATTATATCCAGGTGTACTGATGGGGGTCGTCATATCCAGGTGTACTGATGGGGGGTCGTCATATCCAGGTGTACTGATGGGGGGTCGTCATATCCAGGTGTACTGATGGGGGTCGTCATATCCAGGTAAACTTAGGGATCAGTATATATTCAGTGTAACTATCTTCACTATTCAGTATCTTTTATCGATAAAAAAAATTACGAAATGTCTTATCTATATAAATATTACGAAAAAAAATCTTTTAATCGCGTAGGGAAGAACAATTTCAGGAGAAAGCGCCAATAAAGCCATTACGACTCCATAACACTTACAAGGAATCACGAAGAAAATAATGCATTCACAATCGACTTGAGAATGGTCCAGGACGGACCGAAACGTCGTCGTCCCTTCAATTTCTAGTGTGTGGTCTGGTCAACGAAGAAAATAATGTTGCAGATGAGTCTTAGTGATGATGGCGTCTGAGGTTATTCAGCGAGATTAAAAATTAGTGTAATTAACAATTTCATGCAAAGGGAGCCAATAGGAAATGACAGGAAAGCCAAACAGGAAATGGAAAAGTTGTGAAAATAAGATATCTTCCGAATTTTTATATTTTCCCTATTTTGCACGTCCAGAAATTCGGATTTTGGTCGATATTCACATTTGCTTCAATCTATGAATTTGACGTATTCATGGCATTTCAAAATGCCGTGGACGACAGCAAGGGCATGGTGAGTGGGTGGGTGGGTGGGGGGGATGAGTATATTATCGCATTCTCTTCAGATATTTAGAAACTCACGTTTTTGAAACAGTGGGAGTGCGAGGCTGACAGTCTGTCACTGACAACATTGAGGTTCTTCCAGGAAGGAACACGGCTCCAGAAATAGCACACACACACACACTATCTCCCAGCCTGTTCACGGAGGTCATGAGTGCTAGGTAAGGTTTACTGCTGCCGCCATTCCCACGCGCGCGCGTGCACACACTCACACGCACAAGGCCGAGGTAGAAACAGTTCGCGTAGCAGTAGATAGTTACCGGGTAGATATATAGCCGCTACTGGCTGCTTCCTGGGTATGTATTCACCTAGCTGTGCTTGCGGGGGTTGAGCTTTGGTTCTTTGGTCCCGCCTCTCTACTGTCAATCAACTGGTGTACAGGTTCCTGAGCCTACTGGGCTCTATCGTATCTACACTTGAAACTGTGTATGGAGTCAGCCTCCACCACATCACTTCCTAGTGCATTCCATCTGTTAACTACTCTGACACTGAGACAATTATTTCTAATGTCTCTGTGGCTCATTTGGGTACTAAGTTTCCACCTGTGTTCCCTTGTTCGTGTTCCGCCCGTGCTAAAGGTTTTGGTCAATTCCCCTGAGAATTTTGTAGGTGGTTATCATGTCTCCCCTTACTCTTCTGTTTTCCAGGGACGTGAGGTTCAGCTCCTTTAGCCTTTCCTCGTAGCTCATTTCTCTCAGTTCCGGGACGAGTATGGTGGCATACCGTTGAATCTTCTCTTACTTTGTCTTGTGTTTAACTAGGTATGTACACCGGGCTGAAGCCTGCATATTCCAGGACTGGTCTGTCATAAGTGGGATACAACGTCCTAAAAGATTCCTTACTCAAGTTTCTAAAGGCAGTTCTTATGTTGACCAGTCTAGCATATGCCGCTGATGATATCCTTTT
Organism: Procambarus clarkii; assembly: GCF_040958095.1. Taxonomy (NCBI): domain Eukaryota; kingdom Metazoa; phylum Arthropoda; class Malacostraca; order Decapoda; family Cambaridae; genus Procambarus; species Procambarus clarkii. The sequence goes on from NC_091171.1 coordinate 38,807,101, forward strand.
GATGTGGGCCTCTGGGGAAAGGTTCGGTGTGATATCAACCCCCAGATCTTTCTCTCTATTTGACTCTTGCAGGATTTCACCTCCCAGATGGTACCTTGTGTTCAACCTTCTGCTCCCTTCGCCTAATTTCATTACTTTGCACTTTCCTGAGTTGAACTTTAGTAGCCATTTTCTAGACCATTCCTCCAGTTTGTCCAGGTCATCCTGTAGTCTCTGTCTATCATCATCTGTCTTGATTCTTCTCATAATTTTTCAACCCGTTCTCGCAAATTTAATAAGTCAATATTGACTTATTAAATATGTGCATAGGTAACATACTTAACATAATAGTTTCCCTTGAAAAGCTTCATAGAAAACACCGACCTTACCTAACCTACTTAGTATGTTAAGATAAGCATCTTATTGATCCGTAATTACAATTATTACCTAACCTATACCTATAATAGGTTAAGTAACAATTGTAATTACGAAGCTATAAGATGCTTATTTTAACATACTAAGTAGGTTAGGTAAGGTTGGTGTTTTCTATGAAGCTTTTCAAGGGAAACTATTATGTTTAGTATGTCACCTATGCACGCAACTAATAAGTCAATATTGACTTATTAAATTTGCGAGAACGGGTTGAATTTTTGCATCATCAGAAAACATTGAGAGGAATGAGTCCATACCCTCTGGAAGATCGTTTACATATATCAGAAACAGGATGGGTCCAAGTACAGACCCCCGTGAGACTCCGCTGGTGACATCTCGTCACTCTGATGTCTCCCCCCTCACCGTTATTCGCTGTTTCCTGTTGCTTAGGTACTTCCTTATCCACAGGATCACCTTACCTTTTACTCCTGTCTGTTGCTCCAACTTTTGTAACAGCCTTTTGTGTGTGTGTGTGTGTGTGTGAAATATATATAGTATACTTCGGGGTAAACGGCGTTGTCCGGATAGGTTTGTCTATCTACCATCTATCCACCCATCATTCTATCTATCTATCCCTTTATCAATTCATCTATTTATCTATCCATCTATCGTGTCTTCATCACTGTAATTATTATCCTACACCAGTAACTCATGAAAGAGTTCGTGGTAAACTCTCCTTTTCTCACTCTCACGATTTCAGACTTCATGAAAATCGTGCATAGGGATAGAGTTATAGACTAATATTTCTTAAAACATTTAACTTAGGACTACCACGACCAACCTGTGTCCGTCCCATACCCCGGACCATGCACTCTGCAAAATTTTATCACTCTAGGCCTAAGCGTCTGGCCTCCATCTTTGGACAAACATTCTAACAATATAGATATGACAGAGACAATTAGCTCAGTACATTAGAAAACCGGCGGTTAGGAAGGCGGGGTCCAAGAGCTAACAGTTCGATCCTGCAGTAACAACTTAGTGAGTAAGCGCGCGCGCGCACACGCACACCGTTCATATTCGAGGGAGCTACGAATTTCCCACAAAACCTGGAAACCTCGTAGGGGGGGGGGGGGGCCTCGTAGCCTGGTAAAGGGGCCTCGTAGCCTGGTGGATAGCGCGCAGGACTCGTAATCCTGTGGCGCGGGTTCGATTCCCGCACGAGGCAGAAACAAATGGGCAAAGTTTCTTCATCCTGAATGCCCCTGTTACCTAGCAGTAAATAGGTACCCGGGAGTTAGTCAGCTGTCACGGGCTGCTTCCTGGGGGTGGAGGCCTGGTCGAGGACCGGGCCGCGGGGACACTAAAGCCCCGAAATCATCTCAAGATAACCTCAAGATAACCCAAACTAGGTGAGTACAAAGCAGGTATCTACTACACAATGACCGCGGGGAAAATGTATGGAACAGCGGGAAAAAGGGGCCGCTCCCTCCCAGACGTACTTATTAAAATGAGATTAATTTATCTGATGGGTGACGTGCGTGTGATGGAAATAGATGAATCTTTTAGGTTAACATTACACTGACAGCTGTTTCTCAGCGGGCCGCCACCACCCCTCATCTTGCTGAAGTTCTTGTAAGGGTGGTGGCAGGGTGAGGGAGGGTGAGGGAGGTATGAGGCAGGGTGGCATGTGGCAGGGAGGTATGAGGCAGGGAGGCATGTGGCAGGGAGGTATGAGGCAGGGAGGCATGTGGCAGGGAGGTATGAGGCAGGGAGGCATGTGGCAGGGAGGTATGTGGCAGGGAGGTATGAGGCAGGGAGGCATGTGGCAGGGAGGTATGAGGCAGGGAGGTATGAGGCAGGGAGGGTGAGGGAGGTTTGAGGCAGAGAGACATGTTTTTTTTTACATTCTTGTAAAGCCACATTCTTGTAGCGTTTCGGGCAAGTCCTTTATCCTAATTTTCCCGGAATACGACCCGCCGAATCGTTTAACAACCAGGTACCCATTCACTGCTGGGTGAACAGAGGCTACAGTTAAGGATTGGCGCCTAGTCAATCCTCCCCGGTCAGGATTCGAACCTAAGGCAAGGCGCTTGCGAAATGGCAGGCGAGTGTCTTACCACTGCGCCACGGAGATGTGGCAGGGAGTCGCCAACACGGTAGACTTCCCTATTCATAATGGGACAAATTATGATTGGTAGAACTATTTTGACAATTTATAAATATATATATATATATATATATATATATATATATATATATATATATATATATATATATATATATTACTGTATATATGTCGTACCTAGTAGCCAGAACGCACTTCTCGGCCTACTATGTAAGGCCCGATTTGCCTAATAGGCCAAGTAATTTTCTTTATTTTCAATAAATTGTTTCCAATTAGTTTATTTGAATATTTTTACTATATTACTCTCGTAAGCCAATCCTGGGGTACGCCGATGTCTTTCAACACTAAGTAATCAGCAGTTAACAAACTGCTTCAGATCGGCGGCGGCTTACTTAGTCGTCTTCCAGGACCAAGTTAAGAGAACGTGGACTGCCCAAGGTAAACTGTCTTCTCCATTACTGCTGCCTCCACACGTTACCTCTGTGGACATAAAACGTCATTAGTTAAATGGACGGTACACTGGGGAAACCAGGCGGTAACACTCACTAGAGAGTTGACATTATGCTCGTATCACAACAGATGGCGCTGATCTTGATACGCCCACCACCAGAGGTCATCCACAACGACCTCTCTGTCTGACCAAGGCAGGAAACCACGGCCATTTGCCGCTGTCACGCCTCCACCAATAGATGGCGTTATCCACGTAACATCCAGTATTAGGAGGGGGGGGGGGGTTGTAGTGCAGACCCATAGATGGCGCTGGAATTGCCACTCTACACTCAAACGAAGGTGACGAGTCCGTACCGCACACACACACACACTGTCGATGGTAATTGTAAAATCAATTCTCCAAAACTCATTTTTATTTCTAGTCTGACACGACGCTTGAACGCGTTTCGTAATAACTTATTACATTTTCAAAGACTTTAGTTTATACATACAACTGTAACCTGTAAACACTAAACAGAGTCAGCTAATCCGTCATACTTTACATTTGGGTGAGGTGATATGGTGCAACAGTTTTGGATGAGGTGAACAAACTTGTGACAAACACAAGACAGAACACGAAACTCTGGGTATTAATTGGATATGAGAGCATAAGAATGGAAGTAACTGCAGAGGGGCCTATTGGCCCATACTTCCTCTTGCTGCTTCTATGTTGGTACGGAGTCTTGAAGTGCCCACGTCAAGTGTGTGTGCGTGTGTGTGTGTGTGAGTGTGCGTGTGTGTGTGTGTGTGTGCTTGTGCGTGCGTGTGTGTGTTGTTGACCCACTAGCGGGACAGAGGCGGCGTTTCGCAGGTCAGATTGCTAGGAATTTGACTGACGTTTATATTTTGAAAATACTGTAATTTGATTTAAATGTTGACGATCCTCGACATAGAGCCAAATATACACGCATACACATTTATGTAAATAGGCACACATACGTCACACGTAAGTTAATAACACCTTCATTCATACACAAATACAATAAAGTATTCACGTGCAGTGATAAATCTTATTCTCCCATATACACACACACACACACACGCACACACACACACACACACACACACACACACACACACCTGGTGCCCTCTACTAGCAGCTGCCTATTTGTGTACTTCGATTTCTTTTTACAGCGGAAAATAGCACATACCTCCTTTCAAATCACTCCGTTTTGAATTCAAAAAGATGAACGTTATCGAGCCAACCGCCCTGGAGCGCCCGCACGAAATAATAAATGATGACCTGGAACGGATGACATTCAGAGTGCAGGTCAGAGTTGACCCGAGCTACGCCGGGGCCTCCAGTGAGTGCGTAGCGTGGAGGGCTCTGACGCAGCGCCCCTCCAGCGGCATGTGATAGTAAGCGCTTCACTGACGGAGGACAATGTAAGTGTCTTACCACCGCGGTCGTTATTGGCGCCAGGTGAGGAGGCCCTTGGCGCATTGTGAGGGAGACAGAGTGGGGAGGTATTGCCAGGAGTCGGAGCGGTGAGGAGAGGTTTTTGTGAGGAGGGGTTTTTGACACAGTAGGAAGGGGAAAGAGTTAAGGTCAGTGAGGGAAGGGCGCCCTTTGCGGGCCGGCTATTGGACGGCTGTGGTCGCCGGCCATGCTGGGCGACAGTGTGACCGATGGAGGCGTTGTGTCCGCACGACGGAGGTATTTTAACCGGCAGGAAACGACCGAAAGCAACTTCTCGGGCTTCTCCTGCATGACTGACGACGTGATATTGACGGTGTCGCGCGCACCTCTCAGCCACCGCGACGCAGTGAGGCGCAGGTCACTGGAGGGGGTCGAGGACCGCTTCTTGGAGACCGCACTATCCTTCGACTCCGAGGTCGACGTGGCGGAGAAGCGGATGTTAGACTCCCACAACATCGACACCCCCGCCTGGCTCCCCCTGCAAGTTCCCCTGGCAGACGCCAGGGACAGCTGCCACTCTGACATCATCCCCTCAGACATCACCGACGTCGAGGCCGGCCATCTGGCCCAATCCCGCGGCCGGTTCTGCCAAGCCCGAAGGTACGTGGGACGCCGGCTAGGCCATGGACACCACAAGCGCCATCCGTCACCTATCCGTCGGCGGGAGGAGGACGGAGGCAAGGAGTCTCCTCCCATCACCGTCAACGTCTCCTCCTCCGCCTCCTACCCGGAGAACTTCTACCCGATCTTCCTGCCCATGGACCAGGCCTTCAAGGCCAAGTACATCTTCACCAACAAGAAGGGCAAGACCCTCAAGGAGAAGACCTACCTCTTCCTCGAGCATCCCTGCGGCTGGATCTGCTTCTTCTACCACTTCACAGTGTGAGTACACAACGCTAATGTTATCATTATTATTATCAACAACATCAACGTTATCAACGTTATCATTCATGTGGGTGCGGCCCAGTGCACGGACCTGCGTATATACACTTGTATATGTGTATGTTTTTATGTATTGTTTTAAAGGGAAGATATAATTTTTCTCTGGATGTGAAGGCACGGAAGCAGCCAGTAGGTGAGTTATGGTTATCTGTATTTTAAGTCTGTAATTCTTGTAATATGTATAAATAACATTACAGAGGATAGTTATCACTTGTTTTCCCTGTTTCAGTTGTACTTATACACTCTGAACGTAACCCTAACCCAATCTAACCCTAACTAAGCCAACCCTAACCTTATCTAACCTGCATTTTTAGTCTAAGCTCATATTAAGCTCTGCGGATTTCAGAGACGTTTCATCCCTCAAGATTTCTTCCCCTAACAATTTTCTTAAAAATTGCATTGAAAACTTAACCATAAACCATTTCAGGCGCAGACAGAGGCTGTCATACACCAGAAAAAAATCCAGAAAAAATCTGTAAATCCCAATTTCTTTTATGATTGATGTGTGATTGATTTATTATCATAAATCTTAGCCTCGAAATACATGTATTTTTTTCCAATTTATTACTTAGATGAATATGGAATAAAAAAAAAGTAACGAAATTAAATTGTTAATAATTATACAAATGCTTCAGTTAACTAAAACAGCTCATTACCACTTACGGGCTATTCATGCCCGTGCCACCTCTTGGGTGGCTTAATCTTCATCAATCAATCAATCAACAGCCCATCTTCCTAACATGAAAGTCTTAATTAACTGTAACGATGTGCTCAATCGTCCAGATATTGACGTGCTCGACCAATAGAAAGTAGACTTTTGTGTTACTGAATTTGAACAAACTGGAAAAGGTTATATATTCACGTTGCTAATAAAAACCTAACCTAACCTAACCTAACCTAACCTAACCTAACCTAACCTAACCTAACCTAACCTAACCTAACCTAACCTAACCTAACCATCCTAGGCCTACTACACGAGATCTGAGGCCTAGTGTAATTTTTTTTTTTAATAATTAGTAATAATAATTATACTTTCATAAATTTTTTACATTTATAATTGGTTTAGTATACACCAATTTACAACAACATATCAATTTCAATTATAAAAACAATATTAAAAAAATAATAATAAATTCTAAATAAAATAAATATTAAAAAATAGCAATAATTATAATAAAAGTAATAAGAGAAAAAAGTTATCATAAACACATTTATAATGATAAAGATGCTGACGATAAGATAATAATTTTAATAATATATCAATAATATTAACTAAATATTTAATAATACTGAAACTAATAATAATAATAATAATAATACATATATTAGTAAAATCGTTGGTAATGATAAGAATGTTGATAACAAAAATAATAATGATGCAATGATATTGATAACATGTGGCAGATATTGCAAGAGTTCAGCAACCCTCAGAGCAAGGACGACACAGGAAAAAAATAACTGACCTCGGAATGACTCTTAAATCTCCTCTCACATAGAGGCGAAGATCCCAGCATCATTCTAGTTTCAATGTGGCTTACGTAAATGTAGCGAAACCCGGATACTCGAAGAGTGTGGATGTTCCAATAACGAGGGGTGTGGCTGTTCAAATAACGAGGGTTTCGGACGTTCCAAAAACGGGAGTGTAGAGGTTCCAATAACGTGTCTGGTTTTGGCGGGAGATCACTGCGTCTGGCCCCAGTGGGCGGCCTAAGACTTATTAAAGGATCAATCTGCTTTTAAGCTGCCGATGTCACTTGGGCTTCCTGGGCCCTCTTGTGTGGCTGGGAGGGAGGCTTCCTTGGGCCCTCGTGTGTGGCTGTGAGGGAGGCTTCCTTGGGCCCTCGTGTGTGGCTGTGAGGGACGCTTCCTTGGGCCCTCGTGTGTGGCCAGGAGGGAGGCTTCCTTGGGCCCTCGTGTGTGGCTGTGAGGGAGGCTTCCTTGGGCCCTCGTGTGTGGCTGTGAGGGAGGCTTCCTTGGGCCCTCGTGTGTGGCTGTGAGGGAGGCTTCCTAGGCCCTCGTGTGTGGCCAGGAGGGAGGCTTCCTTGGGCCCTCGTGTGTGGCTGTGAGGGAGGCTTCCTTGGGCCCTCGTGTGTGGCTGTGAGGGAGGCTTCCTTGGGCCCTCGTGTGTGGCTGTGAGGGAGGCTTCCTAGGCCCTCGTGTGTGGCCAGGAGGGAGGCTTCCTTGGGCCCTCGTGTGTGGCTGTGAGGGAGGCTTCCTTGGGCCCTCGTGTGTGGCCCGCAGAGTGAGAAGAAAGTGAGAAACAAGTAAGAAAGTGAGGCTTCACTTTCTTGTTTTTCGTTTGAATTGGGAGTTTGCCTCCGCTATCTTTAATATATCTCTATTAATTTACTCCTCATCGTCGTGTTTTCCTTTTATCTTCCTGTATTTTACGTTATCATTCCTTTCGTTATCGTTATCTTCCACTCTGCGTTAATCTTGAAGCAGTTTGCATTCAACTCACTTAAGAGGACCATAGAATGATTGAAGTAATGAAGAAGTCAAGAAAACGTCGTAACTACTGCGTTA
>NC_091171.1:38819953-38823190 GCF_040958095.1 Procambarus clarkii
TTATGCTTGCAGAATCAGCCTATTAGCTCTTGGGCCCCGCCTTTCTCACCGGGGCTAGAAAGCTGAATGTGTACTTACCTAGTTGTCCTTGCCTAGTTGTGCTTGCGGGGGTTGAGCTCTGGCTCTTTGGTCCCGCCTCTCAACTGTCAGTCAACTGGTGTACAGATTCCTGAGCCTACTGGGCTCTATCATATCTACATTTGAAACTGTGTATGGAGTCAGCCTCCACCACATCACTGGCTAATGCATTCAATCTGTTAACTATTCTGACACTGAAAAAGTTCCTTCTAACGTCTCTGTGGCTCATGTGGGCACTAAGTTTCCACCTGTGACCCCCTGGTTCGTGTTCCACCCGTGTTAAACAGTTTATCTTTGTCCATGCTGACAATTCCCATGTGTGTGTGTGTGTGTGTGTACTCACCTAGTTGTACTCACCTAGTTGTGTCTGCAGGATCGAGCATTGACTCTTGGATCCCGCCTTTCGAGCATCGGTTGTTTACAGCAATGACTCTTGTCCCATTTCCCTATCATACCTGGTTTTAAAATTGTGAATAGTATTTGCTTCCACAACCTGTTCCTGAAGTGCATTCCATTTCCTCACTACTCTCACGCTAAAAGAAAACTTCCTAACATCTCTGTGACTCATCTGAGTTTCAAGCTTCCATCCATGTCCTCTCGTTCTGTTACTATTCCGTGTGAACATTTCGTCTATGTCCACTCTGTCAATCCCTCTGAGTATCTTATACGTTCCTATCATGTCCCCCCTCTCCCTTCTTCTTTCTAGTGTCGTAAGGCACAGTTCCCTCAGGCGCTCCTCATACCCCATCCCTTGTAGCTCTGGGACGAGTCTCGCTGCAAACCTCTGAACCTTTTCCAGTTTCATTATATGCTTCTTCAGATGGGGACTCCATGATGAGGCGGCATACTCTAAGACTGACCTTACGTAGGCAGTGTAAAGCGCCCTAAATGCCTCCTTACTTAGGTTTCTGAATGATGTTCTAACTTTTGCCAGTGTAGAGTACGCTGCTGTCGTTATCCTATTAATATGTGCCTCAGGAGATAGATTAGGTGTTACGTCCACCCCCAGGTCTCTTTCACGCGTCGTTACAGGTAGGCTGTTCCCCTTCATTGTGTACTGTCCCTTTGGTCTCCTATCTCCTAGTCCCTTTTCCATAACTTTACATTTGCTCGTGTTTAATTCTAGTAGCCATTTCTCTGACCATCTCTGCAATCTGTTCAGGTCCTCTTGGAGGATCCTGCAATCCTCATTTGTCACAACTCTTCTCATCAACTTTGCATCATCCGCAAACATCGACATGTAGGACTCTACGCCTGTAAACATGTCGTTAACATATACAAGAAATAGAATTGGTCCCAGCACCGATCCTTGTGGTACTCCACTTGTTACTGTTCGCCAGTCCGACTTCTCGCCCCTTACCGTAACTCTTTGGCTCCTTCCTGTTTGGTAGTTCCTTATCCATGCTAGGCCCTTTCCCCCCACCCCCGCCTGCCTCTCGAGCTTGAACAGCAGTCTCATGTGCGGTACTGTATCAAAGGCTTTTTGGCAGTCCAGAAATATGCAGTCTGCCCAACCATCTCTGTCCTGTCTTATCCTCGTTATTTTATCATAGAATTCCAGAAGGTTTGTTAGGCACGATTTCCCTGTCCAGAACCCATGTTGATGTTTGTTCACAAACCTAATGTTCTCCTGGTGTGCAACCAGTCGTAGCCTAATTATTCTTTCCAGTATTTTACAGGGGATGCTTGTCATACAGGTCTATAGTTAAGTGCCTCCTCCCTATCGCCTTTCTTGAAGATCGGCACGACATTTGCCTTCTTCCAGCAACTGGGCAATTCTCCTGACATAAGTGACTCATTAAAGATCATTGCCAGAGGCACGCTGAGGGCCTGTGCTGCTTCTTTTAGTATCCACGGTGATACTTTGTCTGGTCCAACTGCTTTAGTTGCATCTAGAGTTGTCAACTGTTTCATTACCTCCTCTGCTGTCACCTCTATATCTGATAGTCTTTCATCTAGGGTAACCCCTTCCAACAATGGGAGCTGCTCAGGCTCGGTAGTGAACACTCCATGGAAACTGGCATTCAGTGCCTCGCAGATTTCCTTGTCACTTTCAGTATATGCCCCCTCTGTCTTCCTTAGTCTTGTCACTTGGTCGTTCACCGACATTTTTCTTCTTATATGACTGTGTAGTAACTTAGGTTGTTTTTTCGCTTTGATTGCAATATCGTTCTCATAGTCCCTTTCCGATGTTCGTCTTATGTTAATGTAATCGTTCCTAGCTCTGTTGTATCTGATCTTGTTGTCCTCTGTTCTTTGTCTTCTGTACTTCCTCCACTCCCGCCTGCTGGCCATTTTTGCTTCCTGACACTGTCTATTAAACCATGGGTTATTATATTCCTTCTTATTTTTTCCCTTTACCGTTGGTATAAATCTCTCTTCGGCCTCTTGGCATTTCTGTATGACTAGGTCCATCATATCTTGGACTGTTTTTCCTCTAATTTCTTCCTCCCACTGCACTTCATCCAGATAGTCCCTTATCCTCATATAGTCCCCTTTCCTGTAGTCAGCTCTCCTTTCGCAGATCTCTTGTCCCATGGTCATAAGTTTGAATTCCATCATGTAGTCAAAGACTAGGACACAATGGTCACTGGCCCCTAGAGGTATTTCATGCTCTAAATTCTCGATATCTTCTACGTTCTGGGTGAAAATCAGGTCTAATAGGCTCGGTGCATCTCCTCCTCTTTCCCTTGTGTCTTCCTTCACATGTTGTGTCAGGAAATTCCTGTCTATAACATCTACTAATTTTGCTCCCCACGTTTCGTCCCCTCCATGGGGATTCCTTGATTCCCAATTTATCTCTCCATGATTTAGGTCCCCCATGATCAGCAGCTTCGCTCTCATTCTGTGGGCTAGTGTTGCTGCCTTCTGCAGTTCATCTATACATGCTTTGTTGTTGTCATCATACTCCTGCCTGGGTCTTCTACTGTTTGGTGGGGGATTGTAGATTACCAAGATCACAATCTTCCTCCCATCTATTGTCAGAGTTCCATGTATGAAGCTTGTGCACTCATTGGTAACTCGATTTCCCAGGTCTTCAAACTTCCATTTCCGCTTTATTAGGAGTGCTACTCCCCCTCCCTGTCTCTGTGTCCTCTCTTTTCGTATCACCTGGTACCCTTCAGGAAAGATTGCATCTGAGATCATGTCATTTTTTAG
>NC_091171.1:38823690-38828690 GCF_040958095.1 Procambarus clarkii
CCAGCCAGGTTCTAAGGTCCCAGCCAGGTTCTAAGGTCCCAGCCAGGTTCTAAGGTCCCAGCCAGGTTCTAAGGTCCCAGCCAGGTTCTAAGGTCCCAGCCAGGTTCTAAGGTCCCAGCCAGGTTCTGGGCAGACTTTAAGCTTGACGAGAGGCGAGACTTGAAGGGAGCAGAAGCTTCAAGTGAGTCGAAGGTTCAAGGGAAAACGAGGCTTCAAGGAAGGCGAGGCTTCAGGGAGTTGAGGCTTCAGGGAGTTGAGGCTTCGCAGAAACATAACCAAGTAAGCGTGCTCCTCCTCCTTAAGAAATATCAAAGTTTCTTGTAGCCAGTGAAATGGAGCTCGACACTTATTGCTAAACTTTTCGTTCTAGTCCATAATTATTGAGATTTTATTAGTAATTATCCCTGCCAGAGTCCAAGCTTTTCCCTGCCAGAGTCCAAGCTTTTCCCTGCCTGAGTCCAAGCTTTTCCCTGCCAGAGTTGAAGCTTTTCCCTGCCTGAGTCCAAGCTTTTCCCTGCCAGAGTCCAAGCTTTTCCCTGCTACAGTCCAAGCTTTTCCCCTGCCAGAGTCTAAGCTTTTCCCTGCCAGAGTCCAAGCTTTTCCCTGCCAGAGTCCAAGCTTTCCCCCTGTCAACGTGTAAGCTTATCTTTATCAGCGTCCAAGCGTATCCTCCCCCCCCCCCACCCCTCTGCCTGTAATCAAGCTTACCTCTGCTGGAAAATTTCTTCGCATTTAAAGTGGAAGAAAATAATAATAATACTACTCTTCACAAAATAATATGTGATCTTCCAGCTTGTATATACCTTTAAAGCTTAAAAAACATAACACCAAAACGGGCAATCAGCTTCCAATATCATCCCCCTCTACATGTAAGAGGACAAGCAATTAAGGTCATGTTTGTGTCCACCCAACCGCTTCCGTCGCCACCTCTCCACCACCACCAGAAACGAATATACTCGAGTTAGGAGAGAAAGTGAGAAGCAATTTGGAAAATGATATTGTTGCAAAAGCTAAGGCAAACAAATAATAAGCTGCCAAAGCTATTCTATAACTATATATATGGAGAATATTTATTGCCTGGCTCTACCTCCTCATCACAATCGACTTGAGAATGGTCCAGGACGGAGCGAAACGTCGTCGTCCCTTCAACTTCTAGTGTGTGGTCTGGTCAACATACTTCAGCCACGTTATTGTGACTCATCGCATGCATATATGGAGAAAATCAACAGCGCGAGACCATGAACTCAGACTGAAGGGGACAAGGCGGGGGAGGGGGGGGGGAGGGGGGACTTCTCACAGAAAAAGATGTATGTGAGGAACTCAACAAAAAATTCCAGGAAAACTATGATGGTTCATTAGAAGCAACTTCGTGGTCAAGGTTGCACAAGGTTGCCAGATGAAAGACTGGAAGAAACAATGGATGACATAGGCACTGTAGAACATATAAGACAACACACCTAGAACTACTACATATGACAAAATCATTGGGATGAGACCTAATCTCACTATGTCTGCTGAAAGAGACTGTAGAAGTACTTTGTCAGTCATTATCTAAACAATTTAAGAAATGCTTGTGACTGGAAAGTTCCCGTAAGACTCAGATAAACATAGTCCCAATATTATCAAAGTGACATAGAAAGGAAGTACTAAATCACAGACGTGTCACTGACAGGTATTCTGTGTAAACTGCTGGCAAATGTAATCAGGTCGAAAATGGCATAACATATTTAGAAAACCGATTATGTGACAAAAGGTCAATATTTCTTTAGAAATAGAAGTCGTGCCTGACAAACTTAATTGAGGTTTATGACTGCGCTAGAAAAATAAGAGAAAAATATGGCTGGATAGACTGTATTTTCCTAAATTGTCAAAAAACCTTTGACACTCAATTTGAACGCCAGAATAGTTAACTGAGCAGGTTCGACAAGATGAGTAAGCAGGAAAGAAAGAGCTTGAACTCACTCTCCCATAAAAACTGATAGGTAAGTATTGATGAGTAAGATGATGAATAAGTACCACAACCACCTCCCATCCCTGGCACCACCACTACCACCTCCCATCCCTGGCACCACCACAACCACCTCCCATCCCTGGCACCACCACTACCACCATTCCCCCCCCACACCTACCCCCTCCCCCCCCCCCCCTCCAATCTCACCATAAACACTTCCACTATCTCCACGTCCTCCCCACTACCTTGCCAATCCACCTTTCGGATTGCCAGAAAGCCTTTGACACAGTACCACGTAAGAGACTACTGCACAAGCTGGAGATGCAGGCAGGAGTGAAAGGGAAGGTACTCCATTGGATAAGGGAGTACCTAAGCAACAGAAGACAATGAATCACCGTGAGGGGCGAGGTTTCAGAGTGGCGAGGCGTCACCAGTGGAGTCCCACAGGGTTCAGTTTTTGAACCTATTCTGTTTCTGATATATGTAAATGATCTCCCAAAGGGTATAGAATCGTTCTTCCCATTGTTTGATTGTTTGCTGGTGATGCTAAAATTATGGGAAGGATTAAGATCGAGGAAGATAGCATGAGGCTACGAGATGGCCTAGACGATCTGAAGGAATGGTCCAACAATTGGCTACTAAAGTTCAACCCAAGTAAATGTAAGGTAATGCAACTAAGCGGAGGGAACAGGTCAGACACTAATACCGAATGGGAGATGAAGTACAATACTAGTTGATTTTATACCCGCACTGGGTCAGGTGATAATACAATAAAGGTGAAAACATGGGGGGATACATAAGGGATAAATGTGAGGTGAAACATAGGGGCTGCAGAAGGCTTATTGGCCCATACGAGGCAGCTCCTATCTAAACACAAAGATCAATCCAATGTAATTGGCCTATTATGTTGGACATTGTCTTCTGTGTTGGCATCGATATGTTCTTGTCTTGTCCTTACTCTCATGGTGGGTAGAGTAAATAGTTTCGTGATTTGGGTGTTCATGGTAGGTCGCTCTATTCTTATGTGAATTGCCTCAAGAATTTGTAATCTTCTTGCATCTTGAGTTTTGTCTATTATGCAGGTATTCTTGTTCAACATTCCTCTTGTTAGAGTAATGTCATGGGCTTGTCTCATGTGATTCCTAGGGGCACCGGATTGAAGATGGCATGTCAAACGCCTCGTCAGCTTGGTCGACGTCATACCTATGTACTTACATTGAAGGTTACATCCTTCGTGGGGGCAAGTGTACATGTATACAACGCTTGACTGCTGTAGAGGGTTTTCCGTCGGCTTCGGGCTGTTTTTGATAAGGAGTTCGGAAGTCTTCTTGGTTTTGTAGAATATTATCAGGTTTATGTTTTGGTTAGGAGTAGTGATTTTTACTCCTTTACGGATTATTTCTTTCATTATTCTTTCCTCTTTTATATGTTCACTGTGCATGGTTGATTTGTAATATAATTTTATTGGAGGTGTTGTGGTTTCTGTTCTAGGTTCTGGATTATACCAACGGTCCAAGTGTCTTCTTATAGCAGCGTTTATTTCCGCGTTGCTATATCCGTTGTTCACCAATACCTGAGTTACTCTTTCAAACTCTCTACTCACGTTGCTCCATTCAGAGCAGTGGGTAAGCGCTCGACGAATATAAGCATTGAGAACACTGGCTTTGTATCTTTGGGGGCACTCACTTCTACCGTTCAGACATAATCCTATGTTGGTGGGCTTAGTGTATACGTTGGTGCTTAAAGAGGTTCCTGTTTTTGTTATTAGTACATCCAGGAATGGCATATATATATATATATATATATATATATATATATATATATATATATATATATATATATATATATATATATATATATATATATATATATATATATATATATATATATATATATACATATATATATATAAATCATTACAATTATCCCCTCTCCTCGAACCATGACCACACCTGACACTGTCCACCTTCACTCTGTACATAAACAAATCCGGAGACGTTCGTGTATGTTGCCGTCTCTGTCCGGCTGCTGACGTCACACGACCCTCGCCACCGGATTAAGTCGGATTACGCCACTTCTCACTCCCCACCTGCTAGCTTCTAATTGGACGCCTTATACACATCCGCTAAGCTCATTGGCCAATCCGGAGTGTGAGGTTAATGATGATTGGCTTATCCAGAGTTCAAAGACCAGGGGTGAATTTGGACCCTGATGGTCTGTGTATCTATATGTCCAATAAACTACAGTACAATGACAAAAAATACACTACAGGACAAAATAATACATTACTGAATAATATAATTTAATTAATAAATTTGAATACAAAATTGTACAATATTGTAATAGAATACAAAAGTTATGCAATATAATTAAAAAATATAATAATGCATTACTAAAATAATATAATACAGTGCAATAATAATACAATATTATTATAATACAAACAATAAAAAAAATACAATACAATGATAATAATTCAAAATACAAAAATAATACATCACAATAATAATAATAATAATACAATGCATTGCAAATAATCTTATCTACCACAAAAAAATACAATACCCACCTCTCTCACTTGACGTGATAGTGTATCGATGTTTGCTCGAGTACAGGATGTTGTTGTTTAAGATTCGCTACTTGGAACAGAAAGTTCCAAGCAGCACGGGCTATGGTGAGCCCGTAGTAGCCTTATCTCAAAGTACAGGCTCCTGGGATCAGAGTACATAAAGACGCTGAGATCCAGGCACATCCGACAAGGTAGTTCTGTCTGTAAGCAGAAATGTTTCTGTCTATCTCTCCAAGAATGGAGAGCAGGGGCCAGATTTACGAAGTAGTTACGCAAGTACTTACGAACATGTAAGTACGACTAATTCTGCAAAGGTTTATCGATACCAACCCTCCAGGCGTCTGGGGCCAGATTCATGAAGCAGTTACGCAAGCACTTACGAACCTGTACATCTATTCTCAATCTTTGACGACTTTGGTTACATTTATTAAACAGTTTACAAGCATGAAAACTTGCCAATCAACTGTTGTTATTGTTATA
>NC_091171.1:38833690-38851190 GCF_040958095.1 Procambarus clarkii
GTGACAGCTGACTAACACCCAGGTACCTATTTTACTGCTAGGTAACAGGGGCATAGGGTGAAAGACACTCTGACCATTGTTTCTTGCTGGCCCCCGGGATCGAACCCGGGACCACAGGATCACAAGTCCAGCGTGCTGTCCGCTCGGCCGACCGGCTCCGGCTCCTCCTGTACTTTGTGTAACTATGTGGCCCATAGTACAAATATTGACGTACTAAGAAATTAGTTGAACTTTGTACTATTCACTTTATAGAGTCCGAAAACATGAAGCTTAGATACAAATTTAAATATTCCTAGGTCTAGTATAGTACACATATGTACTATATTACGGCTCAGATATTCTGTATTAGGCCTAGGAAGGCTATGTTAGGTTAGTTTGTCTTTGCAACATGAGTAGAAAACCATTTTCCGGTTTGTCCAAATTCAACAGTAGCGATTTCTACTTTCTAATAGCCTTGTAAGTCCGTAAATGTACTATGGGCCTCGTCCTTACATAAGTTCTACCAAAACAGGAAGATGAGCTGCTAATTTCGTATTATTCTTCTCAAATGATTAGGATTACGGGCTGGCGCTTCACACTCTATCATGGGTCTCATGTAGGTTGTAATACAATACTGTGAAAATTTACTTTAGCTAGATTCCTGATGATACCTCTGTGCGCCGTTGACGCTGTTCAATTATGTGTATTTGCTTGGTTTATGGCTTCAGAGATAAGGATAAGACCCATCTTCCTGGACTAGCAGAAGGTATTCGATTTTTTCCCCACAGAATTGGCTAAGGGGACTGGAAGTGTTCAGGTGGTGAGAGAGGTAATTCTGGAGTGAGAGAGGGTGTGTGAGTGAGAGACAGAGAGGTGTGAGTGAGAGACAGAGAGGTGTGAGTGAGAGACAGAAGGGGTGAGTGAGACCAGGCCTCCTCGTTGCTGGACTGGTTAACCAGGCTGTAACACTCAGCTCAAGTGTTACCATGAGGTAACACTCATTGGGGAGTTGACATTATGCTCAGTAGCTGCAACAGATGGCGCTGATCTTAATACGTCAACCACCAGAGGTCATCCACGTCGACCTCCATTGCTACCCTGGGGCCAGATTCATGAAAGCACTTACGCAAGCACTTACGAACGTGTACATCTTTCCTCAATCTTTGACGCCCCTGTTACCTAGCAGTAAATAGGTACCTGGGAGTTAGTCAGATGTCACGGGCTGCATCCTGGTGTGTGTGTGTGTGTGTGTGTGTGTGTGTGAGGGGGGGGGGGAAATAATAGTAGTTAATAACAGTTGATTGACAGTCTAGAGGCGGGCCGAAAGAGCAGACCTCAACCCCCGCAAGCACAACTAGGTGAATACACATACATACACACCTGTACACCAGTTAATGAAACGGACAGAGAGAAAGATCTAGGAGTTGATATCACACCAAACCTGTCTCCTGAAGCCCACATAAGAAGAATAACATCTGCGGCATATGCGAGGCTGGCTAACATCAGAACAACCTTCAGGAACCTGTGTAAGGAATCATTCAGAAACTCGTACACCACATATTTAAGACCAATCCTGGAGTATGCGGCCCCAGCATGGAGCCCATACCATGTCAAGCACAAGAACATAAGAACAAAGGTAACCGCAGAAGGCCTATTGGCCCATACGAGGCAGCTCCTATCTATAACCACCCAATCCCACTCATATACATGTTCAACCCGCGCCTGAAACAATGAAGGGGGACCCCACCACGGCACGCGGCAACCGGTTCCACAAATACCTGGTTGATACCTGGTTGATGGGGTTCTGGGAGTTCTTCTACTCCCCAAGCCCGGCCCGAGGCCAGGCTTGACTTGTGAGAGTTTGGTCCACCAGGCTGTTGCTTGGAGCGGCCCGCAGGCCCATATATACCTGCTTGATGGGGTTCTGGGAGTTCTTCTACTCCCCAAGCCCGGCCCGAGGCCAGGCTTGACTTGTGAGAGTTTGGTCCACCAGGCTGTTGCTTGGAGCGGCCCGCAGGCCCACATACCCACCACAGCCCCGGTTGGTCCGGCACTCCTTGGAGGAATAAATCTAGTTTCCTCTTGAAATGTCCACGGTTGTTCCGACAATATTTCTTATACTTGCTGGGAGGACGTTGAACAACCGCGGACTCACTCAAATCAACACCCCCGCCACCGAATCAGCATCCACCCAAGACCCTCCCAAATCCAATCCCATCCAATCCACACCAACTGCTTCGTGCTCAATTAAAGTGCCAGATTTTCGAAAAGCTGATTTTAATAGCCTAAGAAATTTTTTGGGTCAAATTGATTGGAAAGGCTTGGGTATGGGGTGTGGGCCGGTCTTGGAGCGAGACATGAACCCAGCGATAGGTGACTTAAATGGGGATTTCGATGTGGATTCAATATATAACTTATTTAAGAATATTCTAAACAAAGCACAGGAACGTAGTATACCATACAAATTGAATAGATCGTATACCAATGACCCAAAGTGGATAACAAAGAATTTGAAGAACCTTATAGGTAAAAAGAGAGCTTGGTACAAAAGGATTAAAAATGGGGAGGTCACTTTAGAACAGGAATTCGTACAACTGGTTAGAAATGTTAAAAAAGAGATAAGGAAAGCAAAAAGAAACTATGAAGTTCGCATAGCAGGGCAAGCAAAGACAAATCCTAAAGGGTTTTTTCAGTTATATCGTACTAAGACTAGGGAAAGGATAGGTCCATTAAAAACTGAGACAGGTCAAATAACAGATAGTGATGAAGAGATGAGTAGTATTTTTAATAAATATTTTGTATCTGTATTTACTAAAGAGGAACTTAACAATATGCCTTCAGCCGAACAAGTCTATGTGGGTGGGGACGAGGACAGGTTGACGAGTTTAGCAGTTACCAGGGAGGATGTTCTTAAACAAATAGTAAAACTCAAACCAAACAAATCCCCAGGGCCGGATGAAGTGTTTGCTAGGGTGCTTAAAGAATGCAAAGAGGAGCTTTGTGACCCACTGTCAACCATATTTAATAAATCAATAGAGTCAGGCAGAGTGCCAGAGTTTTGGAAAGTTGCTAATGTGATACCAGTTTTTAAGAAAGGAGATAGATCACTTGCGTCTAACTATCGACCAATTAGCCTAACGTCTATTGTGGGAAAGTTACTCGAATCTATAATAGCAAATAAAATTCGTCTTCATCTTGAAAAACATAAATTAATAATTGAGTCGCAACATGGTTTTATAAATGGCCGTTCATGTTTAACAAATTTGTTATCTTTTTATTCTAGCATTGTTGAGGCAGTTGATAGTGGTAAGGATTGCGATGTTGTATACCTTGACTTTAGCAAAGCTTTTGATACAGTGCCACATGAAAGACTGATTAAAAAAATAGAGTCTCATGGTATTGGGGGTGCTATATTAAGCTGGATTAGGGCATGGCTATACCAAAGGAAACAGAGAGTTAGTATAAATGGAATCAAGTCAGAGTGGGAAAATGTTGTAAGTGGAGTGCCTCAAGGCTCTGTCCTGGGACCTCTGTTGTTTATAATATATATAAATGATTTAGATTCAGGTTTGAGTAGCAACATTTGCAAATTTGCCGATGATACGAAAATCGGTAGGGAAATTAATTCGGAGGAGGACTCACTATCACTTCAAGTTGATCTAGATAGGGTTTTGAAATGGTCAAAGGATTGGCAGATGCAGTTTAATGCTGATAAATGTAAAGTTCTGAGGTTAGGTAATGATGATAGAGTTACAAGATACGAGCTAGATGGTGTTGTGATTGCGAAGTCGGATTGCGAAAGGGATCTGGGAGTTATGATTAGTAAGAATTTAAAACAAAAGGATCAATGCATAAATGTTCGTAATAAGGCAAATCGGACACTTGGATTTATTAATCGCAGCGTTAGTAACAAGACACCTGGTGTGGTTCTCAAGCTATATCTTGCTCTAGTTAGGCCCCATTTAGATTATGCAGTTCAGTTTTGGTCGCCATATTATAGAATGGATATAAATTCACTTGAACGTGTCCAGCGTAGGATGACTAAGTTAATTCCCCAAATTAGAAATCTTTCATATGAAGAAAGATTAACAAAGCTTAAGTTGCATTCACTGGAAAGGCGAAGAGTTAGGGGTGACATGATAGAGGTTTACAAGTGGATGAATGGACATAACCGGGGGGATATTAATAGGGTATTAAAAGTATCAACACAGGACAGAACACGAAACAATGGATATAAATTGGATAAGTTTAGATTTAGGAAAGACTTGGGTAAATACTGGTTCAGTAACAGGGTTGTTGATTTGTGGAACCAATTGCCGCGTAACATTGTGGAGGTGGGGTCCCTCGATTGTTTCAAGCACGGGTTGGACAAGTATATGAGTGGGATTGGGTGGTTATAGAATAGGAGCTGCCTCGTATGGGCCAATAGGCCTTCTGCAGTTACCTTTGTTCTTATGTTCTTCTTATGTTCTTATGTGCTCTGCCCTATGCTGATACACCCAACTCCCCATCAAAATCCGCCCCCCCCCCGTCATGCACATTAATCCACCCGCAAACCTCTATCATGTCATCCCTAACTCCCCGCCCCTCCAGTGGACGCAACCCAATCTCTCCCAATCCTTCTTCATATGACAGGCCTCCAATTTGGGAAACCAACCCCGCCATCTCCCCCCCCCCCTCCCCTCACAAGACGAAGCTGGAAAAAGTTCATAGGTATGCCACTAAACTAGTCCCAGAACTAAGAGACGTGACTTACGAGGAAAGGCTGCGTGAAATGCACCTCACGACACTGGAAGACAGAAGAGTAAGGGGAGACATGATCACCACCTACAAAATTCTCAGAGGAATTGACAGGGTTGATAAGGATAATTTTTTTAACACGGGTGTACTCGAATAAGGGGACACAGGTGGAGACTGAGTACCCACATGAGCCACAGGGACGTTAGAAAGAACTTTTTCCGTGTCAGAGTAGTTAACAGGTGGAAAGCATTAGACAGTGATGTGGTGGAGGCTGACTCCATACACAGTTTCAAATGTTGATGTGATAGAGCCCAGTAGGAACTCAGGAACACCGGTTGATTTGACAGTTCAGAGGCGGGACCAAAGAGCCAGAGCTCAACCCCCGCAAGCACAAATAGGTGAGTACACATAATGATGCCTTTCGACTACAAGAGTTTGTTTGATCATGGTTGGTTAGGCCTATGAACGTGATCAGTAAACAAGGGTCAAATTATATTAAAGAAAAATATATATATCTGCGAGTTCATCCTCCTGAAATAATAACACTTATTATTATCTTTTAGTAACTATATGATGGAAAAGTACCCAATGTGTAGTGATAACAGTAACCACTTTTTGTACTATTAATTCGATAATTAGAATCCGGGGAAAAATTAAACTAGAAACCAAAATTGAAAATTTCCTAGACCCTAATATAGCACACATATATTTGTGCTATATTAGGCCTATGATTGCTAGGAATGGTTAGGTTAGGTACCATGTTGATGACGCTGTTGAAAGTTTTAGGTGTTGGTCCAAATTCAACAATACAAAGGTCAACTTTCTGATGAACCATCACTACACATTGGTACTAAATTAGTACTGTCATTTCTGTTCTCATTTTTCTTATTTTTTCTCATTCTCATTTGTTCTCATTCTCATTTGTTCTCATTCTCATTTGTTCTCATTCTCATTTGTTCTCATTCTCATTTGTTCTCATTCTCATTTGTTCTCATTCTCATTTGTTCTCATTCTCATTTGTTCTCATTCTCATTTGTTCAAGGAGATGCCTTGAGACATATTTGGCGTGTCTTATTGATATATTATTTTTTATAATATATTTCCATCATATTCCATCATATTTCCATCTGCATATTTCTATGTAATCGTTTTTGTCTATTTTCTTTCCCGTCTATTTTATTTTCACGTTTTTTCGTCTAATTTTGTGTGAATTTCTTATCTATTTCCATCTATATCTGATGCCATCTATTTTCGTCTGTAAATTTGTCCTGTAGTACAACTCGATCCTGGGTTCGATTCCCGGGCGGGACAGAAGTGGCTAGACTCGTTTCCTTTCATCTCATGCGTCTGTTCACGCAGGATAGGTACCCGGGATTAAGGCAACTGTTGTGGGGTGCCTCCTGTAGAATGTCAGTAGTTCCACCTTGCGGGGGTTGGGGGGTGGGGTGGGGGTGATCTCGATAGGCCTAAGTACAGACTTCCTGTCCCCGACAACGCGAATAATAAATTTCATTTCGTCGTCTATTATTATCTATATTTATTTCTATCTATTCCTATATCTTTCTATCTATTCCTATATCTTTCTATCTATCCACGCTAATCCTTCAATTGTTTATTGACTCCATAGTTCTGAAAAAGAAATTACTTACGGTTGACCAAACCACACACTAGAAAGTGAAGGGACGATCTGACGTTTCGGTCCGTCCTGGACCATTCTCAAGTCGATTTTAAGTCAAGTCGATAAGTTACGGTCCTTAGTTAAAAGGAACTTAAAAAAAATTAACCAAGTTTAAACCTGAACTTAATCAAGGTTTGGGGGGTTCTGGATGGAGGGTAGGACCGAGCCCGCGTTCGAAGCCCTCAGACACGGTCTCAAAGTTTCATTAAAGGAGTTTTGGAACGCATAACGGTGTAACTCCATGACCTGATAAGACGAGGGGTCAGAGCCCTCATATTGGTAATCAGGGTGGGGGGTTGTGGGGTAGTGATTGGGGAGATTGTGATTGGCGGGAGCTAGACGTATTGGGGAATTGTGATTGGTCGGGGTTGTGAGCTAGCTGGGGAGGTGGGGAAAGAGAGGTTAGGGGGGTTGTGAAGGTTATGTCTGGGGGAGTGGAGGGTTATGAAAGAGAGGGGGGGGGGTGTTGGGGGGGTTGTGGTGTCGGGGGTGGACAGTATGAGGGGGATGTTGATGTCAGTGGATATATAAGGGCAGTGATGGTGGTGATTGTGGCGATTGTGGTGGTGGTGGTGACTGTGGTGGTGGTGGTGGTAGTGTATTTCCTCACCGTACACTGTATAACCCTTGAAAATACACCGTTAAACATTGGAAATACTTAGAATAAACGTTAGAAATACTCCGTATAAAGATTGGAAAAACACTGTATAAACATTGGAAATTACTCCGTATAAACATTAGAAATACCCCATATAAACATTAAAAATACCCCCATATAAACATTAGAAATACCCCATATAAATATTAAAAATACCCCATATAAATATTAGAAATACCCCATATAAACATTAGAAATACCCCCATATAAACATTAGAAATACCCCATATAAACATTAGAAATACCCCCATATAAACATTAGAAATACCCCATATAAACATTAGAAATACCCCCATATAAACATTAGAAATACCCCCATATAAACATTAGAAATACCCCATATAAACATTAGAAATACCCCATATCAACATTAGAAATACCCCATATAAATATTAAAAATACCCCATATAAATATTAGAAATACCCCATATAAACATTAAAAATACCCCATATAAATATTAAAAATACCCCATATAAACATTAGAAATACCCCATATCAACATTAGAAATACCCCATATAAATATTAAAAATACCCCATATAAATATTAAAAATACCCCATATCAACATTAGAAATACCCCCATATAAACATTAGAAATACCCCATATAAACATTAGAAATACCCCATATCAACATTAGAAATACCCCCATATAAACATTAGAAATACCCCATATAAATATTAGAAATACCCCATATCAACATTAGAAATACCCCCATATAAACATTAGAAATACCCCATATAAATATTAAAAATACCCCATATAAACATTAAAAATACCCCCATATAAACATTAAAAATACCCCCATATAAACATTAGAATTACACTACACAACACTATCCCATGCATCTAAATGCTCCTCTCCAAATACTCCTCAAGAAGACGAAGAAGAATAAGGCGTTTGGAAACAGTTTTTCTCCTCTTTTTTTTCTCATTTCCTTGGGTGAGGGGAAAATCCATATTTTGCTTTGTCTGGGAGGCGTGTGGCCCGCCACTCGCTCAAGGACTCCATGAAGGCTTTTGGGGAGCTTCTGCAGGAGCGAATGTGTCTCCACTTTGGGTACCTGTTTGGCCAAGTTTGCCCCTGAGAGAAAATGGGGAGCCTGGGTTTGGCCGAGAAATTATAGAAAACCGAAAACTTAGGGTTTGGCAAAGAAAGTATAGAAAACGGGCATAAATTGGCAAAGAAAGTATAGAAAACAGGCATAAATTGGCAAAGAAAGTATAGAAAACAGTTATAAATTGGCAAAGAAAGTATAGAAAACGGGCATAAATTGACAAAGAAAGTATAGAAAACGCATAAATTGGCAAAGAAAGTATAGAAAACAGGCATAAATTGACAAAGAAAGTATAGAAAACGCATAAATTGACAAAGAAAGTATAGAAAACAGTTATAAATTGGCAAAGAAAGTATAGAAAACAGGCATAAATTGGCAAAGAAAGTATAGAAAACAGGCATAAATTGGCAAAGAAAGTATAGAAAACAGGCATAAATTGACAAAGAAAGTATAGAAAACGCATAAATTGGCAAAGAAAGTATAGAAAACAGGCATAAATTGGCAAAGAAAGTATAGAAAACAGTTATAAATTGGCAAAGAAGGTATAGAAAACAGGCATAAATTGACAAAGAATAGAAAGCAGTTATAAATTGACAAAGAAAGTATAGAAAACAGTTATAAATTGGCAAAGAAAGTATAGAAAACAGTTATAAATTGGCAAAGAAAGTATAGAAAACAGGCATAACTTGGCAAAGAAAGTTTTTAGACAACGGACCCAGAATGACAAATTAGCACAGAAAACGGGAGAAGGTTGGCATTGAAAGCATGGGTAAACTCACAGAATATGGCGGAGAGAAAAAAAATAATAATGACCCAAGATCAGAGGACAGGATAGGAACGAGCTCCTGGTGCCGGATCCATCACGCCGCTAAGCAGGTACTTATAGGAACCTGTACATCTTTTCTCAATCTTTGGCGGCTTTGTTCTCATTTATTAAACAGTTTTTGAGCCCTGAAACACTTGGGAGGCATTTTATAGCAATAATATAATCTGGTTGGATAAGTTTCGATGCTCGTACACTCTTTAATAAATGTAAACAAAGATTGAGAAATGATGTAAAAGGTTCATAAGTAGATGTGTAAATTGTTCTTGAATCCATGATTGGCAAGACGGTTCGACAGAGCTCGTTTTCTGATTGTTAGACTGATAGCCTGGGTTAGGTTAGGTTAAGGTAAAGTTGGTTTGGGTAAGTTTGGATTGGTTTAAGAAAGAGCAGGTACGTTTTTAGCATCATTCGCAAAGGGTCTTGTACATGTATACGATACAGGATACATACAGCTAAATGTCTTTTTAACCATGTCGTAGCTCAGTCGATTAAGGCAGCGTCTGGTATGCTTACACCCAACAACTTGGGCTGGACGGTAGAGCGACGGTCTCGCTTCAAGCAGGTCGGCGTTCAATCCCCGACTGTCCAAGTGGTTGGGGACCATTCCTTCCTTCCCGTCCTATCCCAAATCCTTATCCTGACCCCTTCCAAGTGCTATATAGTCGTAATGGCTTGGTGCTTTCCCCCCTGATAATTTCCTTCCTTCCTTCCTGGGATGCTTACAGACGTAGGTTCGAATCCTCGTCACGGCCCTTGTGGATTTGATCAGGATACATAAATGTTCCGTGTTGATATAACAAATATAAATCTAAAGAGAGTCTCGTTCCTACACCTACATCCTTCAAGATGTAGGTGTAGGAGCCTCATCCTTCAAGAGTATTGAAGGATGAGGCTCCTTCAGACTAACCTTACAAGCAAATTTCGGTCTTAAAACAACACAGGTTATACTCCAACATGCCAGAATCCGCTCCCAGTGTCATATTCACTCCACGCGAAGAGAACCACGATAGAGCAATCCTGAATATCTTGCTATAAACGGAGTCGACACTTTAAGTATCCTTGGTGTGATGCTGCCTTTGGGAGGTTTCTTGGCTTCTTACTAGTCTGGAAGAAAAGCGTCGCAGTAGACCTACTTCCTCTATACCGTATAGAAAGCAAAAAGCAATTTAGTATGATGACAGTACCTCTTTGGTACTAATGTGTTTATATTGTTAGAAACGTAAGGGAATATGGGCTTGTTTTCCCCAGTCAAAACAGCACGTATAAACATTCGAAATACACACTATATGAGCTTTACAAACAGTATAAACATTCGAAATGTGCGGTGTAAGCATGTGAATTTATGAGAATGTCTGTCTGTCCAAGATTGGGGGCCCAGATGCTGTCCCTCCATCAGTCTCCTCCCCTCACTTCCCCTCACCCCCATCCTTCTCCCCACCACTTCCCCTCACCCCTATCCTCCTCCCCTCACCCCTATCCTCCACCTCTCACCACCATCAACCTCTTCGCTGGTCTTAAAGTGACTGTAAGAGAAGACAATTAACGCGAGAGTGGCAGTGTAGGCGCAGAGGGGAGGAGAGATGAGGGAAAGGCGAAGAAGGGGGAGAGAAGTAGAGAGGAAGACGAAACTGGTGTTTAGAGAATAACAGGTTGAGCAAGAAAGGAAATTAGGAGCTAATGTAGCGGCTGTATTTTAGGGAGGGATGTGTCTAGGGAAGGAGGGAGAGAGATGGGGGGGGGGTCTAGGGAAGGAGGGAGAGAGGGAGGGAGGGAGGAAGGGGAAATAGAAGGAATGTAACAAATGAACAAAGTAGAGGGAATGTTACTTAGAAGAAACATCTAGAGTGGGCTGGGAGAGACGAATTTTTATTTCTTTAAATTCTTGACTTTTCTGGTTGTTAAAATCTGTTTAACTGCCTTCTATAATGTGTCATAGATCATAGAAGATCATACATACCTACACCCCGTGTAGGACACCCCGGGTGTCCTATAATTAGTGCAATTGTAGTTCCCATTCCAAAAGCTAAAGACCCAGGAAATCCAAGACCCATCTCATTAACAAGCTGTCTGGCCAAAACTGCGAAAAGAATGGATCTTAATCGAATTGAATGGAAAGTCAATCCACTACATCAAAATATGTTTGCTTCCAAAAAGGTGTTGGAACCACAGAATGCCTTACCTTCCCTCCTGGATCATATCCATGACAAACCTGGAATCCTTATTTTTCTAGACCTAGAAAGCCAATTCGAGTTAGCCAGTGCTCCAGCTACACTGTGCTGCCTTGTGGATAAGGAAATCAAAGGACACGCTCTTGCTTTTACCAAAGGAAGCCTGCTTAACCGAGAAGCTAAAGTCAATTCCAAGGAAAAACATCGACCTCAGAGGCTGGAAAATGGAACTCCTCAGGGAGGAATACTAAGCCCCTTCCTCTCCAACTGTCTCGTGGAACAATTCATGAAGCTTAAGTTACCAAAAGCCAAACTGCTTAACTATGTAGACGACTTTGTGGTCATCATCAAGACAAAGGCGCCAGGAACCATGCACAAAAATACCTAGATATTATCAGCAGGGAAGTGGAACGCATAACAGTGAAAATAAACAGCAATAAAACCAAACCAATGGCGGTTAAAATGAGAACTCAAGACATCAGACTGGCAATACAAGGACACGAAATTGAGTGGGTTACCTCTTTTCAAAACCTAGGAGTCATAATAGATAGTCAGTTGAAATTCACTCAAGACATTGAATATCTTCGGCAACGTTGTAAAGCCAGAAACTCAGCTTTGCGCTCCCTGACCAGTCTTAGAGAGGGTGCATCTCTACCAGTACTCAAAATGTACTACGTTCAAGCAGTTAGGTCACTCATCGACTATGCTGCTCCTGCTCTTACATCCCTCAGTGATAACCAATGGGAGAAACTGGAAGTGTTTCAAAGTGATGCTGCTTTAGATTTGGCTACTCAGAACGAAGTGTCCATGTAGCACGGGCTATGGTGAGCCCATAATACCAGGAACTTATATATACACCTGCGGGGTCATGTCACGCTGGCAGCAAGGTGAGGTGTAAATATGAGCCGGCGGAGTAATGAATAGTTAGCATGCTATACAGGTCACCTGCATTTACCTGGCGTGTGGGGCTCTCGGGACAGGGTGGAGTTGTGGGGTTGTTAGGGGGTTGTGTTCTCCTGACGTCTGACTAGAGGTAGCTCTCTAGTTGTGATGTTGTAGAGGAGGTATGGTAGCTCGAGGGTGGCAGGAAGAGGCAGCTTCCACCCTTATGTAGGGGGAATCACGTCACACCTATCCGGACATTAAAATATTTATAAAATACTGAATTATCAAACAACGAAATTGAAATACATTGTTGTACCTTCGTCGACCAAGTCCTTGCGTTAATCTTACGGATTATTATTATCAGTGGGAGAGGTTGTTCTCCAGTAATACGGAAGGAGAATTATAACTTTCTCCAACAAAAAGTACGGGCTAAACTTGGACACAATAACTTGAGCCAAGAGAAAGTTATAAATGGTAGGAAAGTTATAATTTGTTAATGACTAATTTAGATACTATTAAAAATTTACCACCAGCGATAAGAATTTATATATATATATATATATATATATATATATATATATATATATATATATATATATATATATATATATATATATATATATATGTATATATATATATATATATATATATATATATATATATATATATATATATATATATATATATATATATATATATATATGTCGTACCTAGTAGCCAGAACGCACTTCTCTGCCTACTATGCAAGGCCCGATTTGCCTAATAAGCCAAGTTTTCATGAATGAATTGTTTTTCGACTACCTAACCTAACCTAACCTAACTTTTTCGGCTACCTAACCTAACCTAACCTATAAAGATAGGTTAGGTTAGGTTAGGTAGGGTTGGTTAGGTTCGGTCATATATCTACGTTAATTTTATCTCCAATAAAAAAAAATTGACCTCATACATAATGAAATGGGTAGCTTTATCATTTCACAAAAAAAATAGAGAAAATATATTAATTCAGGAAAACTTGGTTTAT
Source organism: Procambarus clarkii (assembly GCF_040958095.1). Classification (NCBI taxonomy): domain Eukaryota; kingdom Metazoa; phylum Arthropoda; class Malacostraca; order Decapoda; family Cambaridae; genus Procambarus; species Procambarus clarkii. The sequence goes on from NC_091171.1 coordinate 38,846,704, forward strand.
TAGGCAAATCGGACCTTGCATAGTAGGCTGAGAAGTGCGTTCTGGCTACTAGGTACGACATATATATATATATATATATATATATATATATATATATATATATATATATATATATATATATATATATATATATATATAATTTACTGCTAATCACCAATGTGTTGATTAGATGTGAATCACATTACTGTCTCTTAATAACCAGTTAAGCCACTATAGACCAGTTAAGCCACTATTCTCTAATACTAATTTTCCCCTTTTCATTGAGACCAATTTTTCTTTGACAGGTTCATGGCGGTGTTGATATGCCTTATCTTCAGTGTGCTGTCCACCATCACCCAGTATGAAGACTTTGCCAATGAGACTCTCTTTTGGATGGTAAGTCACATTATCTCTCATCTAATGGGTGGAAGTTAATGGAGGTGAGCGGTGCTGCTTTGTGTATGTGAGGAATGAGATATTTGTCTCTGATGGGTTGTGTTTTTAGTGTGTGTGTATTCACCTAGTTATGCTTGCGGAGGGTTGAGCTTTGTCTCTTTGGTCCCGCCTCTCAACTGTCAATCAACTGGTGTACAGGTTCCTGAGCCTACTGGGCTCTATCTTATCTAGATTTGAAACTGTGTATGGAGTCAGCCTCCACCACATCACTGCCTAATGCATTCCATCTGTTAACTACTCTGACGCTGAAAAAGTTTTTTCTAATGTCTCTGTGGCTCATTTGGGTACTCAGTTTCCACCTGTGTCTCCTTGTTCGCGTTCCGCCCGTGCTAAGGAATTTTTCCACACTGTCAATTCCCCTGAGAATTTTGTAGGTGGTTATCATGTCTCCCCTTGCTCTTCTTTCTTCCAGGGACGTGAGTTTCAGCTCCTTTAGCCTATCTTCGTAGCTCATACATCTCAGTTCCGAGATGAGTATGGTGGCATACCGCTGAATCTTCTCTAACTTTGTCTTGTGTTTAACTACGTATGGACTAGAAGCTGGAGCTGCATATTCCAGGATTGGTCTGACATAAGTGGTATACAGGGTCCTGAACGATTCCTAACATAAGTTTCTAAAAGCAATTCTTATATTGACCAGTCTAGCATATGCCGCTGAGGATATCCTTTTGATGTGGGCCTCTGGGGACAGGTTCGGTGTGATATCAACCCCCAGATCTTTCTCTGTATTTGACTCATGTAGGATTTCACCTCCCAGATGGTACCTTGTGTTCAGCCTTCTGCTCCCTTCGCCTACCATTAAATGCACTAAAGATTGATAACCCAAATGAATTTTTCATGGATATGATACCAACATCAAATCACATATCAGACGTCGCCCTATCCCCACTAGATTTTGAAGAAGCCATAAACAGTATGCCTATGCACTCTGCACCAGGCCCGGATTCTTGGAACTCCATATTCATCAAGAACTGTAAAAAACCACTATCGCAGGCCCTTCACATTCTGTGGAGACAAAGCCTAGATACTGGCGTTATCCCTGACATACTAAAAACAGCAGAGATAGCACCACTTAATAAAGGAGGAAATAAGGCAGAGGCAAAAAATTACAGACCGATAGCACTAACATCGCACATCATAAAATTTTTTGAGAGAGTGCTAAGAAGTAAGATCACAAAATACATGGAATCACAGCATCTCCATAACCCCGGACAACATGGTTTCAGAACAGGGCGCTCTTGCCTGTCGCAGTTGCTGGACCACTATGATATGGCATTAGATGCTATGGAAGACAAACAAAACGCTGATGTAATTTACACAGATTTCGCAAAAGCTTTTGATAAATGTGACCATGGTGTTATTGCACATAAAATGCGTTCAAAAGGAATTACCGGGAAAATAGGCAGATGGATCTACAATTTCCTGACTGACAGAACCCAATGTGTAATAGTCAACAGAATAAAATCCAGCCCATCAACCGTGAAGAGCTCAGTCCCCCAGGGTACTGTGCTTGCTCCAGTACTTTTTCTCATCCTCATATCGGACATAGACCAGAACACAACCTATAGCACTGTATCATCCTTTGCAGGTGACACTAGGATTTTCATGAGAGTTGGCAACATAGAGGACACGGCAAACCTCCAATCAGATGTTGATCAGGTCTTTCTATGGGCTACAGAAAATAATATGGTATTCAACGAGGATAAGTTTCAGCTCATGCGCTACGGAAAAATTGAAAACATAAAAACAGGAACCACGTACAAAACGCAGGCAAATCATACCATAGAACGAAAAGGCAATGTAAAGGACCTGGGTGCACTCATGTCGGAAGACCTTACCTTTAAAGAACACAATAAAGTAGCCGTCACAACTGCAAGAAAAATGACAGGTTGGATAACAAGAACTTTTCACACTAGAGATGCTATACCGATGATGATACTTTTCAAAACGCTTGTGCTATCTAGAGTGGAGTACTGCTGCACAATGACAGCCCCTTTCAAAGCTGGAGAAATTGCTGACCTAGAGAGCGTGCAGAGATCCTTTACTGCTAGAATCCACTCAGTAAAACATCTAAATTACTGGGACCGACTAAAGAGCCTAAATCTGTACTCCCTTGAGCGCAGGCGGGAGAGATACATAATAATTTACACGTGGAAAATAATTGAGGGGCTGGTCCCAAACCTGCACACAGAAATAACACCACATGAGACCAGAAGACATGGCAGGATGTGCAGAATACCCCCGTTGAAAAGCAGAGGTGCAACAGGTACTCTGAGAGAGAACTCTATCAACATCAGAGGCCCGAGACTGTTCAACACGCTTCCACTACACATAAGGGGCATAACTGGCAAACCCCTCACAGTGTTCAAGAGAGAACTGGATAAGCACCTCCAAAGGATACCTGATCAACCAGGCTGTGACTCATACGTCAGGCTGCGAGCAGCCGCGTCTAACAGCCTGGTTGATCAGTCCAGCAACCAGGAGGCCTGGTCGACGACCGGGCCGCGGGGACACTAAGCCCCGGAAGCACCTCAAGGTAGCCTCAAGGTAGGTAGGTAGCCTAATTTCATTACTTTGCACTTTCCTGAGTTGAACTTTAGTAGCTATTTTCTAGACCATTCCTCCAGCCTGTCCAGGTCGTCCTGTAGTTTCTGTCTATCATCATCTGTCTTGATTCTTCTCATAATTTTTGCATCATCAGCAAACATTGAGAGGAATGAATCTATACCCTCTGGAAGATCGTTTACATATATTAGAAACAGGATGGGTCCAAGTACAGAGCCCTGTGGGACTCCGCTGGTGACATCTCGCCACTCTGATGTCTCACCCCTCACAGTTACTCGCTGTTTGCTGTTACTTAGATACTCCCTTATCCACTGGAGCACCTTACTTTTTATTTCTGCCTGTTGCTGCAACTTTCGTAACAACCTTTTATGGGGAACTGTGTCAAAAGCTTTCTGACAGACCAAGAAAATGCAGTCTACCCACCCTTCTCTTTTTTGCCTATTTTTTTGTGCTTGGTCATAGAAATTCTATTAAACCTATGAGACACGATTTACCATCCATGAACCCATGCTGATGATGTGTTATAAAGCTATTACCCTCCAGATGCTCTACGAGCCTTTTCCTTACGATCTTCTCCATCACCTTGCATGGTATACAAGTTAGGGGAAACTGGCCTCTTGTGCCTCTTGTCTGTCACCCTTTTTGCATATTGGAACTACTTTAGCTGTCTTCCATCTTTCCGGTAGATCTCCTGTTTCCAGTGACCACCATAGAGAGTGGTACGCTTAGTGCTTCTGCACCTTCTTTTAGTATCCATGGTGAGATTCTGTCAGGCCCAACAGCCTTTGTCACATTCAGCTCCAACAGATTCCTTTTGACCTCATCACATGTATTCACCTAGTTGTATTCACTTAATTGTAGCTTGCGGGGGTTGATATCTGCTCTTTCGACCCGCCTCTCAACTGTCAATCAATCAACTGTTACTAACTACTAACTATTTTTTCATTTTTTTTCACACACACATACACACACGCACCCCCGGGAAACAGCCCGTAGCAGCTGTCTGACTTCCAGATACCTATTTACTGCTAGGTAACAGGGGCATCAGGGTGAAGGAAATTCTGCCCCATTTGCTTTTCCGGCAGTGTCGGGGGATCGAACCCCGGTCCCTAGGTCCATGAGTCTAGAGCGCTGTCCACTCAGCCACCACCCACCCTGTGTGTGTGTGTGTGTGTGTGTGTGTGTGTGTGTGTGTGTGTGTGTGTGTGTGTGTGTGTGTGTGTGTGTGTGTGTGTGTGTGTGTGTGTGTGTGTGTGTGTGTGTGTGTGTGTGTGTTTATCAGTAACCATTTTCTGTTTCAGAAATGCATTTACAATATTTTTGAATAACTGATTCACTGGAGTGACCAGTTTTTGTTAACATAATTATAAGTTTGGATTTAGGCCTAAGTTTATAGGTACAAAAAACAGTAAATTAGCAGTAAAGTGTTCCGTAGAATTCAATCTGTGAATTGATTTACAACCAGGTCCCCCCCCCCCCACAAAAGG
>NC_091171.1:38856190-38958574 GCF_040958095.1 Procambarus clarkii
TGACTCTATTGATTTATTAAATATGGTTGACAGTGGGTCACAAAGCTCCTCTTTGCATTCTTTAAGCACCCTGGCAAACACTTCATCCGGCCCTGGGGATTTGTTTGGTTTGAGTTTTACTATTTGTTTAAGAACATCCTCCCTGGTAACTGCTAAACTCGTCAACCTGTCCTCGTCCCCACCCACATAGACTTGTTCGGCTGAAGGCATATTGTTAAGTTCCTCTTTAGTAAATACAGATACAAAATATTTATTAAAAATACTACTCATCTCTTCATCACTATCTGTTATTTGACCTGTCTCAGTTTTTAATGGACCTATCCTTTCCCTAGTCTTAGTACGATATAACTGAAAAAACCCTTTAGGATTTGTCTTTGCTTGCCCTGCTATGCGAACTTCATAGTTTCTTTTTGCTTTCCTTATCTCTTTTTTAACATTTCTAACCAGTTGTACGAATTCCTGTTCTAAAGTGACCTCCCCATTTTTAATCCTTTTGTACCAAGCTCTCTTTTTACCTATAAGGTTCTTCAAATCCTTTGTTATCCACTTTGGGTCATTAGTATTCGATCTATTCAATTTGTATGGTATACTACGTTCCTGTGCTTTGTTTAGAATATTCTTAAATAAGTTATATATTGAATCCACATCGAAATCCCCATTTAAGTCACCTATCGCTGGGTTCATGTCTCGCTCCAAGACCGGCCCACACCCCATACCCAAGACTTTCCAATCAATTTGACCCAAAAAATTTCTTAGGCTATTAAAATCAGCTTTTCGAAAATCTGGCACTTTAACAGAATTTTCTCCTACTGGTCTATTCCATTCTATGCTAAATCTGATTTCTTTGTGATCACTGTTCCCTAGCTCACTCCCTATTTCGATGTCATTAATTTGCGTTTCCCTGTTAGTTAACACTAAATCTAAAATATTATTTTCCCGTGTATGTAAGTATGTTGACCAGACCACACACTAGAAGGTGAAGGGGGAATGACGACGTTTCGGTCCGTCCTGGACCATTCTCAAGTCGATTGTCTTGACAGTGGTCTCACAATCGACTTGAGAATCCTAGAAGGTGAAGGGACGACGACGTTTCGAGTCCGTCCTGGACCATTCTCAAGTCGATTGTCTTGACAGTGGTCTCACAATCGACTTGGGAATGGTCCAGGACGGACCGAAACGTCGTCGTCGTCCCTTCACCTTCTAATGTGTGGTCTGGTCAACGTGTATTTTTTTTGGTTGTGTGGTAGACTTGAGGCGCTCGCCAGCAGTACCGGAAACTATTATTTATTGGTTTACATGTATAGTGTATGTTGCATGTATAGTATGCTTACACATGTATAGTGTACCATGCATGTATAGTGTACGAGTGTGTGTGGTCACTGCATAATGATTGTTGTTAGTGTTTAGTGGGAATCACTACGTAATGGTGGTTGTTGGGTTGTTAGTGCTTAGTGGCGATGACTAACGACTGTCTAGGCTGTTGTCCCACGCGGAGGTTGACCAAACCACTCAAAAGCACTCTAAGGTGCACACTCTAAGGTGTACACTCTAAGGTGTACACTCTAAGGTGTACACTCTAAGGTGTACACTCTAAGGTGTACACTCTAAGATGTACACTCTAAGGTGTACACTCTAAGATGTACACTCTAAGGTGTACACTCTAAGATGTACACTCTAAGGTGTACACTCTAAGATGTACACTCTAAGGTGCACACTCTAAGGTGTACACTCTAAGGTGTACACTCTAAGGTGTACACTCTAAGGTGTACAAGGGCAACCCGTTCTTGCACTTTCTTACAATCAATATTGACATATTAAATACGTGCATATGTGACATACTAAACATACTAGTTTACCTTGAAAAGCTTCATAGAAAACACCGACCTCACCTAACCTTCTTAGTATGTTAAGGTAAGCATCTTATTGCTTCGTAATTACAATTATTACTTAACCTATTATAGGTATAGGTATATAATTGTAATAATTGTAATTACGAAGCAATAAGATGCGTATCTTAACATACTAAGAAGGTTAGGTAAGGTCGGTGTTTTCTATGAAGCTTTTCAAGGTAAACTAGTATGTTTAATATGTCACATATGCACGTATTTAATAAGTCAATATTGACTGTAAGAAAGTGCGAGAACGGGTTGACAAGGTACACCTTACAAAGCCAAACTGCTGCCGTTCTGGGTAGTAATTATCAACCTACAGTCCTCCTGAGAGTTGTATTGATACAAGGGATATTACGTAGTAATATATTTTATATGGATACAGTCTTATGAACCTAACTATGGCTCTTAACTGTTGATATACCCGGGGGGGGGGGAGGGGGGGCAGCCTGGCCACCTGGGGCTTAACTACATCTTGAGTGATGATTGAAGACCATCCGGTATATTTAAAGACACAATTAGTGTGTTGGGAAGAGTCTTCTCTGATTGGTTTGTCCCGTCACGGCCACTGACGCTGCTGCTGCTGCTTCTACTGCTGCTGCTGTTGACGCTGCTGCTGCTGCTGCTGCTGCTGTTGACGCTGCTGCTGCTGCTGCTGCTGCTGTTGACGCTGTTGACGCTGCTGCTGCTGCTGTTGACGCTGTTGACGCTGCTGCTGCTGCTTCTACTGCTGCTGCTGTTGACGCTGCTGCTGCTGCTGCTGCTGCTGCTGCTGCTGTTGACGCTGCTGCTGCTGCTGCTGTTGACGCTGTTGACGCTGCTGCTGCTGCTGCTGCTGTTGACGCTGTTGACGCTGCTGCTGCTGCTGTTGACGCTGTTGACGCTGCTGCTGCTGCTGCTGCTGCTGTTGACGCTGTTGACGCTGCTGCTGCTGCTGCTGCTGCTGTTGACGCTGTTGACGCTGCTGCTGCTGCTGTTGACGCTGTTGACGCTGCTGCTGCTGCTGCTGTTGACGCTGTTGACGCTGCTGCTGCTGCTGCTGCTGTTGACGCTGTTGACGCTGCTGCTGCTGCTGTTGACGCTGTTGACGCTGCTGCTGCTGCTGCTGCTGCTGTTGACGCTGTTGACGCTGCTGCTGCTGCTGCTGCTGCTGTTGACGCTGTTGACGCTGCTGCTGCTGCTGTTGACGCTGTTGACGCTGCTGCTGCTGCTGCTGTTGACGCTGTTGACGCTGCTGCTGCTGCTGCTGCTGCTGTTGACGCTGTTGACGCTGCTGCTGCTGCTGCTGTTGACGCTGTTGACGCTGCTGCTGCTGCTGCTGCTGCTGTTGACGCTGTTGACGCTGTTGACGCTGCTACTGCTGCTGTTGACGCTGCTGCTGATGCTGCTGCTGTTGACGCTGCTGCTGCTGCTGCTGCTGTTGACGCTGCTGCTGCTGCTGTTGACGCTGCTGCTGATGCTGCTCTCTCCTGAGGGAAACAGCTGTTTTAGTGAACATTTTAATGACAACATATGTTTGGTCGGGCGTGATGGCGTAGTGTTTTGGTGTGTTGTTGGTTGTGATTACGGATGTTAAAATGATTCCGCAATTTTGTTGTCAATTATCTACAAATATATCTGACAGTATGACTGTTAGTTATGCATTCGGACACCCCCTTGGACACCCCCTTAGACACCCCCTTAGACACCACTTAGACACCCCCTTGGACACCACTTAGACACCCCTTAGACACCCCTTAGACACCCCCTTAGACACCCCTTAGACACCACTTAGACACTCCTTAGACACCCCCTTGGACACCCCTTAGACACCCCCTTAGACACCACTTAGACACCCCCCTTAGACACCCCTTGGACACCCCTTAGACACCCCCTTAGACACCCCCTTAGACACCCCTTAGACACCCCCTTAGACACCACTTAGACACCACTTTGACACCCCCTTAGACACCCCCTTAGACACCACTTAGACACCCCTTAGACACCCCCTTAGACACCCCTTGGACACCCCCTTAGACACCCCTTGGACACCCCTTAGACACCCCCTTAGACACCCCTTAGACACAATGACATCAAACTTTCCTAATTTCCGTATGTAACCCAAGTTCCAGAGGCCAGATTCACGAAAGCACTTACGAACGTGTACATCTTTCCTCAATCTTTGACGGCTTTGGATACATTTATTAAACAGTTTACAAGCATGAAAACTTGCCATTCAACTGTTGTTATTGTTATAAACAGCCTCCTGGTGCTTCAGAGCTCATTAACTGTTTAATAATTGGAAACAAAGCCGCCAAAGATTGAGAAAAGATGTACAGGTTCGTAAGTGTTTGCGTAAGTGCTTTCGTGAATCTGGTCCCAGGTCTTAGCCCCTAACTGCTTCCTGGACGCTGTGCCTTTACCAATGATTGTTCGGATTCCAGGTGTAGTATTTGATGCCTTTGTCGATAAGTGCTCCAATCACTTCAATTTTCGATGGCCATCTTGTCTAAAATTCTGCCCCCATCGTTTTGTAAAGGGAAGTAATAGACAATATTTCGCCATTTGACCCGAAGGAAACCTGGATACCTGATCAACCAGGCTGTGACTCATACGTCAGGCTGCGAGCAGCCGCGTCCAACAGCCTGGTTGATCAGTCCAGCAACCAGGAGGTCTGGTCGACGACCGGGCCGCGGGGACGCTAAGCCCCGGAAGCACCTCAAAGTAACCTCAAGGTAAGGAAGTTATGGACTGTTATGGGGTTTCCATCGCCTATATCTTGAGGTTATCTTGAGATGATTTCGGGGCTTTCAGTGTCCCCGCGGCCCGGTCCTCGACCAGGCCTCCATCCCCAGGAAGCAGCCCGTGACAGCTGACTAACACCCAGGTACCTATTTCACTGCTAGGTAACAGGGGGATAGGGTGAAAGAAACTCTGCCTATTGTTTCTCGCCAGCGTCCGGGATCGAACCCGGGACCACAGGATCACAAGTCCAGTGTGCTGTCCGCTCGGCCGACCGGCTCCGCTCCGCCTAGATCAAATAGTTTCACCGCCTATTGTATTTCTTTTGTCTTTGCATATTTTGTCAATCCAATAGCTACTTTCGAAGCTTATGTAACAGCCTCATTGATCCGTTTATCACTTTCTGATTTCACTGAAAACCGATTCCATAGCCCACGAGCAATGGAGAATCTTCAAGGCGACAGAAGAAGCCCAATCACATCCCCTTGAGGTTACCTTGAGGTGCTTCCGGGGCTTAGCGTCCCCGCGGCCCGGTCGTCGACCAGGCCTCCTGGTTGCTGGACTGATCAACCAGGCTGTTGGACGCGGCTGCTCGCAGCCTGGTCAGACACAGTGTCGGAATGGTGGAGACCAAGTGTAGTGAAGCCCCACACTATATCAAGCCCCACACTATATGAAGCCCTACACTATATCAAGCCCCACACTATATCAAGCCCCACACTATATCAAGCCCCACACTATATCAAGCCCCACACTATATCAAGCCCCACACTATATCAAGCCCCACACTATATCAAGCCCCACACTATATGAAGCCCCACACTATATCAAGCCCCACACTATATCAAGCCCCACACTATATCAAGCCCCACACTATATCAAGCCCCACACTATATCAAGCCCCACACTATATCAAGCCCCACACTATATCAAGCCCCACACTATATCAAGCCCCACACTATATCAAGCCAAGTTTGCAATGACGAGGCAAACTGTTATGGTGCAATTTGTATTCTGAAGATCTGCAAATTGGGTGCCGAGAAATGAGGAGATAGGCCATGATAGTGAAGACGTCAGAATAGTGAATAGTGAAGCTTGTGGGGTATAGTGAATAGTGAAGCTTGTGGGGTAGTGGTTCTGGGGCTCCTGCCCGCCAGGCACCCGGGCACTGCCGGGTCCCTCGACTAGAATTTATAATAAAACGGGATAGATTAGACAGTTTTCTGAAATTTTGCCCTCGAGAGCTTTCAGGCATTTTTTTTTAATTCATGGATAAAGTATCCCTTTTGTATGACATGCTGTAAGGGGGAGGAAGGGTAGGTGGGTGAGTGTGGGTGATGGGGAGGGATAGGAGGGGTAGGTGGGTGATGGGGAGGGATAGGAGGGATAGGTGGGTGAAAGTGGTTAGGATGGAAGACTGGGATCCGGATAGAAAGCATGTGTGGAAGCAAGATTGAGGAGGAGAAAGCACATAGGGATGGGGTGGGATAGGGATGGAGTGGGATAGGCATGAGGTGGGATAGATATGAGGTGGGATAGTGATAGGGTCATATTGGCCAACAGAACCGAGTGGGACTGTAGTGAAGAAAACCGAAAGAAATACAAAAATTTGTTTGGAGGAAAGAGAAACAGTTTAGGAGATAGAGGCCAGAACTGGCTAGTTGAAGAATGGTCAGGAACATCTCCCACCATCACCAATTACGTCATAATTGCCCAATATTCAGATCACCTTAATGGCTTAGTTAGCGAGGCTCGGACCGTCCAATTAAGCTATTTTGTTTTCACTTTGTCTTTGGGGGAATTTGCATGGATCATAATATTGATCTATTTGAATTTAAGTCATTCTTTAATACGGTTCGAATTTAAGTTAGGCAGAACTGAAATATAAACGGCATATTTAGTTTAAGTAAGATTTCCAAGTTAGTCTTGGTTCAAAATATATAAAATTGGCTATTTTAAATGTTTAATTGAATGTATCTGTCAGTGCCTAAAAAGATTAAATAAATTGTTAAAGGAATTCTTCTTATTGGGAAAATCTAATATATATATATATATATATATATATATATATATATATATATATATATATATATATATATATATATATATATATTATTATATATATATTAATATATATATTAATTATATATATATATTAATATATATATATATATATATATATATATTAATATATATATATATATATATATATATATATATATATATATATATATATATATATATATATATATATATATATATATATATATATATATATATATATATATTCCTGTCTTCCTCCTCAGCATCAGATGACCTGGTTAATGAAATTCTACCTGACACCCTGAGTGATGTAGCGGGGATACAGGACCCCCACTACACGGAATGTGACACGAAATGGGGTGCCATGACAGACCCAGCACTCAGACCAGCCATGCCGAAAGCCAAGAAACAATCCAGTTGGGACAGCCCCATTGTAGACAAAGAAGCCACAGCTTTGCTGGAGGCAGCAACAACCCCCAGTGATCGTGCACGCCTCACAGCTGTGCAGGCTCCCCATGCAGGGGACTTCCTTCTGGCAGTCCCTATGTCTGCGACAGGCACACGTCTTGATCCGCAGGAGCTCCGTATTGCAGTCGCTCTCCGCCTTGCTGCCCCTATCCACACTGTTCACAGGTGTATTTGCGGCGAGGCAGATGCTGACGAATATGGATTGCATGGCCTGCACTGTGGAAAATCGGGTGGTTGGCACACTAGACACGACGAAGTCAACGACATCATTAAAAGAAGCCTTGCCTCTGCTCAGTGTCCAGCAGAGAGAGAGCCCCGCAACCTACTGAACCGTGACTCTGTTAGCTTTGCCGGCCGACCAGACGGAATCACACTGCGTCCGTGGAAGGGTGGCAGGCAGTTAGCATGGGACTATACTTGCGTATCCACCCTGGCAACGACATACATCACCCTCTCTGCCGGCACGGCAGGAGCCGCAGCGACACACAGAGAAAAACAAAAGTCAGTCAAGTACAGGCAATTAGATCAAAGGTACAATTTCGTTCCAATAGGGTCTGAGACCCTAGGACCATGGGGTGAGAGTGCAAGAAGGTTTCTTAAGGATCTTGGTTCCAAGCTCATTGACACCACAAGAGACCCTAGAGCAGCAAGTTTTCTCTTTCAGCGCCTCAGTGTCGCGATCCAGAGGGGGAATGCCCGCTGCATCCTCGGTTCCTGCCCGGCGTCGGAGGAGTTCGAGGAAATCTACAGCCTCTAGGAAGCGAACTTTTTCTTGTGTCCTCTTAATGTTCATTTTTTGTATAAAATCAGATATGTAACTGTATAACCTTGCATAATAAAGTGTACATCATAATAAAAAAAAAAAGGGGGTGGTAGGAGAAGTGAACACTCTTTCGTATTCAGAGTTAAATGTCAAGTTTTTCCCTGAGTGCTCTGTGTTCCCTTCTCTGAGGCTGTGGGTCCCTATAATTACACCAGTGGTGGTACCCCCCTATATATATATATATATATATATATATATATATATATATATATATATATATATATATATATATATATATATATATATATATATATATATGTGTGTGAGTGTGTGTGTGTGAGAATCATATATTTCCAAACGACGTCCTGAATAATTGGATTTAGCACAAGTGGTCGACTCTGCTCCCCTTGTTAGGTTGGAAATGAAATATAGAACAGGAAAATGTTGGAAATATTGTACTCTCTCCTGTGACGTTGTTACTGGGAGAGGCAAACAGACACACCTGTAATCATGAAGACTCTGGCAGCAGCTGTATACCTGTTAAACACCTGTACTGTGCTGGCTCGGGGTCTTGAAGTGGGTAGATTGTAATTATGTGTTAATTGTAGTGATGATGTAGAGCCTTGCTGATGTCGAGTCGTATGTACACACATGGATACTATGATTCCAAAAGATTAATGATTGTATTTATTATCATGAAAATAAATATATATAAGAAGCAGGTAACAATCATTTGAAAAAGAACAAGCGACGCAAACACAATTCAGTTATTGAACGAATACCACATGAATAAGCATTTAAAATAGTCTACTACAGTCACCCTTCAAATCACACAGTCCAAGTTTTCTATGAACGAAATATATAATATTTAAACAGGAAACCTGACTCAGCCAATTCCTTCTAATTTCTAACCGAGACGTGATTGGTGGCCTGTGAGTCCACTTATACATTCCTCGGCATTCCCATTACGCGTGATATCTTCAGTGTGGAACATCAAATTGCCAATAGTATTGATGCGTCTATTGGGCGGAAGCGCGCCGCGGCGCCTCCGAATCGCGCGGGAATTCTTTGGCGGTTTGAAGACTTAAAGGTTAACGGTCGCGGGTTGCGCATCGAGATTCGTTTTGATTTGGCCTGGAGGCCCCTAGGTGGCGAGCCTAGGTGGCGCCCCTAAAAGTCTAAATATAAATAAATATATTTATATTTATAAATAGTATCAAAGTCACCTTTTATAGGAATTGTAGTTAAGTCAAAAAGAATGTTTCATTGTCTCTGTGGTTATAGTCTACTGCTTTCTGTTATGTATTAATATGTATTACAGAGTTATTTTTTTCTTGTAAATATGCTGCTTTTCCTTGTGTATATAAATTGTTTTGGTTTATTTACGACCCTGATGTTTTTGTTATATAATAATTTATGATTGTGTTTTGACAGCAGTTCTGATCATCGTTTAATTGTTAAACTGCCACTTACCACTAACAGTGTTACGTTCACTGTGATCACAGTGAACCATTGTTAGCTACCACCACTACCACAACCAGTAAGCACATCCACCACAATCACCATAAACTTCAACAATCTCTATCAAGCACATCAATTACAACCACCAAGTACATTAACAACCATTACCACCACCACCACCACACACATCAGCAACCACCATCACCACCACCAACGACTATAAGCCTCAATAATCGTCAACCACAACCATTTCTCCCCCTGGTGACAGATCTCATAGTAGTGGTAGCGTCCGTGGTGGTTCTCTGTGTGGGGTCGAACGGCCAGGTGTTCGCCACTTCAGCCATAAGAGGGATTCGATTCCTGCAAATCTTAAGAATGCTCCACGTGGACAGACAAGGAGGCACGTGGAGACTGTTGGGCTCCGTCGTCTTCATCCACAGACAAGTAAGATTTTTCTCTCTCTGTATACCAAGACATTCACGCAGCACTTACGCCTCTACTTATGACAGTTGTGCCTCTTACGAGCTCCAAAGTGCTAAGAGGTCGACCTCAACCCAAGGTTATTGTGGTATATTTCGAAGCACTTCGAAGCACTTCGAAGCACTTCGAAGCACGGACTGATTGGGGGTAAGATGTGTAAGGTCTTTGTGAATACTCAAAGTTTATGAGCTGTGCGATGTGCTATATATTAAAAATATATATATGAGGTTCGTTATATTAAAAAATATAGTAATTCACTTGCTGCTTGTTCAATTAAATGATAGAATGGGTTCAAGGGGAAACCATGTTTTTCTTAGTTACTCAAAGGACTCTCACTCTTGAAGTTTCATATTAACCCCAAAAATAGTAAATATATTTACATATATAAACATAATATGCACCATATAATAATCCTTTGCAGTTTCAGTATAAATTAGATCATGTCATAGTAAATGTATTGTTATTCTAACTTAGGAAGACAAATTTTTCCTTACGTCGTTATCAAGCTAATGGCTACAACAGACATGCTCTTATTAAGTGCCTGGATTTGGGTATAGGAAATGGATCCCACAGAACTGATGACAGGCCTCATGGGATAGTTAGTCTTATTGGTATAGTACTGACTTTTGTACAGTCAGTGTGGTCTAGTTGGTATAGTACTGACTTTTGTACAGTCAGTGTGGTCTAGTTGGTGTAGTACTGACTTTTGTACAGTCAGTGTGGTCTAGTTGGTGTAGTACTGACTTTTGTACAGTCAGTGTGGTCTAGTTGGTATAGTACTGACTTTTGTACAGTCAGTGTGGTCTAGTTGGTATAGTACTGACTTTTGTACAGTCAGTGTGGTCTAATTGGTATAGTACTGACTTTTGTACAGTCAGTGTGGACTAACTGATATAGTACTGGATACGCTAGGATTCATGGAGCCCCTGAACCGGAGACGAAGTTCGTATCTTGAGAGATACAAAGACCAGCCTCAGTTCGAGGCTGCAATGATCGCTAACAGGAACACACCTTCGGCATCACCAACATTGCCAGGATGCAAGGCAGGAATTGCGCACCGTGAATCTCCGTGGTGCAGTGGTAAGACACTCGCCTGGCGTTCCGCGAGCGCTTTGTCATGGGTTCGTATCCTGGCCGGGGAGGATTTACTGGGCGCAAATCCTTAACTGTAGCCTCTGTTTAACGCAACAGTAAAATGGGTACTTGGTTGTAACAACGATTCTTCGCGGCGGGGATCGTATTCCAGGGACCTGCCCGAAACGCTACGCGTACTAGTGGCTCTACAAGAATGTAACAACTCTTGTATATATCTCAAAAAAAAAAAATGTGGACTATATCCTAAGCAAGGTTATCGTTGGCCTACTTCATGGTTTATCTACAAGCTGCGAACTGGTGTCTTTTTTTATATATTCGAAAATCTGCTCTTGTTGGAATGAGTGATGGATATAGGAAGGAGAAAAGTGTATGGAGGCCGGCGCAAAGGGATATATCCTGCCAAACACACACCGAAACTACGACGTTGGTACAACGTTCGAACAAGTTTTAACACTTCCTAACCAGTTATAACAACCAATATAGCAAGTTGTAACAACGTTTTAATACGTCATAAACACGTTAAGCCAAGACGTAACAACTTTATTACAAGTTGTAACAAACGGAAAATAGAGACAGTTTCGGTTTGTGTTTCCAGGGATGAAACGAGTAGTGGCAGAGTGGGTGAACCACAGTTTACCTTATCCAGGGACTTATCCTTACCTTATCTTATCCTTACCTTATCCTTATGATAGGCTGCCTGGCACTTGTTCAGCGAGACGGGTGCACAAGCAGGGTGAACAAGGTGATCAGGTGATAGTCGCAATCGACCAGTATCACGGATGATAAGAGTAGAACAATACATAAACTAAGAACTCAATTTATGAACTTTTACTTGAAAAAAGTGAACATTTTGTATTAATGATAAAAAAAATCACTTATAGAACTGTCTCCTGTGACCACCATTTATATAACGCCATAGAACTGTCTCCTGTGACCACCATTTATATAACGCCATAGAACTGTCTCCTGTGACCACCATTTATATAACGCCATAGAACTGTCTCCTGTGACCACCATTTATATAACGCCATAGAACTGTCTCCTGTGACCACCATTTATATAACGCCATAGAACTGTCTCCTGTGACCACCATTTATATAACGCCATAGAACTGTCTCCTGTGACCACCATTTATATAACGCCATAGAACTGTCTCCTGTGACCACCATTTATATAACGCCATAGAACTGTCTCCTGTGACCACCATTTATATAACGCCATAGAACTGTCTCCTGTGACCACCATTTATATAACGCCATAGAACTGTCTCCTGTGACCACCATTTATATAACGCCATAGAACTGTCTCCTGTGACCACCATTTATATAACGCCATAGAACTGTCTCCTGTGACCACCATTTATATAACGCCATAGAACTGTCTCCTGTGACCACCATTTATATAACGCCATAGAACTGTCTCCTGTGACCACCATTTATATAACGCCATAGAACTGTCTCCTGTGACCACCATTTATATAACGCCATAGAACTGTCTCCTGTGACCACCACTTATATAACGCCATAGAACTGTCTCCTGTGACCACCATTTATATAACGCCATAGAACTGTCTCCTGTGACCACCATTTATATAACGCCATAGAACTGTCTCCTGTGACCACCATTTATATAACGCCATAGAACTGTCTCCTGTGACCACCATTTATATAACGCCATAGAACTGTCTCCTGTGACCACCATTTATATAACGCCATAGAACTGTCTCCTGTGACCACCATTTATATAACGCCATAGAACTGTCTCCTGTGACCACCATTTATATAACGCCATAGAACTGTCTCCTGTGACCACCATTTATATAACGCCATAGAACTGTCTCCTGTGACCACCACTTATATAACGCCATAGAACTGTCTCCTGTGACCACCATTTATATAACGCCATAGAACTGTCTCCTGTGACCACCATTTATATAACGCCATAGAACTGTCTCCTGTGACCACCATTTATATAACGCCATAGAACTGTCTCCTGTGACCACCATTTATATAACGCCATAGAACTGTCTCCTGTGACCACCATTTATATAACGCCATAGAACTGTCTCCTGTGACCACCATTTATATAACGCCATAGAACTGTCTCCTGTGACCACCATTTATATAACGCCATAGAACTGTCTCCTGTGACCACCATTTATATAACGCCATAGAACTGTCTCCTGTGACCACCATTTATATAACGCCATAGAACTGTCTCCTGTGACCACCATTTATATAACGCCATAGAACTGTCTCCTGTGACCACCATTTATATAACGCCATAGAACTGTCTCCTGTGACCACCATTTATATAACGCCATAGAACTGTCTCCTGTGACCACCACTTATATAACGCCATAGAACTGTCTCCTGTGACCACCATTTATATAACGCCATAGAACTGTCTCCTGTGACCACCATTTATATAACGCCATAGAACTGTCTCCTGTGACCACCATTTATATAACGCCATAGAACTGTCTCCGGTGACCACCATTTATATAACGCCATAGAACTGTCTCCTGTGACCACCATTTATATAACGCCATAGAACTGTCTCCTGTGACCACCATTTATATAACGCCATAGAACTGTCTCCTGTGACCACCATTTATATAACGCCATAGAACTGTCTCCTGTGACCACCATTTATATAACGCCATAGAACTGTCTCCTGTGACCACCATTTATATAACGCCATAGAACTGTCTCCTGTGACCACCATTTATATAACGCCATAGAACTGTCTCCTGTGACCACCATTTATATAACGCCATAGAACTGTCTCCTGTGACCACCATTTATATAACGCCATAGAACTGTCTCCTGTGACCACCATTTATATAACGCCATAGAACTGTCTCCTGTGACCACCATTTATATAACGCCATAGAACTGTCTCCTGTGACCACCATTTATATAACGCTAGCTCTCCCGAGAAATATTATACATCAGAGAGAACTTTAAACACCAGGAAATATATTAACCAGACCACACACTAGAAGGTGAAGGGACGACGACGACGACGTTTCGGTCCGTCCTGAACCATTTTCACAATCGACTTCAGAATAGTCCACGACGGACCGAAACGCCGTCGTCCCTTCACCTTCTAGTGTGTGTGGTCTGGTCAACATACTTCAGCCACGTTATCGTGACTCATCGCCTGCACTAGCAAATATAACCTGTACACTATCAAATTCACAATATCTAAAAAAATGAATAAAAATTAACGTTAAATACCGCCATGTATTGATTCCCATTTTCTGTCAACAGGAGTTGATAACCACACTATACATCGGGTTCTTGGGCCTCATCTTCTCCTCGTACTTCGTGTACCTCGCTGAGAAGAAGGACGATGACGAGGAGGAGGCAGAAGGCGACTTCTCCAGCTACGCCGATGCCCTCTGGTGGGGGGTGGTGAGTTTACTCTCAGAGGGGGCAGTAGATGCTACGGGCTGCTTCCTGTGTGTGTGTGTGTGTAATAAATAGGAGGCCTGGTCGAGGACCGGGCCGCGGGGACGCTACGCCCCGAAATCATCTCAAGATAGCCTCAGGATTTAGGGATCATGGCCTTCTCAAGAAGATGGTAACAAGTTTTACTGGTAGTGAAAGCATTAAGGAGAGTACTAGTAATGATAGCATTGGGACAGTACTAGTAATGATAGCATTGGGACAGTACTAATAATGATAGCATTGGGACAGTACTGGTGGTGATAGCATTGGGACAGAACTAGCAATGATAGCATTGGGACAGGACTAGTAATGATAGCATTGGGACAGGACTAGTAATGATAGCATTGGGACAGGACTAGTAATGATAGCATTGGGACAGGACTAGTAATGATAGCATTGGGACAGGACTAGTAATGATAGCATTGGGACAGGACTAGTAATGATAGCATTGGGACAGAACTAGTAATGATAGCATTGGGACAGGACTAGTAATGATAGCATTGGGACAGGACTAGTAATGATAGCATTGGGACAGAACTAGTAATGATAGCATTGGGACAGGACTAGTAATGATAGCATTGGGACAGGACTAGTAATGATAGCATTGGGACAGGACTAGTAATGATAGCATTGGGACAGGACTAGTAATGATAGCATTGGGACAGGACTAGTAATGATAGCATTGGGACAGAACTAGTAATGATAGCATTGGGACAGGACTAGTAATGATAGCATTGGGACAGGACTAGTAATGATAGCATTGGGACAGGACTAGTAATGATAGCATTGGGACAGGACTAGTAATGATAGCATTGGGACAGGACTAGTAATGATAGCATTGGGACAGAACTAGTAATGATAGCATTGGGACAGGACTAGTAATGATAGCATTGGGACAGGACTAGTAATGATAGCATTGGGACAGGACTAGTAATGATAGCATTGGGACAGTACTGGTAATGATAGCATTGGGACAGTACTGGTGGTGATAGCATTGGGACAGGACAAGTAATGATAGCATTGGGACAGGACTAGTAATGATAGCATTGGGACAGGACTAGTAATGATAGCATTGGGACAGGACTAGTAATGATAGCATTGGGACAGAACTAGTAATGATAGCATTGGGACAGGACTGGTAATGATAGCATTGGGACAGGACTAGTAATGATAGCATTGGGACAGTACTGGTAATACAGGAGCAACGCAACTGGTATGTACAGGTACGCCTTAATCCGCTTGACCATCACGACCGGACAAAAGGAAGTGATAGCCGAAGCTATTTGAACCACTTCCATGCCGGCACTCGGATGGTAATCTTGGGCATAGCATTTTATCAAATAACCTCATAATTGATAAAATGCTATGCCCAAGATTACCATCCGAGTGCCGGCGGGAAAGTGGTTCAAATAGCTTCGGCTATCACTTCCTTTTGTCCGGTCGTGATGGTCAAGCGGATTAAGGCGTCCCTGTACATACCAGTTGCGTTGCTCCTGGCAGTATGGGTTCGAGTCACTTCTGGGGTGTGAGTTTTCAGTTGTATATAGTCCTGGGGACCATTCAGGCTTGTTTGCATTTGTGTTCCTCACGTGTGCCCCAAAGAATGAGGTGATTTGATAAAATGCTATGCCCAAGATTACCATCCGAGTGCCGGCGGGAAGTGGTTCAAATAGCTTCGGCTATCACTTCCTTTTGTCCGGTCGTGATGGTCAAGCGGATTAAGGCGTACCTGTACATACCAGTTGCGTTGCTCCTGGCAGTATGGGTTCGAGTCACTTCTGGGGTGAATATATATATATATATATATATATATATATATATATATATATATATATATATATATATATATATATATATATATATATATATATATATATATATATATATATATATATATATATATATATATATATATATATATATATATATATATAGCTACACCTCGTAGCCTGGTGGATAGCGCGCAGGACTCGTAATTCTGTGGCGCGGGTTCGATTCCCGCACGAGGCAGAAACAAATGGGCAAAGTTTCTTTCACCCTAAGTGCCCCTGTTACCTAGCAGTAAATAGGTACCTGGGTGTTAGTCAGCTGTCACGGGCTGCTTCCTGGGGGTGGAGGCCTGGTCGAGGACCGGGCCGCGGGGACACTAAAGCCCCGAAATCATCTCAAGATAACCTCTATTAGGAGTGTTCAAAACAGACTATGGATTTGAACTTGATCGTAAATGAAACAGTTCAAAAAATTGCTTTTCTTATTCAATCAAAATCATTTTTTATTTAATTATACTTTAGTTGACCAGACCACACACTAGGTGGTGAAGGGACGACGACGTTTCGGTCCGTCCTGGACCATTCTCAAGTCGATCGACTTGAGAATGGTCCAGGACGGACCGAAACGTCGTCGTCCCTTCACCTTCTAATGTGTGGTCTAGTCAACTTACTTTAGCCACGTTATTGTGACTCATCGCCTGCAATTATACTTTAGTATAATTGCTCAAATGCCAGCTAGTCTTATTTTATTTGACCTGAGAATTTATTAGGCTTAGTGTAAAGACAGGCTACAACAAATACTTTTGAATCGAAAGAGAATACTAATACTAATATTCACACAGACAATCACATTAACGTGGTATACATCTATGAGAGTATCCATTGGGCAGCTCGTCCTCCAAACAAAGACCCAAAAGTGATTCCATGCACCCGCCAAACCCCCTGTTTATGAATGAAAAACGGTTTACACCAACCCATCCTCGACTCAAGTCCATTACATCCAGCGGTCGACCCCACAGACGCATTCATAAATTTTAACATGCTGTTCATTCAAAACGGGAATTTTCTCAAGTATAAATTAATATTATAAGATATTAGCATATTTTGCATATATAGGCATAGGATAGGTTAGGTGTTTAGGTTCTGTTGGCGATTATTTGTATTTGTAGTACGTGGGTGAAGCATTTACAGCGTTGTGGTTCGAACAAAACTCGTCAGTGAAGCACTTATTCCGAATATGTTCGAACGTCAGCAGTTGTGAGTCGTGTGTAAACCGCTTTTCATTCATAAACAGGGGGTTTGGCTGGTGCATGGAATCACTTTTGGATCTTTGTTTGGAGGACGGACTGGTTTACACACGACTCACAACTGCTGACGTTCGAACAAGTGCTTCACTGACGAATTTTGTTTGAACCACAACGCTGTAAATGCTTCACCCACGTACTACAAATACAAATAATCGTCAACAGAACCTAAACACCTGACCTAACCTATATATGCACAATATGCTAATATATTATAATATTAATTTACATTTGAGAAAATTCCCGTTTCGAATGAACTGCATGTTAAAACTTAGGAATGCGTCTGTGGGGTCGACTGCAGGATGGAATGGACTTGAGTCGAGGACGGGGGTTGCACTGGGGCTGCGAGGCGATGCGAACTCGCGAACCAAGGCCTTGCCAACCACAGTGGTGGAGCATGCGACTAGCACTGCCTTGGTCGCGGGTTCGCGCCCACCTCACAGCCCCACTGGATATCCTCACTAGTAATACCCGCGTTAACTCAGATATGTCGACCTGAATTTTCTCCTCCTTCCTCAGATAACTGTGACGACGATAGGCTACGGTGACACCGTCCCCAGGACCTGGATGGGGAAAATTGTTGCCTCCTGCTTCAGTGTGTTCGCCATATCCTTCTTCGCTCTTCCTGCTGTGAGTACACATATCCTCCCCCCGATACTCTCTTGATATATGTATATTACACATGAATTTTGCATGTTAACGTCGTTTAAGCCCCGTGGCGAAATGGTGATATACTCGCCTGGCGTTTCGCGAGCACTTTGGCATGTGTTCGTATCCTGGCCGGGGAGGATTTACTGGGCGCCAATCCTTAACTGTAGCCTCTGTTTACCCAACAGTAAAATGGGTACCTGGTTGTTAAACGATTTAGCGGGTTGTATTCCAGGGAAAATTATGATTTAAGAACTTGCCCGAAACGCTATGCGTGCTAGTGGCTGTTCAAGAGTGTAGGAACTCTTGAATACATAAATAAATAAAAAAAAAACAGTTATTAAAGCCCCTTATCTAGAAAAGAATTTGAGAGCTTCAGGAGTTTACTTTTCTGCCAATTCCGTAATTAGTCTGACGACGCAATGCTGCGTCGTTACCGAGCCGAAGTGATAATTATTAAACATTAACTATGTAAAGGTAATTTAATCAGTCACATTGTTGTTGGGTTTGCTTTGATGGAAGGCATTTGTGATATATTTTTCCCCTAACGACTGCTTTAATATAAATTAAAACAGACCTAATTAGGCTGTTTTTCATGGGGTGGTCATTACACACATATAAGTTAACCAAAATAATTCATTTATTATATGATTTAATTATAGAGGCTTTAGAGTTTAGAGGAGTGATATAGGATGAATATGTGAGATATTTTTCACAATTTAATAAGATGAATGTAGTCACCATGGACCAGGAACACCATTATCATCACCATCATCATCATTTTCATCATCATCTCCCTTACCACTTGCGTAAGATGAAGAGACAGTATGTCCAGATAAGAAAGATAGCCCAAATATCTGTATGTAATGTTACCTTGAGGCTACCTTGAGGTGCTTCCGGGGCTTAGTGTCCCCGCGGCCCGGTCGTCGACCAGGCCTCCTGATGTTATGGAGAGAATCACACCAAGTTCACCCATTTCAGTACTTTACTTCCAGTTGGTTAAGTTCTGTTTTTTGTTTTGTGTTTTGAATACGTTGGCTGCACTTGGGGAAAGTCAGCAGTAGGCCTAAAAGGGAGGGGGGAGGGGTAGGCTCTCGATAAGCCTAATTGCAGCTTTTCGATCCCCCGTCTGCGGGATTGAAGTGTATTGTAGCTGAGAGTCACTTATAGTGTTAATGAAGTACTTTGCTGTGTGTATCCTACATGTGAGGAGTAGCAAGGTACTGAGGCCTAACTCTACCCTTAAAGACCTAAGGGATAAACTCTACCCCCTAAAGACCTAAGGGGTAAACTCGTCCCCCTAAAGACCTAAGGGGTAAACTATACCCCCTAAAGACCTAAGGGGTAAACTCGTCCCCCTAAAGACCTAAGGGGTAAACACGTCCCCCTAAAGACCTAAGGGGTAAACTCATCCCCCTAAAGACCTAAGGGGTCACCTCTACCCCCTAAAGACCTAAGGGGTAAACTCGTCCCCCTAAAGACCTAAGGGGTAAACTCGTCCCCCTAAAGACCTAAAGGGTAAACTCTACCCCCTAAAGACCTAAGGGGTAAACTCGTCCCCCTGAAGACCTAAGGGGTAAACTCATCCCCCCTAAAGACCTAAGTCATCCTGATGTTATCGGATGACTCCATACTTATTTACTCACTACTTCTTGCTTAGTAAGTGTCATGAACGATTCATTAACTGGTGTAAATTGCCCCGTTTCTCTGGGTCATTTAAACTTGGAGTTTCCGGTATCTTACGACCCCTCAGGCACCCAAAAGACATTATCCAAGTTGATAACCAGCTCCGTCTTTAAGAACACGTGCGTTGTCAAACTCATCAGTTGTGTCATGCATTTGGAGGCCAATTTGGGATGGGAGTCGTTGGAGACTGACTAGTTCCCCCATTTGTGATTTCCATGTATCTGCCTTTCCTCAGCCACAAGCATGTTGGAGGTATATCTTGAGCATGACAATCAGGGCTGAAAGGGAGGATGTTAATGTCTTGTATCGAGCCAGTATGAAGAGAGGGCCCGCGTCATACTTCCTCTCCGACCGGAGGACGCGCCAAGAATGTCGCTCAAGTGTGTGTGACCACATGACTTCGGGGTTCGTTCCTGCGCCCCCTTGGAGGGAGAGAGACGGGTCGCAGTGCTGAGGGCACTGCATACCGCCCCTCTCTCTTTCGAGACGTCGGTGCTTGTGGCTGTGGTGTGACATAAATAATGCCTTGAGCCTTCGACTGTGATCGTCATGGCGGCTTCAGCTCTTGGGCCATGAAACTGTCCCTCTTTTGTCAGCTATACTCCTGCATTGTGTGATGTGTGTACGCTTAAACTTACTACGGTGTAACACCCCTCTCTCTCTCCTACAACACCTCAGCTTAGTACTTACCTAAGTGAGTGAGTTAGTGAGTGAAGGTACGGGAGATGTGAAGGGTTATATCTGGATGATGGGGTTCTGGGAGTTCTTCTACTCCTCAAGCCCGGCCCGAGGCCAAATCTGACTTGAGAGTTTAGTCCACCAGGCTGTTAATTGGAGCGGCCCGCAGGCCCACGTACCCACCACAGCCCGGTTGGTCCGGCACCCCCTTGGAGGAAACAATCTAGTTTCATCTTGAAGATGTCCACGGTTGTTCCGGCAATATTTCTTATGCTCGCTAACGGAGGGCTTTGAGACTTTGAAACGGTGTCTCGATATTCCGCAAATATCTTCATGCAGTCGTTCCAAAAGATGGTAGAACTAAAAAAGATAATCACTCCTGAGTGACATAATGAGTCACCTAGATTGTCTTAGGACAAACGGTGAGTCACCCTGAGTGTCTCAGGACAAACGGTGAGTCACCTAGAGTGTTTTAGGACAAACGGTGAATCACCCAAAGTGTCTTAGGACAAACGGTGAGTCGCCTAGAGTGTCTTAGGACATGTGATGAGCCGCAACGAGTGATGAACGTTAGACAAGACAGTGACACCTGCGGGTTTCGTCCGTGTGTGATGCCAACTTGAGTTTCTGACCTTCTTAGAGAGCTGTGGTGTGTGTATCTTGGCTTAGGGAAGAACCGACTTGCCTTTGTTGAGAAATAGAGCGCCGGGAACACTATAGAGCCTCCCCCCATTCCGGAGGCGGTCACTTAGATGCTCTGGCTCTGTCTTTTGTCCTGACTTTACCTGTGCCTCTTCCCCTGGGGTTGTTCTGGGATGAAAGTGTTCATACTGATGCTGTGAACACTCTATTTGTGCTGCTCAGTCCCTCCACCCGTCCCCCTTCCATCCCTTTTTCGCAAGGAATGGTAGGCTGGTTCCCCATTATTGTGGAGGATGAGACCGCAGCATTCCGGCATCACTGACTAATGGGTCACACTTGAGTAATCTGTAATCAATAGCATCAATAATGACACAATGTTATATCAACGTCACCTGACTTAAGTTTGTCCGGGGCATTATTTTTAATGCTCCGGTGTCTGGTGTCCACAGCTGTCAGTGGTTCGTGGTGTCCACAGTTGTCAGTGGTTCGTGGTGTCCACAGCTGTCAGTGGTTCGTGGTGTCCACAGCTGTCAGTGGTTCGTGGTGTCCACAGTTGTCAGTGGTTCGTGGTGTCCACAGCTGTCAGTGGTTCGTGGTGTCCACAGCTGTCAGTGGTTCGTGGTGTCCACAGCTGTCAGTGGTTCGCGGTGTCCACAGTTGTCAGTGGTTCGTGGTGTCCACAGCTGTCAGTGGTTCGCGGTGTCCACAGCTGTCAGTGGTTCGTGGTGTCCACAGCTGTCAGTGGTTCGCGGTGTCCACAGCTGTCAGTGGTTCGTGGTGCCCACAGCTGTCAGTGGTTCGCGGTGTCCACAGTTGTCAGTGGTTCGTGGTGTCCTTAAATTATATTGTCAGTCTCTCTAAGCAAGGACATTAAGGATATATCCATCTAATTACTATCATAGACTGTGGGTTGGTTGGTGTTGTCGTCGTTGATCCTTCTCTATGGACAACACAACCCACAACTCGGTAGAGTGCTTATACTAGGAGATCACCCTTGGCGCTTCTGGCTCTTGGAGAGGGGCTCAACGTCACACGTTTAGGGGATGCAGCTCCAACATTTAGCCTCGTAGTCACGTGCACACACCCACTCGAGCCGCTGTGACTCCCCACTCTCTCCTTAGGTGATATGATCTCCTCAATCCCCTTTTGACTTATTAGTATTACCTTCTACCCTGTCCACAGCAGTGGTTCTTGTTTCTTTCTCTCTCTCTCTCTTCTTCTGTACTATTTCATGGGAAGCCTCACTAGGACAAGGGCAAACACCAGCAAATTGGGATACATTTACTGGACAAAGCACATACACAATACATACACATATAATAATAATGAATCCGATACTCTATAATATTACAATCGGGTTGCACTCCAACACAACCAGAACTCTACCATCAGCTTATCAAGTGGTATCCTATCTCCTGGTTCACCACCTGATACTATCAACCTCCTCAAGTTGATCAAGTCTACATACACTGTTGCACCATCAGCAAGAGAATATATATATGTATCTATAAATGTGTACCAAGAAAATCAGCATTTGAATGCAATAACATATCAGTATAAATGTTCATTGATACACAACAATGATCAATCGATCACTCTATCAGTCCTAGAACGCATACGTCTGTAGGTAATCCAGCCTACGTCTGTGACTCTAAACTTCAGTATAAAACACTCCTTGACATAAGAATACAAACAACCACTCACCTCTCACTGCGTCTTGCACACTAATGACAACCAAACACTATCAACTCCCTACAAGTAATCCACCAGAACTTCCCTTCCACCTCTGGAAGTTCACTACCCTGATATCTTCAGGTTCTTCCGGGCTTCACTACCAGGATCCTCTGCAGCTCCTCCAGGCTGCTATCATGAAGTTTCTTTGCACAACTACGGTGCTTCACCCTTCTTCTAGGTTCCTCCACAGCTCTCTTGGCTGCTACACCATGAAGTTTCCTCAAGCAACTATGGTGCTTCTCCACCTCTACAGAAGCATGTGACACTCCTCTTCACTGCTTCTCCTCCCAGCTCGAGGTCCTCTACTTCACTACCTTGGAGTCTCATCAATTACCTCATCTAGGCTGGCTTCGAAGTTCTCAGCAACTTCTTCCCCAAAGACAAACCTGCAACCCATCGACACTCCAATAAAAACGTTTCCCATTAACACATAAACAAAAATAACCACACAATATGTTTGCCTCAAACCTCTATCTGTCCTCTACATACAGTGAGAGTGGACTCCCCCGTTTTGGGCGGGTCCATACTCCACCTCGCCTGGCGGCGGTCCTCACTCGCTGGGAGGGTCTTCCTCCGTCAGGAGCCGGGCTCCCTCAGTCGTCTGTCAGAGCTCAGAGGGGACGGATGTCGCTCCGTGTTCCTCCCTCTCCACTCTCTTATTTCAGGCCTTCTGCCTTATTAAAACATGTCTGACTTATAAATAAACATTGCTACTGTCGCTGGGCACACGACCAACTACAAGCAATCACTATGAACTGGCGTATATCGTGCTTACCACAGATTAACTGGTCGAGGGCGCTTCTCCCTCTGACGGCGTCTGGTCACGGCGCTTCCACGGCCCACAATAATGCCTCTGGGCGATTTAATATCTGCTCGTCGACCAGGACTTGAGACCACAACGTTCCCAGCTCGATTCCACAGCTGGTACGTCTGCACACTTCTCTTCTCTTCGAGATATATCACTAGGGGTTCCCTTCTGGCGGGAGCTCAAACGTAGCGCGGCTTTCCCCTTCGATGTCTGGCACTCAAGTGAGGTCAAGGCCCCTCCAGAAGCGAGCCTCACGCCTCCAGCAAAATGTCCACATCTCTTAGCCAGTCATTTATCTATTTCCTTACTTACTGCCCATAATCTTAAATTGTTATACATCTCCAAGCAACTATTTTACATATGGGTTATCACCTCAATATTTGCTAAACCTTCTAATCAGGTCAGGCTTGATGAATAACTCTCAAGGAGGGAGACTCGTTTCTCCTGTAGGCTGAGATCATAACATTACCCAACCAAGACTTGGTAATGGTCCAACACGGACCGAAACGTCGTTTCTTAATATTCTGATGAGTGATTTGGTCATCAATTACCCATCCAGTTACTGGTCACATCAAACAATACATGTGACCTCAACTCTAACGACTTTACTGATAACTTCTAGCGTCTGATATTTATTAGCAAACATTGCTTATAATGTTATTTGATTGAACAGTGTCTAATGTTCTGTGCTTGATCAAAATGATATATGGATCTTTATTATGATTTGTGTTGGACTTTTGGCCTTTTAACCTCCTGGAGGCCACATATAAGTACATTTAAGCAAATCCACAAGGGCCGTGACGAGGATTCGAACCTGCGTCCGGGAGCATCCCGGACGCGTGATGCCTTAATCGATATTTGCATTTGATGCATCATGATAGTGTGATTTCTGTGTGTACATTTAAGCACATATAAGCACCTCCTATATGGCCACCACAGTACGTAACTCACTCCATCAAGTATACTTTAAACTAAAGTCTTGTGTATATATATACAATGTATATACACCGGGAAATGGAATACACACACACACACACACACACACCCTTGGGTGTATTGTGTTTCCGTGTGTTTGTGCTCTCCATCTATTGTCGCTTAAAGTTTGTTTCAAATTGTATCATTGATTAACTGAAAATATATATTCTTTCATTTATATGCATTTGTGCATTTTGATTTATATTTGACGTGTTGCATTGTGTATTGTAGCTATTGCTGTGTGTTTTTTAGGGGGGAGGAGTGGGGGGAGACCTTTTGATTACTGTATATGCCAATGTTTCAATTACTTCCTCGCATTATAATATTCATTCATTTCCCCTCACCCCTTTTTCCTCTGTATGCATTACATTAATAATTCCCCCCCTACATCCCTATCAATGTAATAATAATTGTTATTGCAAATTGTTTTGTCTCGATCTGTAACTGTTTTGTCTAGCTAGAAACATGTGAATAAAAAAAATCCTAGCGCCCCTCTTAATCTATTGTGGTCGACGGGTAGAAAACGGCAGTATATTACCCTTCTATCATTTGTACCAATACGTCACCTTTTTAACGGGTACTGCAACAAATCCGAGGGTGTGTGTGTGTGTGTGTGTGTGTACTCACCTAGTTACTCACCTAGTTGTGCTTGCGGGGGTTGAGCTCTGGCTCTTTGGTCCCGCCTCTCAACCGTCAATCAGTCGTGTGTGTGTGTTATGGGTGAAATAACACGGCTTTGTTCTTCGGCAGGGAATCTTGGGCTCCGGGTTCGCCCTCAAAGTACAACAGAAACAGCGTCAGAAGCATTTTAACCGCCAGATCCCAGCAGCCGCCATGTTGATCCAGTGTCTATGGCGCTGCTATGCCGCAGATAAGCATTTCAATTCCACTGCGACCTGGAAGATCCACTTGAAAGACCCGAACGCCAACAGCAACTCTCAGTCCACTCCTCTCAGCAAGGTATGTTCTCCTCTATACATTTCTTGAACATGGTTCTATTTTATAGAAAGTATAAAGCATTTAAATCTATCTCGGTATGGTTCGATAGAGAATTTTGAGTCAGTTTCGGACCTGACCAACTTGCATTAATGTTAGCAGTGTAATTTTGATTACACTGGAATTACAATATTATTCTTGACTTCCTATATCATTATTACCTGTAATAAGATTATTACCTATAACTCTAGCAAGTTTCACTTGTGTGTAGTGACCCGGAACGCAAGTTCGATCCTATTGCATTGCTCCAAAAATATGTGCTCATCGATACAATACGATACTGTGAGTTCATTGTGCAACCCGTTCTCGCACTTGCCTATAGTCAATATTGGCTTATTTAATAAGTGCTTATGTGACATACTAATTGATTGTAAATATTTTAGTTTACCTTGAAAAGCATCATAGAAAACACCGACCTCACCTAACCTTCTTAGTATGTTAAGACATGCATCTTATTGCTTCTTAATTACAATTATTACTTAACCTATACCGTTGATAGTTTAAGTAATAATTGTAAATAAGAAGCAATAAGATGCTTATCTTAACATACTAAGAAGGTTAGGTGAGGTCGGTGTTTTCTATGATGCTTTTCAAGGTAAACTAAAATATTTACAATCAATTAGCATGTCACATATGCACTTATTAAATAAGCCAATATTGACTATAAGCAAGTGCGAGAACGGGTTGCATTGTGTATGAATACCGTACACAACTGTTCGTTAACCCTTGCGTATAGTGACTATACATGTATCAGTCATGTATACACTGGTAACGTACGGTAGGTATGAATTAATTCGTGATGGATATTTCCTATTGCAATTTGAATGGAAATTTGTTTTGTTTATATACTCAGAACATCATCAATAATGCCATACATATGAATTATTCATACATATGAATTATTCATACATATGAATTATTCATACATATGAATTATTCATACATATGAATTATTCATACATATGAATTATTCATACATATGAATTATTCATACATATGAATTATTCATACATATGAATTATTTATACATATGAATTATTTATACATATGAATTATTTATAAATATTTAATTATAAATATATATTTTATAGTGTTTAGAAATTAATGGCTGTTTACATGTCAATTTTTTTACATTTTTTAAATTTTAGCATTTAAATTTGTGAGAAATACATTAGGAGCTATGATGTGGAATCGAACTTATGGACTGGAAACTCCCAGGCAAACTCTCTAGACCACTACACCACGACATGGTCAAAGGCATTGCAACGTGCAATTATTTTCTTACTGATTAATCACATTAACGTGATTTCGTTGTGAATTTAAATTTGAAGTATTTATCTAAATATTTAAATTATATAATATTTTTCTTCCATACATTGAATATTATGTAATAATCTGCAGTGTTTTCAGTCGTATATGAATGGTCCCCAAGCCAATATGCAACCGAAAACTCCTCACCCATGAAGGATTCGAACCCAGATAGCCAAGGCTCTACGAACCTCAGCGTATCAAGTACTATACCCACTATACCACGACTGACTGTACAAAAATGTTGCAAGTCGTGAGACTTTTACCCAACACCCGACAGCACTCGATGGTCAATTTTAGGGTACAGATATTTCATCAAATCAGTCGAGTGTTGGGTAAAAGTCTCACGACTTCCAACCGTTTTGTACTTTGTTGTGGTCTAGTTGCTATAGTACTAGATACACTAGGGGTTCATAGAGCCATGACTGTCTGGGTTCGAATCCTTCAGAGGGTGAGGATGTTCGGTTATATTAAACAAATTAAAAAAAGACTCTTTCATAGGTATATTACCAGCTTGGAAAGAGACCTTCTTAAAAGGTTACAAAATTAAAGCACTTTTGCTGTCAGAAAAATATATGAGTCTCCCCAATAGACGTCAATTCTAATGTCTTCCCCTCTTCTTGAATCACTAATTTTAACATGCAAAGTCTATAAGCATATATGTTAATCCAGAATTCTCTGGGATTTATACGTAATCTTTATCATACATCATTCATATTGCTTTGCTTGTCAGAATGTTGGGCAGATATAATTAAAAGTAAATTTCCTGATGCTTTTTAGAACTGTTTTGTTAAAAGCACAACATTAATGTTTATGGCATTTGTTGCTTGGGAAATGTGACTATATAAATGCATGATGTTTATTCATATTTTAATCACAGCAGAGTATTTACACTTTGTTTTCATTTGCTTTGTACTATTATTTTCTGCGCTGGCCCACTCTCCTGGGGCCAGATTCACGAAAGCACTTACGCAAGCACTTACGCAAGCACTTACGCAAGCACTTACGAACCTGTACATCTTTCCTCAATCTTTGACGGCTTTTGGTTACATTTATTAAACAGTTTACAAGCATGAACACTTGCCAATCAACTGTTGTTATTGTTATAAACAGCCTCCTGGTGCTTCGGAGCTCATTAACTGTTAAATAATTGTAAACAAAGCCGCCAAAGATTGAGAAAAGATGTACAGGTTCGTAAGTGCTTGCGTAAGTGCTTTCGTGAATCTGGCCCTTTGTCCTTAGACAAGATCCTGTTGACGCCCTGTTTACATGCTTGAGCCCTCACGAGAGAGCGCGCCCGGGACGCCCCCAGCGACGTTCCTTGGAACTATGGTGACTCTTCCCGCTGGGTCTGATTGGTGCCAACTGACTAGGCACTATAGCACTATAGCAATGGCACTATAGCACTATAACAGTGGGCACGGCACGTGTTAGGGGTGAGGTCTGGCGCCTTAAGACTATGCCTGTAATCTACTAGATTTGACAAATGAACAAATCCACAAGGGCCGTGATGAGGGTTCGAACCTACGTCCGAAAGGATCCCACAGACGCTGCCTTAATCGACTAGATTTGTTACTAGATTTGATACATTGTACTAGATTTCTGTACTAGATTTGTTGCATTTGGAATTCTTTGTTTAGATATAATAATAATAATAATAATAATAATTTTTATTTAGGTAAAGGTACATACATAAAGAGATTTTACAAAGTTTGTTGGCTTTATAGATAGAGCTAGTACATACAATGCTATTGGGATTCGATTTGTATCCGGCCTTAAAGTTGTGGATGGAGGTGGCTTCTACAACCTCTTCTGCTTTCGATACATTCCATTTGCTGTCCAGTCCTTCAATACTCGAGTATTTCCTTAAATTTGTTTACTCATTTTGCGTTTCCAGCTTTCTTCTATGTTCTTTTGTTCTATTTCATCGCACTTTAAAGAGACTATCCTTGTCAATTATGTCTAGACCCCCCTTAATATCTTGCATATAGCGATCATGTCTCCGTGTTTTCCTTGTCTTCTCAAGCTTTGTGAGATGGTGCGTGGGATCCACTAGAGAACATTTAGTCCAGCCCAGAATGACAAAATTTATTTACATAAAACTCAAATCCGTTATTGGCGTAATTTGACATCACAGTTGTAACACTGTACTGAGCACTGTATCACAACACCCGAATGCCATCTGGTGGAGCGCCACCAGCTGGCTAGTTAGGTTAGGGCACTCTTTAGTACGACAGTTTCTGGACGTTGGGAACGTGTTGTTAGAACGGACTGAAGATTAGCTTTCTGAATAGTACCCTTGGCGGTTTCTGTCCTGCCGCTCCACGTCTTCCCCTCTCCACCTCCTCTGTCTCCATAGTGGACGGGACTTCTCTGTCTCCATAGTGGACGGGACTTCTCTGTCTCCAAAGTGGACGGGACTTCTGTCAACATATTGGACGGGACTTCTCTGTCTCCATAGTGGACTTGAATGATTATTTATCATGTTTCAGAGCCTCGCTAGTACCACTAAGACTAGAGGGTATAGAGGAATGTCTTCCTGCTTGGACTTGAAGGCGCCAAACCTTAAAAAAAAAACTCAGACCAGGAGTACGTCAAACATCTTAGCAACACCTTACGAAACCTCTGCATCATTCCTCGAGCGTGGCGTCTTCGTATACATTCACTACACAGTTTATGAGTTTAGGAGCGTCAAAACCCCATTGTTATTATTGGTATCAACAACCTCGTAATGTTCGTATCTCGTAAACTGTTTGATAAATGTAAACAAAGTCTGCCATGCTCGAGGAAAGATGTAGATGTTTCGTATCGTAAGCAATACTTGGTGACTCTTGACCCAAGGGTCGGTATATAGGATCTTGTCTTACAAGGAACAAAAGACTAATCCTCTTGGAAAAGCGCTTTTTTTCATATTCACTCAAAAGCCTGATTTTTTTTTCGTTGATTTCATTTGTTTTATAATGTGCATAAAACTGGTATGAGTTTTATTTAAATAAAACACATTGAATTACAATGCATCCCATACCAATGATCGCTAATTTTGCATCTCCAAATTGTATAATAATTATGCCAGACAATAACTAAAAAAAAATGTTATGTTCTTTCTCTTTGAACTATATACAAAAGATACATTTCTACTATTTTTGACTTGTAGACATTAAAATAAACTCTTTTAGAACTTATGCTTGTGCGGCTAAATTGGTTGAGCATATCTGACTAATACTTTATTGCTAATGTCAATGTTCAATACTGTAGTATGTTGGTTCACTTTTGCAGGAGAGTTCTCTGAATACACCACTAAGCAAGGTGAAGTATCGTACTGACTTTACACACCATATAGCAACCCTTTTATATCTGTTCGTTAATTTGACACACTTTTGCCTTGTGCAATATATATATACACATTTCTTTTTAAAATTACATAGGCAGTGTATCACAGACATTTGTTTGTAATAAATGCAGTGTTCAAAGCCCTTTTCTTTTTCAATAACACAGCTTATTGTGTATATGTAGTACGAATTGTGTATATGTAGTACGAATTGTGTAAGAACATGTATAATTGGCAAGCTGAAACAATTATGTGATTGTATTAAATCTGCCAAATGTATCTATTCTTAGTACTGGGTGAATGTATCGTGAATGTGGACACCGGTATCATTACAGTTAGTTTGTTGTATAAGTGTACTGTGGTTGTATTTTATTGTAAAACTGCAGCTGTATGCATGTGCATGGATATATATAGGAGTGTGGATTTATTTCAACCATAAACACACACACATATATAGGAACATGTGTCTCTGGCATACCATTAATGTGTAGTGAACTGACTGACAGGCACCGCAGTTGTTCCCGTTCCACACCTGCTAGACACCACAGCTGTTACTGCTTCACATCTTCCAGATGCTATAACTGTTCCTGTTGCATACGTGCTAGACTCTACAATTGCTCCAAACCTGTCAGACACCACAATTGTTCCTGCTCCACACACGCCAGACACCACAACACTCCCTCCACACACACACACACACACACACACCAGACACCACAACACTCCCTCCTCCACACACACACACACACCAGACACCACAACACTCCCTCCACACACACACACACACACACACACCAGACACCACAACACTCCCTCCACACACACACACACACACACACCAGACACCACAACACTCCCTCCTCCACACACACACACACCAGACACCACAACACTCCCTGCTCCACACATACACCAAACACCACAACACTCCCTCCTCCACACACACACCAGACACCACAACACTCCCTCCTCCACACACACACACACCAGACACCACAACACTCCCTCCTCCACACACACACACACCAGACACCACAACACTCCCTCCTCCACACACACACACCAGACACCACAACACACCTGCTCCATCCATGCAATATAGGGCGTTTTCTTGCATTCGTAACACTGTGAAATAATTCCTAGTCTTGCAAGCGTGTGATGTTGACCACCATCCAGTCACTTGCATGCTGACCCTGCAAAAAAAAATAAAAAGTGAAAATGTACGTATATGTTGTTCAACATTATTCTGTTTACATGCATTTTAGTGATTTTATTTTTCCCTGCCACATTGTTCTTGCAAATATCATATACAACTAACATCTTAACCCAACGTTATTTATGATGTGATTATTTTAACGTCATTTTGTATTTTTGTGAGTTTTTTTCGTATGGAAATAATTTTGTATTTTTTTTTTCGTATGGAAGAAGATGTGCACGGAGAGTAGTGCACTACTTTGGGAAGCACGGGGGAGTAGTGCACTACTTTGGGAAGCACGGGGGAGTAGTGCACTACTTTGGGAAGCACGGGGGAGTAGTGCACTACTTTGGGAAGCACTAAGAGCATAGTGTCCTGGAGAGAGCTCTACTCTGGCACCAGGCTGGTGTGGCCTCACAGTGCCACGACTAAGTGCCGTGTCACATGATCATGCCGTGCCAGGAAGACAGGAGCAGAGCTCATAGCACGCCACGTACATGAGGACATAAGAATTAAAAAAAAAAAACTTGCGAGGGGGCCTATACGAAGCAGCTTCAATTTATATCCATCCAAATTCATATATATATATTTCTAAGCTAAGCTTGAAATTATGCCAATCATTTCCCCCCTTTCTCCGAACCTTCCTCCCCCCCCTCTCTCTCCCCTTTCTCAGAAAATTGACTTAGAATCATTGAAACAATTGTATGGGTCTCTCGCATAATATATGTATTGCAATCAGTAAAATTCTAGGGGAAACACATCAAATATTTCACACTGGACTCAATAAAAGTCGTTTGGGGGGTCTTTATAAATTTCCCCTGCAAATTTGGGTGATTCTAGACACAAGCGAATTGCCTCCTCCTATTGGACAGATAGACAGACAGACAGACATTCTCTTGTATATGTGTGAAGTACACACTTGTCTGCATCGCAAAAGTAATATTTAATGTATATTGATGAGCTTTAATGTATATTAACCAGCAAAGACCTCTTGTTTTGTTGTTTACAAACGTTTTAATACTTTTTTTGGCATGTTTTGAAGCTCGTGTGTGTGTCAACTGCATGTTTTCTTTCGGTTGGTGGATAATCCCATAGAGGAACACTTTATTGCATTTTCTTGAACTTCATTCAATAATAACGTATTCTTCTTAGAATTGCCATCTAGGTGGTCATTCAGTACGACTGCTGTCTTCATTTTAATACCATGTCTATTTTCAACTTTCCACATCTTGACAAACAAATCTCCTCACGTCCTTGTTTAGATATTAACAATCAAATATTGTTAATTGAAAAAGAAGCAAAACTTACTTAATAAATATAATAAAAAATTGTGTGTGTGTGTAAAGTGCCATTTTTCACTGGAGATTATGACCGTATTGTCTCCTGTCGACTTTAAGTGTCCATGTTTCCTCTAGATGGCGAAGAGGGCAAGTGTATTGCGGAGAAGAAAATCCAAAAGCAAGATGGATGTTTCGTCGGCCCCAGAGTGCTCGAGCAGAAGAGACAGCGAAGGTGACATGGTCTTCTACGTTGAGGAGCCTAGGGCAGGTTTGTGATATCTTAAGGAAACACAGACAAAATATGCATATTGTGTTTAGAAAATGAAGAGAGATTATATAGAGAAAAGGGGGGATAGATAAGGTGATGGTATGAGAGAGAGAGACAGACAGAGAGAGAGAGAGAGAGAGAGACAGACAGAGAGACAGAGAGAGAGAGAGAGACAGAGAGACAGAGAGAGAGACAGAGAGAGAGAGAGAGAGAGTTGTAGCCTCATAGTGAACAGGTGTGATAGATAATCTTGATGTTTTACACTCACATATATACTGTATATACATATATATGTGTGGTTGTTTATGTGCCTTATCTTATTAGTGATGCCTCATGTGTACATGTCTTATGTTGTTTGTTCATGTACTCAATGTTATCATGTCATTATCAACCATGAGCTGTGTTTATTTAAGGATTTACTCCCGTTAATAAGTATAACAAAACAATTACTCAAACCATCTACTCAAGCAGCAGTTTTACAGCACTTTTAGACCTAGTAAATACTTTTATTTAGTTGCAATTCCTCATCACACTTTACTCGTTGAAAATCAAATTTGTACTAATTCATAAAAAAATAAAACAATTACACAGACAACTTTTGGACAAGAGTGTCTGTATCTCAGTTTTGGCAACCACCATTATGCAATATGTGTTCATGTAAGCTCAAGTAGTGCTTGTTTAGCTGTTGTCGAGCCAACACAGAGTAGCTCAGATGCCTTCCATGTCTCAAGCCTTGTGTTTAACCCCACACTTTAAAAAAAACACAAAAAAAAACAGAGTCGTGAGAGCCTTGTGTGTTGTCGCAGCTCGAACCTGTAACACAGTTTGTCATGTCCGTGTTGCAAGGCTTCCACCACACACCCGAGGCCTCCCTCACTTCCCCCCCTCATTCGTCCTCACTGGGGGTGGTAGAAGTAGAGATAACCAAGTGAACAACACTTCAGAATCTGTCAACTTTTTGCCCCTTGGGGGAGAGTCATAAGGAGAGGTTACAAGGGGCGTAGTGGATTAGGGGGGGAAAGGTGTGTGTGTAGGCACGGGCGTGCTGGTGTGGCGTAGTGTAGCGGCAGCGTGTATTGATGTGGTGTGGTGGTGTCATCTGTTGCATGGGTGTAGAGGAGGTGGCGCGACGCTGGTCGTCCATGGCTCGCCTGAAGGGCATGTTAGGCTGCGTCTCGCCCATCAATGAAATACCCGTGGCACCGCCCACCACTACCCACCTGGGCAACCCTGGGCGAGCCAGGGGCCTCTCTAGGTCCCGCAGCTACGAGTGTACGGGTAAGTTGTGTCTTAGAACAGTAATTCTGACCGTATAAAGAAGGACAGAAAATGATCAGAATATTCTCTTGCCACTGTCTAAAATAAGTCTTGTCATACTTGGTATTTAATGTATATCACTTTTAGTACAGCAAATTAATTCTGCTCAGTATATATGCATCTGGACAATAGCCCGATTTTGTTTTTAATATATTTTATATGAAGCTAAATATAGTGTTTTATAAAGCTAAATGTAACTTATGATGTTTAAATGCAGTTTATATGTGGCTAAAAGTAACTTATTTGATGCTAAATATAGCTTATATGTGGCTAAAAGTAGCTTATTTGATGCTAAATATAGCTTATATGAGGCAACATATAGCTTATGTGAGGTTAAATGTAGCTTATGAGGCTAAATATAGCTTACGTGAAGCTACATTTATGAGGCTAAATATAGCTTACATGAGGAAACATATAGCTTATATGAGGCTAAATGTAACTTATATGAGGTTACATATATCTTATGTGAGGTTATATATAGCTTATTTAGGCTACTTATAGCGTACATGAGGCAAAACGTAGCTTATGTGACGCTACATATAGGTTACATAAGACTAAATGTAACTTATGAAGCTTCATATAGCTTATATGAGATTAAATGTAGCTTATGAGGCTAAATGTATTATATATATATATATATATATATATATATATATATATATATATATATATATATATATGATGCTAAATATAGCTTATGTAATCTAAATGTAGCTTAAATTATGCTAAATTTACCTTATTTGATGCTAAATTTAGCTAAATATAAGAGTAAACGTAGCTTATATTAGGCCAAATGTAGCTTAAATGATGCTAAAGGTAGCTTATACGATGCAAAAATATAGCTTATATGATGCTAATTGTAGCTTATATGATGGTAAATGCCGCTTATATGATGCTAAATATAGCATGTATCCTATTTTCAGTCCTACTTTTGGCAGTCTGTGCTTGTAAACACTAGAATCTAATGCCAGCATCTGTTAAGAAATTAGATGATAGTATTTCAGCCAAGTGATCAGTGATGTTTTGCCTTGCAATACAACTTAATATATATAAGTTGAATATTATCATTGAGATTGATTTCAGCTCGATAAAATGTAAACAAATACAGAATACAGTATATAATAATACTGTATTTTATTCATAATATATATATATATATATATATATATATATATATATATATATATATATATATATATATATATATATATATATATATATATATATATATATATCAAGGAACATGTTACAGTGATTATGTAGTAAGTACAGTATTTATATATTATATGAAACCATTAAATTATGTATATGTATATATTGTTTTGTTAATAAATCTCACGCATAAATACAGAGCAAAGGAATATATATTCCTGGTTCTATAATAATTCCTATTATAGGAATATATATATATAGAATATATATATTCAAGGGAAAGTTTAGGTGCTTGCAGTCCATCGTAATTACTAATCACACTGACGCTGTAAATACTAAAAAGATAATTAACGTTATTATTTGCATTAATAATGTGCAGTTCTGTATTTCATTAAAGCTTAATAGGTTATACTTTATTTTGGTTACGTCATTCGTAGCGTTTCAGAGGTGAGATCCAATTTTTGTGTACCTTTAAACATTTTTATAATACAGTGTATATAAAATATGTTTCGTTATATCTGAGAGCCTGGATATTAAATATTAAAAGAATGCTAAATAAATTCCTCCCCCCCCCCCACTTTTTTGTCTAGTTTTAGGCCCTATCCAAAAATGATTTTACTACAGTAATTTGTTCGACTTTTTTTTGTATATATATATATTTGGTCATCGACAAATTACAATTAGTATTTTTCTGTAATGCTTTTATATATATATATATATATATATATATATATATATATATATATATATATATATATATATATATATATATATATATATATATATATGTTTGTTACGTTCTCAAAGGTTTTTGTTTTAACTATTTTTTGAGTGTTTGTGTGTGTGCTTATTCAACAATTACTCATCAACAGCTTTGCGATGATTGCATCATATATTATCTTTTTTTTTTAATTTTGTTTCAAAACAGCGATCACAAAAATTATATTTCTATTCAAAATTATAATGAATCAATACTGATTATTATTTACTTGTCTCAACAACTGAACAAAGAGCTAACATCACTTTTCTGAAGACCATAGACCCTTGTTAGAAGTGAAGAGAAATTATTGATTGATAATCTAAGCCTGAGCCAACATCCAAATTCACAACATTTAAACAACTGGCAAATAAATTAGAAATTTAGGGATCAATTTTAGAATACAATTATCAACAAAAAATTAGCCAAAATCAGCCAACCTACAAAAAAAAAAAGTTTTGTTGACTCTTTTCTTTTTAATCTGTTAAGAATATATATTATGTGATATTTAGTGGCCCGGAGAAGGAGGTAATTACACAGCTCATTCTTCCTTACTAACAGCTGGAACGCCTAGCCGAAGCCGTCGGGAAGGAGGACCAAGGACTTCGGCGTTACATAGTCAAGCCTCCTCCGTCACCGAAGTAGCCTCCGATGACATTGATCTCGACAATGACGAACCTCAGGGCTTTACCTCGTAAGTTGTTGAAGTCTGAATACCTCGTAAACTTCATTCGATACTCCTTGCCTGAATTAATGCTAAGAGAAACTTTTTTTTTTGCATTTTTTTCGAATACGTCATAATTTTTAGTGCCAGATTATTTTTTTTCAGGAAGGTCACAATAGTTTTATCTATATAGAGTAAATATTTTCCAACTCGTCCTCCAGAAATGATAGTACATTTAGCAGCTGTTAAAAACATACAACGTTAAAAGGTAAGAACGCACATAAATGGACTGTTTTATATAAATAGCATTCACAATGGCACTTCAGATGGGACGCTAAAAAGTTGAACAGTAGCTACACAACCTAACCTAATCTCATTTGCCCTAAATAACCGATCCTAGAACTAATATATGCCATCTTAGATATTTGTACCGTATTAGGCGTAGGAAGGAGTAGGTGTTGTTGACACCTGTTTTTCTCGTGACTCCCTGCAAAGTTGATAGTAGAAATCATCAACTTTTATGGATCCAACAGTGCATTTCCTTACGTTTGACCACAAGTTGCTGTACGTTCTCA
The DNA here is from genome assembly GCF_040958095.1 of Procambarus clarkii. Taxonomy (NCBI): domain Eukaryota; kingdom Metazoa; phylum Arthropoda; class Malacostraca; order Decapoda; family Cambaridae; genus Procambarus; species Procambarus clarkii. Next base: position 38,893,650 of record NC_091171.1, read on the forward strand.
CACTTTTGGACGACATGGTGCAATTTTCACTAAACTCAGCATAAACTATCATGATTAGGCTTTTATATTTCAATAATTAGGCTTTATATATATATATATATATATATATATATATATATATATATATATATATATATATATATATATATATATATATCATCACCAGAATAGTTAAACTTATGATGTCTTACTCTTGAGGACATTTTGGTATACACAAGACATGTGACACGAGGTGCCTGTGACACCTAGCTCCTGTCACACAAGGCTTTTGTGTCAACAGACTCCTGTGACACCAGACTCCCGTGACACAAGGCTTCATTGACACCAAACTCTAGTGACACAAGGCTCCTAGGACACAAGGTGCAAGTGACACGAAGCTTCTGTAACATCGAATTCCAGTGACAACAAACTCCTGTAACACTAGGCTTGTGTGACACAAGGCCCCTGTGACACCAGGTTCTCGTGACAACAGACTCCTGTGACTTACAATGTTTGGCCCCCGGGTAGTTAAGAGTATTACATTAACTTATCCCTGGGATAAGAGGGATAATTAATGACAAATTTCCATCTCCCGTGCAGGGAAGTGTGTCTCGCTCAGAATGTGCGATGAATGAATCCTTAAATGTCTTTTACTCTATATTTCCGACTTGCTGCTCCCGGTACAGTCTGGGATTTTGTCACGGATTCCCTCATCCCAGCCTTCCCACACACATCCCAGCCTTCCCACACACATCCCAGCCTTCCCACACACATCCCAGCCTTCCCACTCACATCCCAGCCTTCCCACACACATCCCAACCTTCCCACACACATCCCAGCCTTCCCACACACATCCCAGCCTTCCCACTCACATCCCAGCCTTCCCACACACATCCCAGCCTTCCCACACACACATCCCAGCCTTCCCACCCACATCCCAGCCTTCCCACACACATCCCAGCCTTCCCACCCACGTCCCAGCCTTCCCACACACATCCCAGCCTTCCCACACACATCCCAGCCTTCCCACACACACATCCCAGCCTTCCCACCCACATCCCAGCCTTCCCACACACATCCCAGCCTTCCCACTCACATCCCAGCCTTCCCACGCACATCCCAGCCTTCCCACACACACATCCCAGCCTTCCCACCCACATCCCAGCCTTCTCACACACATCCCAGCCTTCCCACACACATCCCAGCCTTCCCACACACACATCCCAGCCTTCCCACCCACATCCCAGCCTTCTCACACACATCCTAGCCTTCCCACCCACATCCCAGCCTTCTCACACACATCCCAGCCTTCCCACACACATCCCAGCCTTCTCACACACATCCCAACCTTCCCACACACATCCCAGCCTTCCCACACACACATCCCAGCCTTCCCACTCACATCCCAGCCTTCCCACCCACATCCCAGCCTTCCCACTCACATCCCAGCCTTCCCACACACACATCCCAGCCTTCCCACACACATCCCAGCCTTCCCACTCACATCCCAGCCTTCCCACACACACATCCCAGCCTTCCCACCCACATCCCAGCCTTCTCACACACATCCCAGCCTTCCCACTCACATCCCAGCCTTCCCACCCACATCCCAGCCTTCTCACACACATCCCAGCCTTCCCACTCACATCCCAGCCTTCCCACACACATCCCAGCCTTCCCACTCACAGCCTTAAGTGCCTCACTAGATAAGTTTCGATAAGAAAATACTGTATATATTTCCCGATCCTTCTTAAGAAGTTTTCTGCTTTATATATCTTTAAATATATGTCTTATATATATATCTTTAAATATTTTTATCTCTTATATAGATATGTTAAATATATCTCTTATATATCTCTTCCCTTGTCCCCTTATATTATTTTTTTTTTTTTTTTTTTTTTTTTTTTGAGATATATACAAGAGTTGTTACATTCTTGTACAGCCACTAGTACGCGTAGCGTTTCGGGCAAGTCCTTAATCCTATGGTCCCTGGAATACGATCCCCTGCCGCGAAGAATCGTTTTTTCATCCAAGTACACATTTTACTGTTGCGTTAAACAGAGGCTACAGTTAAGGAATTGCGCCCAGTAAATCCTCCCCGGCCAGGATACGATTAGGATTATCCCCAAACAATGAATCACAATTTTTCTTACTTCCATTGTCAACTAATTTCCGCATGTTTGTATCCAAGAAAGCATCCAAATCTGTGTTATTTTACGTATAACTCTGTCTTTATAGCCAAAATGCATGAGAAAACTCTTTTGACCCCCTGAAGGATTCGAATGGTTCGAATCCTTCAGGGGTTCGCTGAAGGATTCAGGAAATTTTCGGATCCTTATATATATCAGATATATCCTTATGTGTGTGTACTTTAAGGGTGTACATTTCAACTCAGTACACAACTCAATGTACGTTTCCCATATTTGTCATTTTGACCATCTTTGTCTCGAAGGCACGAAGCACAATTCATTCTTCCTTGATGAATGTTCTTTATGCCAAAGTTGGCGCCCGCACCTCTCTTGCATGTTAATATCTCACACACTGCAGGGCTCTCCTCCGCAGACTGACTGAGGCTCACCGCAACGCCATCAGGGCCATCAGAAAGATCAAGTATTTCGTGGCAAGGCGGAAATTCCAACAAGCCAGAAAGCCCTATGACGTGAGAGACGTTATTGAACAATACAGCCAGGGGCACCTCAACATGATGGTCAGAATTAAGGTGAGTGCCTTTGACGTTTTGTCACATGCAAAATGCCTTATTTTCGGAAGTTAATTTCAAGGGACGGGGAAGTGGAGGGGGGGAAAATTGTCATTGTCAGAGGGAAAATGTTTCTCACGCATGTCATAATACGTATATTCTATAAATTTACAAATCCCGAGGTGGGAACGAGAGGTATGTACATTCGAGTGTATGTGCTCGTACTGTAGGCTGGACGCACTCTGTGAAACCATTGTATTGTTTTTCTAAGTTAGTGTACAGTCTCTCCTGAGCTCCCGGGTCGTTTTCTCTGATACCCGCTGTGGTGTAAGAGAGAACGAAGGCGCTACAAGGGTGTCTAATAATAATAATAATGTTTGTTTACTAGAAGGTACAATGAGTATGTGAGAGTACAAAAGTTTGTTATTTTTACATTCTTGCAAAACCACTAACACGCATAGTGTTGTGGGCAGATAAAGATAATACAATTATCTTTACCTGAATTTGTCTCAGGGCCATTATGTCTCTATAGTGGTCTTGATGAAGACAAGAAGCCGGCGGTTTGTCCAAGGTTCCCTCCTACCCCCGCATTTGTCCTGATGATTTTATCGAACTGAATCATGAATTGCAGAGTTTTGACATTTAGTGTTGTTGTGTAATGTTTTTAAAAGTTAGGCTAATTATATAATTACAGATTACTAGAATGATTTCACTTTGGCTTGCTGACAAGTTATTTTTTTCCCACCGACTGGTTCTTGCTCTTCAGGACAACGCTTCTTTGTAGTGCGTTTCTTATTTGTGCCGGACGACGCTAACTGTATCTTGCCCGCACCTTTCACGACCACTGGAGGGGCTTGATGTTTAAGGAACGCCCGGATTCTGACTTTGGTGCTCAGTGTTTTCCCTTGTGGTTTCCTTCCTAAGGTCACTTTCCTTTGTACTCACCTAGTTGTGCTTGCGAGGGTTGAGCTCTGGCTCTTTGGTCAGCAGTGGTATCCGTGTGGAGTTATTACCGTGTGTGGGATCTGCAAGCTGGTCACCCCGGATCACTCCCACGGTTATGGTGAGTTGAAGATGGTGAGTTGCCTCATGTTGGTGCCTGACTTGGGTATTCTCCAGCTGTGTTCTCTTCTGTAAACCTTCCCCCCCTCCTTTAACTGTTTGTGGGATAGTTCATCTCTGGCATCTACGTGTGTCCCTGTGGCCTGGGACTCGGTTCCAGGTAGGCCTTCTTCTCTGCTTGTAGGCCTCCTCCTTCCCTGCTGGTAGGCCTCCTCCTTCCCTGCTGGTAGGCCTCCTCCTTCCCTGCTGGTAGGCCTCCTCCTTCCTTCCTGCCGTGTGGGGCTCCTTATCCATCCAGGGGTTTCTTCGGGTGCTTGCTCGTGTTTTTTCCTGAGGCGGTTATCCTCCTTGCTGCTTCACTTATCTCTTATTCTTCATTTCACGTAAACTTTCCCGTTTCCTCTACGTCCCCCATTTTTAGGGGTGATTTTCCCCCCCGTAGTGAAGAGGCTGAGGAGCAACCAAAGGGGCCTTGCTCAGGATCTGGTGGTTCAATAAAATGAAATGCTACTTCCTTGAACCGGTCCTTCGGTTATTCCCCTTCCTCTCGTCTGTTCTGGTAGCCGGTGCTGCTGCCTGGTAGCAATCGTGGTAGCGGCTAGTTGTTAACCTGTAATTACCTAAAGCGCGTCTGGGAACTTCCAGTGCATAGGTTCGAACTCTCATCGAGGCTCCTGTGGATTTAAACCACTGGCAAAGTTGCCTGTCACAATTCCCTGAACCGAAGAACCAGCTGAGAAAGAAACGTTTCATTGATCAGTTTTTATTTCTCATTTGCGTCATCATGAGAAACATATTCATTTCAAACCTTTCAAACATAGTCATTTCAACCTTTTCAAACTTTAGTTCACCAACAAGCATCTTCAACTGTAACGCGAGAAGTCACAAGTTTCCCGTTGTCAGTCGTCATTCATTAGTTACCTGTTGCGAGTCGTCATTCATTAGCTTTCCGTTAACTTGGAAAGTTCATTCAGTAAACCTATTACAGTTTTTCCTCCCTACTTTTCTCATTCTCGTAGCCTATTTCCATTGTTAGTATTTCCTCTGTTCTCTGTTTACATCGTCGTTTGTACGTCAATTCTCCTCTCATTTTACACAGCTGTGTGAACTTGTGTTTTCTGAGAAGTACGAGCCCCTGATCTATGTGTACAATATGCAGGAAAGCCACCATAATAGTGTGTCTGAAACAACTATGCCAACCCACACAAATGAAATGAAAGTGAGGTCAGAGGATCGTTGGCTTGTTTCAGGTGTAGGCTAGACGTATGAGTTTGCGTGGCGACGATGAGTCACAATGACGTGGCTGAAGATATGATGACCAAACTACTCATCAGAAGATGAGGAGACGACGACGTTTCGGTTCGTCCTGGATTATAATTACTTTCTTCTCTTACCTGCTCCTCCTGTTACAGTCAGTGGTGATATACTTTCAATCACAGAGTTAACTTAGTGTTAATGCACTCACCCAAATATTCACCTTGAACTTCATCAATCAATCTAATATTCATCAACCAATCAATCACTCTCAAACAAACTCTCTCAAACGGAGGCCCAGTCTCCGTGGTGTAGTGGTAAAACACTCTTTGTCAAGGGTTCGTATCCTGGCCGGGGAGGATTTACTGGGCGCAAATCCTTAACTGTAGCCTCTGTTTAACTCAACAGTAAAATGAGTACTTGGTTGTAACAACGATTCTTCGCGGAGGGGATCGTATTCCAGGGACCTGCCCGAAACGCTACGCGTACTAGTGGCTGTACAAGAATGTAACAACTCTTGTATATATCTCAAAAAAAAAAAAACTTATTCATGCCCGTGCCACTTCTTAAGTGGCTCATCAATCAATAACTCTCCCTCACACATGACTTGATAATGGTCAAGGACTGATCGAAACGTCGTCGTATCTCTATCTTCTGATTGGTCGTCAGTTTGGATGGAGCTGCCTCCTGGTGGCCAATTGGCTTCTTGGAGACTGTAACTTCTTCAATTTCATTACACATGTGTCGGTTTATATGTGTGCGTGGGGGTCATATGTGTGGATTCCTATGTATGTGGGATGGGTTTCATAGGCACAGTAATAAATATCTGTCATTTTTGCTATCTGGAACGATATATATGTCTCAGTTGTGTCGTATACCTGACTATTGTCACATATGTGTAGTTATCATTAGGACTGTAAGGAAAATGTACGCATCTGGTTTGCAAGGAACAAATCCACAAGGGCCGTGACGAGGATTCGAACCTGCGTCCAGGAGCATCCCAGACACTGCCTTAATCGACTGAGCTACGGCAGGGATGCTCCCGGTCGCAGGTTCAAATCCTCGTCACGGCCCTTGTGGATTTGTTCATTTGATGCATCACGTTATTGTGATCTCTGTGTGTGTAGTTTGCAATTTTCAGTTGAAAACATCAGCATAATCTTTTATTTCTTCAGGAACTTCAACGTCGGCTTGATCAGACTTTGGGCAAGCCTGGAAGCTATTTAAGTGGTATAGACAAGTCTGGCAACGTTAAGCCTATGACCATCGGGGCGAGGCTCTATAGAGTTGAACAACAGGTAAATATTCTCCCAAGTTACATATCCCGACCGTCCAAGTGGTTGGGCACCATTCCTTCCCCGCCGTCCCATCCCAAATCCTTATCCTGACCCCTTCCAAGTGCTATATAGTCATAATGGCTTGGCGCTTTTCCCCTGACAATTCCCTCCCTCTCTCCAAGTTACATATATATTGTTTAAGTCTAATTTTAGCCTAATTATATTATAATACTGGCAATGTATACATTAAATGATGTCTTATTATTTTCACAAATGCTGTCACTATTTTCACATTCCCTTCTCACCATTTGACTATCGTCAAATCATCCCATTCTCCTGTTTAGAGAGTAGTTTTTGTAACTATGTGCACCATAGTACAAAGATTGACTTTACAGGCGATGAGTCACAATAACGGGGCTAAAGTAAGTTGACCAGACCACACACTAGAAGGTGAAGGGACGACGACGTTTCGGTCCGTCCTGGACCATTCTCAAGTCGATTGTGAATCGACTTGAGAATGGTCCAGGACGGACCGAAACGTCGTCGTCCCTTCACCTTCTAGTGTGTGTGGTCTGGTCAAGATTGACGTTCTAAGTAATTAGATAGTAGAACTTTGTATTATTCACTTTATAAGGGTTTCGAAAAAAATGAAGCTAAAAACTAACTCAAATATTCGTAGGCCTAGTAAAGCACATATTTGTACTATATTAGGCCTTAGCTATCGTGTATTAGGCCTTGGAAGGTTAGGTTAGTTTAGTTTATCTTTGCAACATAAATACAAAATCTTTGACGGTTTGTTCAAATTCAATAGTGCCGATTTCTACTTTCTAATCGCGTCGTACGTCGGTGTATATACTATGGTCCTCATCGTTACTATTTAGCAGGCATCCTTCAGTCTAAAGACTATGGAGTCGCGCCCTGACAGGGCGCAAAGCCTGGGTAGGTAGCTATGGAGGAGAAGCTGTTACACATGCAGCAGGTCCCCCCTCTCCACGTTGCTGACATTATCCAATAGAAAGGCAAATGCCAATACACATGGTTCCAGCAACGTCGCAAGAGCTGCCAGAACGAGGTCGAAGTCAACAACGAACTGCCTTAGAGGCTCCAACTCCTGATTTTTCCTCGAGGTTGACTCCTGAAGCCTTTCCCAAAAAAAGGGTATGGCCGCAAGACAGCGGAGGTTTATAATCAGGGTTTTCCTTCCCATCGTTACTATAAGTACTAACAAAACAGGAGGATGGGCTGGTCAAAATTGAAAAATAGTTTGTTTTTTGCCTAAACAGAAGGCGTCGGTATTACAGTATTGAAAGTGAGAGGACAGGGAGATTTTTATGCTGTGCTGTCTTTAATTTCTGAAAGTAAACTATTCAGTCTGTCCCTGAAGCAAGCCTCCAGCTCTTCACTGGACGTGCTGTCAAGTGAAGAAGAAGAAGAAGAAGATGCAATGTTGCTCTGCAACTGGCCTGCAGCTTTGAAGAAATAATTGTATCAGTGGTAACCAAGGTTGCATATGGCAACAGTGGGGTGACATGAAGATATTGGGAGTAGGTATTTACAATCTCTCACTACACAACAGAAGGCCTAATAAGAAAAAATATGACAACTCTAACGAGACCATCCTGAAGGCTGAGGAAAATGCAGTTACTCTTGCCAGGGAAACGAGACCAAAGGACAGACGATACATCCCAGGAAATCACGTTTAAACAAAAATTCAATTAAAACAAAGAAACCCCAAAAGGGGTCACAGCAAAGCCTGAAGGAAACGTGTGATTGCAATCCTTCAGCTGCTTAAGTGACCTCATAACTTATCTTGTCGGGGACAGGCAGACTGTGTTTATTAATTCATTAATGTTGAGCCTAACGTTCTAAATAGGTTAGGTTTATATCGAGATCACCCCAAGGTCGAACTACTGACTCTCCCCAGGATGCTAATCATAACAGTTGCCTGACTTGCGGGTACCTGTTTACTGCTTGATGCTTGTTATCTTGAGAGGTTATCTTGAGATGATTTCGAGGCTTAGTGTCCCCGCGGCCCGGTCCTCGACCAGGCCTCCACCCCCAGGAAGCAGCCCGTAGCAGCTGTCTAACTCCCAGGTACCTACTTACTGCTAGGTAACAGAACATCAGGGCTCATAACAGAACATAAGGGCTCCATTAAGGAACATATAATCTCTTCCCACAACCAGACCATCACCAGAGAAGTCTTAACAAACAACACAGAAATCATCGGTAGATACAGCGATAGCAGGCGGCTTGACATCTGCAAGGCACTTCACATCAAGAAGTCAACACCAGCAGTCAACAGCCAATTAATGCACAACTATATTCTACCCACTTCAAGACTCCATACCAATATAGAAGCATCAAGAGGAAGTATGGGCCAATAGGCCCTTTGCAGTTACTTCCATTCTTCCCTTTCATCTATACCAATTGAACCGTGTTCTGTCTTGTGTTGAAAGTTTGTTTACCTCATCCTCGTAGGCTGGTGGATAGCGCGCAGGACTCGTAATTCTGTGGCGCGGGTTCGATTCCCGCACGAGGCAGAAACAAATGGCCAAAGTTTCTTTCACCCTATGCCCCTGTTACCTAGCAGTAAATAGGTACCTGAGTATTAGTCAGCTGTCACGGGCTGCTTCCTGGGGGTGGAGGCCTGGTCGAGGACCGGGCCGCGGGGACACTAAAGCCCCGAAATCATCTCAAGATAACCTCAAGATCCAAAACTGTTGTAACATATCACCTCACCCAAATATGAGTATATAAGACAAAAGCTGTCTTATATATATATATATATATATATATATATATATATATATATATATATATATATATATATATATATATATATATATATATATATAAAATCACAGATAACACCCTTTGTGTCAGTTTCACTCAGGACATCACAAAATCCTCTGCATTCTTCTATGACGGTGAGTCCTTCCTCTAGCACAACACTCAAGGCTCCTTTCCTGTGTGCCCTTCTGAGGTACTCACGCCAGCGAGTCCTCTTTTCCATCAATTCACAAGCCATTCCTCCGCAGTATTATCACAGTGTCTAAACACTATCATCACGCTAGCTGGCTTCCTTTTAAGGCTTAGCTAAAAACATGCTTTAACCTAGAGGACTGACAGACGTTCACTCCGTCTACGAACTTGGCCACCCTGGGATACGTCGTTCCAACTCCAATAGCTCGCTGGCTACCACAGACAGGTCACTGCCTTTAACATTGTGATCCTGAGGCCTGCTCTTGCTGGCCACTCTTGGTGGACTGCCTTCCGCCCTCCAACGTATCTCTCACCTACATCACCACTGAAAGGAAAGAAAGTCAGATAGTACGAAGGAAACTACACCTGTTTAAGTGAGACCTCAGCCTTCCAATAGTGAACACAGAAAATGGGGTCAGATGTGGTCGATAGATGGCTTTATCGTCGTCACATCATCTCTTTTGTTTGTATTGGGAACACTGATGTCAAATATACAATGTGGGTTGTCTTTTGATCATCAGTTATAATTTGGTCTCGTCTTTTGTCTTTGTTTGACTTTTATGTTGGCATAAAGAGTCAGGAGCGCTCTTTGAATAATATAATTGAATGTCCCTTCTTTATTTCTCATAATCTATGTGATCCCTGATGAATTGATCTTTGTCATCAGTTCATCACCTCTGTCTGTTTAACTGATCCCTGTCATGTCTTCAACACCTGTGTCTATTTAGCTGGTCCCTTATTATTTGTTCACATCTCCAGTTGCCTTTCTGATACGATTGTTTCATAATCGATTTGATGTAATTTGACATTATCATAAACTACTTACTTATTAAATGAACCAATCCACAAGGGCCGTGACGAGGATTCGAACGGCTCTTGTGGATTTGTTCATTTCATGCATCACGCTATTGTGATTGTTGTGTACTTACTTATTTATCGGGTTTACTGATATTAACTACTTGTCCACAGCTGGTGCTCCTTGACAAGAAACTGGACCAGATGCTGTTTGTGTGTAATGCCTTGGCCCAGAAGAGCCAGCAGCCTGAGCTCCGGAATAACGATGACCACGTATAGTGATGCCAGTCCATCCTGTGTTACAGGTCCTGTAGTAACTGTACATATTCTAGCCAATTTGTTATTTTGGGTTTTTTTGCTTAGAAAAAGGACTCGCCACGTAAACGCTTTAGTAATTGAGATTGAGATCTACTAGAGAGCTTCGATCACCTGATCTTTCACAGTTATGGATTCTTCAGTATATATAAGAGGTAATAAATATATTTATTTTTTATTGTAGAATATTGATGGAAAAATGGAAATTGGATTAGTTTTATTGTGGTATTTGATTGGTAATTTGTCAAGATTTGTGTTTTAAATCTTTGAGATTTGGGAAATATGATTGATCAAGTTAGAAAATACTAAAGGTTGTTACCCGGAAAGGAAGGAATTGTGTAACTGTCAAAATCTTCACTGTGGGATGTGAGTTCATAGATTACATTTTTCAAGGAAATAAATAGCAGTGATATTTTTTCTGAGTTCTCCATAAATTGTACTGATGTAGGATAACTGAAATTCAGTATTGAAGTTTGAAATGTGAATCGGGTATTAATATTGTAGGTGTATAGTTAAGTCAAAGTCAAAAAAAGTAATATTTTTGTATTGTAAACTTTACGGTACGATCATAAGGCTATATAGATATGCCATTCAAACATATTGGCCAGATAAGCCAACTAATTTTTGTACAGCCTGTCCTAATTCATTCTAGTTCAACACCGGTTGAATTCATTCTAGTTCAACATTCTAGTTAAAATGTTTTAAATCAAGTATTAGAACAGTGTAAAACATAGGTAAATATGCTCTAAAGGAACACTAATTAAGCATAATTATTTTGTCTATATAATTAACAAATTATACAGACATCCTTCAAACTTTATCTAATCTTAAGTGAATTTCTGTCAGCTGGAGTACAATACTTATTATCATCTTATCTATCCTCCTCAAAAAAAAAGTAATTATTATTAAAAAAATACATAAATCACATCACTGATTGAAGAAATTAATGACAATCCATCTCGAGAATATTATTATTGTAACACAGAGATGAATGTTAGCTCTGGTGTAATGGTGAGCACATTTGTGAGAGCACCTGACTCAATCCTGCACAGCACTGAATGATTCCTTCATTCTGACCAACACACTTGGCTTGAATTGAGGAAATGAGTGTAGAACGGCCGGCAGATTTATTTATTTATTTATTTATTTATTTATTTATTTATTTATTTATTTATTTATTTATTTATTTATTTATATACAAGAAGGTACATTGGGTTAGAGAGAATACATAGCACAGTATTTGCAATCTTGTAAAGACACTACTACGCGCAGCGTTTCGGGCAGGTCCAGATTATCTGAAAGGGGGTACACAGGGCACTGAAAACCTAACAGGGGCACTGAATAACGTAACAGAGCACTAGAGAAGGCAACAGGGCATTGAATAACGTAACAGAGCACTAGAGAAGGCAACAGGGGCACTGAATAACGTAACAGAGCACTAGAGAAGGCAACAGGGCATTGAATAACGTAACAGAGCACTAGAGAAGGCAACAGGGCACTGAATAACGTAACAGAGCACTAGAGAAGGTAACAGGGCATTGAATAACGTAACAGGGCACTGGATAAGGTAACAGGGCATTGAATAACGTAACAGAGCACTAGAGAAGGCAACAGGGCATTGAATAACATAACAGAGCACTAGAGAAGGCAACAGGGGCACTGAATAACATAACAGAGCACTAGAGAAGGCAACAGGGCATTGAATAACGTAACAGGGCACTAGAGAAGGTAACGGGGCATATAATAACAAAACCACTTCATGTACCTAGTCCTGAAACCTAAATCTCAACAAAGCCTAGAAAATTATTCTTTTAGTTATTATAATTAAATTAGCATTAGATAATTAATTACATAATATAATTCATTTTTGGTGTATTATTTATTAGATTAAGTGATTAAAGTTTGAGTGGATTTAAGTAGGAGCTGCCTCGTATGGGCCAATAAGAGCTGCCTCGTATGGGCCAATAAGAGCTGCCTCGTATGGGCCAATAAGAGCTGCCTCGTATGGGCCAATAAGAGCTGCCTCGTATGGGCCAATAAGAGCTGCCTCGTATGGGCCAATAAGAGCTGCCTCGTATGGACCAATAAAAGCTATACAGATGGTGAGTCACAATAACGTGTCTGAAATATGTTGGCCAGACCACACACTAGAAAGTGAAGGGACGACGACGTTTCGGTCCGTCCTGGACCATTTCGACGACGAAACGTCGTCGTCCCTTCACTTTCTAGTGTGTGGTCTGGCTAATAAGAGCTGCCTCGTATGGACCAGTAAGAGCTGCCTTGTATGGACCAATAAGAGCTGCCTCGTATGGACCAATAAGAGCTGCCTCGTATGGACCAGTAAGAGCTGCCTCGTATGGACCAATAGGAGCTGCCTCGTATGGACCAATAAGAGCTGCCTCGTATGGACCAATAAGAGCTGCCTCGTATGGACCAATAAGAGCTGCCTCGTATGGACCAATAAGAGCTGCCTCGTATGGACCAATAAGAGCTGCCTCGTATGGACCAGTAAGAGCTGCCTCGTATGGACCAATAAGAGCTGCCTCGTATGGACCAATAAGAGCTGCCTCGTATGGACCAATAAGAGCTGCCTCGTATGGACCAATAAGAGCTGCCTCGTATGGACCAATAAGAGCTGCCTCGTATGGACCAGTAAGAGCTGCCTCGTATGGACCAATAAGAGCTGCCTCGTATGGACCAATAAGAGCTGCCTCGTATGGACCAATAAGAGCTGCCTCGTATGGACCAATAAGAGCTGCCTCGTATGGACCAGTAAGAGCTGCCTCGTATGGACCAATAAGAGCTGCCTCGTATGGACCAATAAGAGCTGCCTCGTATGGACCAGTAAGAGCTGCCTCGTATGGGCCAATAAGAGCTGCCTCGTATGGACCAATAAAAGCTGCCTCGTATGGACCAATAAGAGCTGCCTCGTATGGACCAATAAGAGCTGCCTCCTATGGACCAATAAGAGCTGCCTCCTATGGACCAATAAGAGCTGCCTCGTATGGACCAATAAGAGCTGCCTCGTATGGACCAATAAGAGCTGCCTCCTATGGACCAATAAGAGCTGCCTCGTATGGACCAGTAAGAGCTGCCTCGTATGGACCAATAAGAGCTGCCTCGTATGGACCAATAAGAGCTGCCTCGTATGGACCAATAAGAGCTGCCTCCTATGGACCAATAAGAGCTGCCTCCTATGGACCAATATATAATGCCTTCAGTTTCTGATTTGTTATGGTCTTGTGGTCTCATTTGTGGTCTACAAAATAGAGTACAACAGTGAAAAAAATACTTAACATTTTGTTAAATGAGACTAATGAGACTGAGAACCTTTATCTTCAGATGAACCTTTGCTCCTGCATTTTGGTTCCTCCGTGTCTGAGTGCTGGGCGCAGACAGCAGACTGTTAGGCCAAGCTGACTCTAAAGCTTAGTCTAAGCTTTATTCGAAGGATTGCAAGATGCATTGGCATCGCCACACGTTGCAAGCTGAAGTATTTATGCCTAGTCATTACTCTGGGAGAATTTAAGCCGACAGTAACAAATGGTGTGTCTCCCCCCACCCCCCACCAGCTGCTGCATCCTGGGTGTTCTGAGGGGTGTTTGCGTTGTGTGTGCAGTCTGTGCTTGCAATGGTGGGGGGGGGGGGTACATGATGTTGGAGGGAACAGCTTGCAACTGGTGTGAGACAAGGAGCACGTGTTACTGAGTCTATATGTTGTTTACACACATATGCAAACATACACATGCAAACACAAGAAAACACACACACATGCAAACACATGCAAACACACGAAGACGAAGCAAGACGAAGCTGGAAAAAGTTCAGAGGTACGCCACAAGGCTAGTCCCAGAACTAAGAGATATGAGTTACAAGGAAAGGCTGCGGGAACTGCACCTCACGACACTAGAAGACGGAAGAGTACGGGGGAGACATGATCACTACTTACAAAATTCTTAGTACCCAAATGAGCCACAGAGACATTAGAAAGAATTTTTTTCAGTGTCAGAGTAGTTAACAAATGCATTAATTAATGATGTGGTGGAGGCTGACTCCATACACAGTTTCAAATGTAGATATGATAGAGCCCAGTAGGCTCAGGAATCTGTACACCTGTTGATTGACGGTTGAGAGGCGGGACCAAAGAGCCAGAGCTCAACCCCAGCAAGCAGAACTAGGTGAGTACACCCGTGATAGGAGGCAGAAAACATGTTTATTCCGGCTCAGAAAGAAAAAAAAAACAGAAAAGCAAAAGGGGAATCCGAGGTTCAATCAGGCGTGTACGGAAGCAAGGCAGCTAAACACAAGGGCGTGGAGAAACTACAGAAATAACAGGATAGCAGAGAGCAGAGAGAGAGAGATACAAGAGGACCAGAAATAGATACCTCAGTGTGAGGAGAGAAGGAGAGAAGCTGTTTGAAAGTGACACAGCAAATATAGCCAAGACCCAACCAAAACTGCTCTACAGCCACATCAGGAGGAAAATAACAGTGATAGAACAGGTGATGAAAACGAAAAATCGAGAGGATGGGTACACAGAGAATGACAGAGAGGTGTGTTAAGAACTCAACAGGAGATCCCAGAGATCCCTTGAACTAGAGGGTGGCGATAAACCAAGCAGACTTGGAAGATATTGAAATTATCGGAGATGAGGTTAGGAGTTGTCTGCTCGATCTAGACGTGACTTAAGGCTATTGGACCTGATGGAATCTCACCATGGATATTAAAGGAGGGGCAGAAGCACTTTGCATGCCATTATGTATGGTGTATATCAAGTCATTGGAAACAGGAGACCTACCAGAGAGTTGAAAGACAGCTAATCCGAATATACAAAAAGGGGGAATAGGCAGGAGGTCCTAAACTACAGGCCAGCCGATTTTTCGTGAGTAAAAAAAAACTGTAGCACATCTGGAGAGAAGAGACTTTGTAACACGCCACCAGCACGGGTTCAGGGATGGCAAACCGTGCCTCGTAGGTTAAATAGAATTCTATGACTAAGCAAACAATCATTAAGCAAGAAAGGGAAGGATGAACGGACTTTATTTTCTTGAACTGTCAGAAAGCTTTTGACAAAGTCCCCATAAGAGTCTGGTGCATAAGTTGGTGAAACAAGCTGGAGTAAGTGGTAGGGTGCTCCAATAGATAAAGGAGTAAGTGGTAGGGTGCTCCAATAGATAAAGGAGTACCAAAACAACAGGAACCAGAGAGTTACTGTGAAGGGTGAGACCCCCAGAATGGCGTGATACCTGGTTGATGGGGTTCTGGGAGTTCTTCTACTCCCCAAGCCCGGCTCGAGGCCAGGCTCGACTTGTGAGAGTTTGGTCCACCAGGCTGTTGCTTGGAGCGGCCCGCAGGCCCACATATACCTGGTTGATGGGGTTCTGGGAGTTCTTCTACTCCCCAAGGCCGGCTCGAGGCCAGGCTCGACTTGTGAGAGTTTGGTCCACCAGGCTGTTGCTTGGAGCGGCCCGCAGGGCCACATACCCACCACAGCCCGGCTAATCCGGGTGATGTCACTAGCAGTCCCACGGGGCTCTGTACTCGGACCTATCCTGTTTCTGATATACATAAATGATCTTCCACTGGGTATATACTCATTCCTCTCAATGTTTGCTAATGCTAAAATTATAAGAAGGGTTAAGACAGAGGAGGAGGACAGCAAGAGACTACAAGATGACCTGGACAGAGTGAAGGAATGGTCCAACAAATGTCTACTAGAATTTAACTCAAGCAAGTCTAAAGTGATGATGAAGATAGTGTAGAGTGCAGGAGGCTAAACACAAGGTACCAGATGGGAGATGAAATTCTTCAGGAATCAGGAAGAGAGAATGATCTGTTGGTTGATATCATGCAAGACCTGTCCCCAGAAGCCCCCATCCAAAGGATAACATCAGCGGCGTATGCATGGCTGGCAAACATTAGCACTACCTTTAGAAACTTGTGTAAGGAATCATTCAAAACCTTGTATACCACATATGTCAGACCAATACTTGGGTATGCGGCTCCAGCCAGGAGTCCATATCTAGTCAAACAAAACGAAGTTTAGAAAAGGTTCACAGATATGCCACCAGGCAAGTCCCCGAGCTGAAAGGTATAAGCTACGAGAAAAGACTACTGGAACTGAACCTCTCTACACAGGAAGACAAAAAAGTTAGGGGTTAGGGGAGACATGATCACTACCTATAAAATTATCAGATGAATTGACAGAGTAGGTAAAGACAAATGATTAACACGGGTGGTACGCGAACATCAAGGGGACACAGGTGGAAAATTAGTTCCTAGCTGAGCCACAGGGACGTTAGAAAGAACTTTTTCAGTATCAGAGTAGTTAACAGATGGAATGCATTAGGCAGTGATGTGGTGGAGGCTGACTCTATACACAGTTTCAAGTGTAGATATGATAGAGCCCAGTAGGCTCAGGAACCTGTACACCAGTTGAGAGTTGCGAGGCGGGACCAAAGAGCCAAAGCTCAACCCCCCCCCCCCCAACCACAACAAGTTGAGTACACACACAGGCCTCTCGGCTGAGTGAACAGCGCTCAGGGGTCGTAGACCTAAGGACCCGGGTTCGATTCCCGGCCGAGGCGGAAACAAATTTCTTTCACCGTGATGGAAATAGGGTGAAAGAAACACAACAGTAAATAGATACCTGGATGTTAGACAGCTGCTACGGGCGGCTTCCTGGGGATGTGTGTGTGTTCGTGTGTTATAAATATATGGCCAGGAGGCCTGGTCGACGACCGGGCCGCGGGGACGCTAAGCCCCGGAAGCACCTCGAGGTAACCTCAAGATATATGTAGTAGATATAATAGAGGAAAAATAGTTGATGATGGGCCGGACGAAATGTTTGCCAGGGTGCTTAAGGAATGCGAAGAGAAGCATTGCGAGCCACTGTCTACCATATTTAACAAATCATTAGAGTCAGGCAGAGTGCCAGAGTCGTGGAAGGTTGCTAATGTTGGTACCAATTTTCACGAAAGGAGATAGATCACTTGCGTCAAACTATCGGCCAATTAGCTTAACGCCTATTGTGGGAAAGTTACTTGAATCGATAATTGCAAATAACATTCGTCTTCATCTCGAAAAACATAAATTAATAAATGATACACAACACAGTTTTACAAATGGCCATTCATCTTTAACAAATTTGCTATCAAATGAACAAATCTACAAGGGCCATAATGAGGGTTCGAACATACGTCTGAGAGGATCCCAGACGCGCCTTAATCGACTGTGCTACGACATGGTTAAAAGAATTGCAAACGGGAGTTCAACTGACCTCACACGGATCCTGCAGTCTCTCCGAGACACAAACCAGGGTTTTACACGATTCCCCCCATGCATCCGAACCCTGTCAAATAAGCTATTCTACCTCTTCACCCTTACTTCATTACACACAGAAATCTTTTAACTATTTCGTAGCACAGTCGATTAAGGCAAGTCTGGTATTCTCTCGGACGTAAGTTAAGAACATAAGAACAAGGTAACTGCAGAGTGCGTATTGGTCCATACGAGGCAGCTCGTATTTATAACCACTCAATTCCACTCATATACATGTCCAACCCACGTTTGAAACAATCGAGGGACCCCACCTACACCACGTTATGCGGTAATTGGTTCCATAAATGAACAACCCTGTTACCGAACCAGTATTTACCTAAGTCTTTCCTAAATCTAAACTTATCCAATTTATACCCATTGTTTCGTGTTCTGTCTTGTGTTGATACTTTTAATTCCCTATTAATATCCACCTTGTTATGTCCATTCATCCACTTGTAAACCTCTATCATGTCACCACTAACTCTTTGCCTTTCCAGTGAATGCAATTTAAGCTTTGTTAATCTTTCTTCATATGAAAGATTTCTAATTTGGGGAATTAACTTTGTCATCCTACGCTGGACACGTTCAAGTGAATTTATATCCATTCTATAGTATGGCGACCAAAACTGAACTGCATAATCTAAATGGGGCCTAACCAGAGCTAGATATAGCTGAAGGACAACACCAGGTGTCTTGTTACCAACGCTTCGATTAATAAATCCTAGTGTCCCATTTGCCTTATTACGAACATTCATGCATTGATCATTTTGTTTTAAATTCTTACTAATCATAACTCCCAGATCCCTTTCGCAATCCGACTTCGCAATCGCAACACCATCTAGCTCGTATCTTGTAACTCTATCATCATTACCTAGCCTCAGAACTTTACATTTATCAGCATTAAACTGCATTTGCCAATCTTTTGATCATTTCAAAACCCTATTTAGATCAACTTGTAGTGATAGTGAGTCTTCTTCCATGTTAATTTCCCTACCGATTTTTGTATCATCGGCAAATTTGCAAATGTTGCTATTCAAACCTGAATCTAAATCATTTATATATATATTATAAAGAACAGAGGTCCCAAGACAGAGCCTTGAGGTACTCCACTTACAACATATTCCCACTCTGACTTAACCCCATTTATACTAACTCTCTGTTTCCTTTGGTATAACCATGCCCTAATCCAACTTAATATAGCACCCCCAATACCATGAGCCTCCATCTTTTTACTTTATTAAGGTATTTACTTTTTGTTAAGGAGTTTATTGATTTATTTTTGTTTTACTTATTAGAGGAATTTTCTAAATATTATAGAGTAATGTAGACTATTCTGGCTGTCGTAGACTATATGTAACTCAAGGCCTTATTGAAGATCCTCCCCCTGTACCGTACACTACATATAGTGAAAATTTTAATAAAGCTTACCATGGGCCGCTAGTACCATCTTTCTTCGTGCAGTCCACAGCCTTCAGCTCAAGCTTAATGTAAATGAAATGCTAATATTAACGTGATTGACGTATATAGATGAATGAAAGGGCAGACCAAGGGGGAATAGAAATAAGATTTCATTATTTAAACACAAACTGGAACTGAAAACAGGAGCTGTAAATTTAGGCAAGTTGAGTTTCAGGAAAGACCTGGGTAAATACTGGTTTGGAAAAAAAGGGGTTGTTGATCTATAGAACAAATACCAATAGTGTTGTGATTGCGAAGTCGGATTGCGAAAGGGATCTGGGAGTTATGATTAGTAAGAATTTAAAACAAAAGGATCAATGCATAAATGTTCGTAATAAGGCAAATCGGACACTTGGATTTATTAACGCAGCATTAGTAACAAGACACCTGGTGTGGTTCTCAAGCTATATCTTGCTCTAGTTAGGCCCCATTTAGATTATGCAGTTCAGTTTTGGTCGCCATATTATAGAATGGATATAAATTCACTTGAACGTGTCCAGCGTAGGATGACTAAGTTAATTCCCCAAATTAGAAATCTTCATATGAAGAAAGATTAACAAAGCTTAAGTTGCATTCACTGGAAAGGCGAAGAGTTAGGGGTGACATGATAGAGGTTTACAAGTGGATGAATGGACATAACCGGGGGGGATATTAATAGGGTATTAAAAGTATCAACACAGGACAGAACACGAAACAATGGATATAAATTGGATAAGTTTAGATTTAGGAAAGACTTGGGTAAATACTGGTTCAGTAACAGGTTGTGATTTGTGGAACCAATTGCCGCCGTAACATTGTGGAGGTGGGGTCCCTCGATTGTTTCAAGCACGGGTTGGACAAGTATATGAGTGGGATTGGGTGGTTATAGAATAGGAGCTGCCTCGTATGGGCCAATAGGCCTTCTGCAGTTACCTTTGTTCTTATGTTCTTATGTAATAACACAATCGACGTAGTATCGCTGGATTGTTTCAGGCGAAGGCTAGACATATATTGGGACGTGTTTGGGTTGATATATATATAGAGAGAGAGGAGTTTATTGATTTATTTTTGTTTTACTTATTAGAGGAATTTTCTAAATATTATAGAGTAATGTAGACTATTCTGGCTGTCGTAGACTATATGTAACTCAAGGCCTTATTGAAGATCCTCCCCCTGTACCGTACACTACATATAGTGAAAATTTTAATAAAGCTTACCATGGGCCCATTGGAGTTGTCTCCAATGGGCCAATAGGGCTTCTGCAGTTTCAATTGTTCTTATAACAATGCGTCCAATCCAGCGAGAAATACATTACAAATCATTTACATTTTACACCTACACATCAAGTTGTATTAATTTTGGTAAAAAGGTGACTAGCTAACTACCAAACGTATTACATTAGAGAATTTACAGAAAATGCTCTCAAAAAATGATATAGAGGGCTTTTATATGTATTTTTGGAGGTATATAATTGTTTAAATAATTGAATTACATAAAACATTGCAGGATTTTGTGGATGAAAGAGGTTCAGTGGAGCGCGATTGACGTGCAATAACCAACTTTTGATGCAGCCAGTATGCAGCTAGAGCATTTATAGTCCCTTATGTTCCTAAGGTTGTGTTGGCTTCCATAGGACGACAACAACAACATTTATTTTGAAGTCAATTGATGTTGCTGTATACAAGTTCAAGACTCGTACAACCCCCTCCATATACACAGGTGTTTGGCTGATCACTCCACACACCTGACCCCCTCCCCTTGGACAGATGTGGCTCGTGTCAGTAGTGTTTGTCTGTTCTTGTTATTGGTACAACATAGGTAAAAAGGTTTATGAACAATTACACACAGAAATCACAGTAGCGTGATGCATCAAATGAACAAATCCACAAGGGCAAAGGTTCTCGGAGAGGCTGCAGGATCCAAGTAAGTTCAGTAGAACTTCTGGTTGCAATTCTTTTTGCCATGTCGTAGCTCAGTCGATTAAGGCAGCGTCTGGGATGCTCTCGGGACGTAGATTCGAACCCTCGTCACGGCCCTTGTGGATTTGTTCGTTTATGAACCATTTTTTTTTTAATTCTTATCAATCGCCCTTTCCAGTTTGCACATTAATACATTTCGGGCTGTAAATATTTTGAATAAAATGAACAGATAATCTTCCTACAATGAAGAGTTTGAAGGAATGTATAAAAAAAAATAATTTGGCTCCTGCTTATTTATTGGTTGTGTATATTTTTCTATGTTTTTATAGAAAAGTCGTTCAATTCATAACAAAAATATGAAAGCATCAATTTTTAAGAGATTAAAATGTGCTAAAGCATGTTTATCGCTTTTAGTCAACAATTTCTTATATTAAAACAAAACTAAATATTATTTTAGTTAATTGGAAAGCTTTATAAAAAAATCTACTTAATATTTAAAATAAAATACCTGATTGTATAATTTTTTCTTTCTTAATAAGAGTAGCAAAAGCTAATGCCATATTTTTCCTTAAACATGATAATAATAAGAATTATTATAATATATAAGAATTATATATGTATATAATTAGAATTATATATATATAAGAATTATATATTATGATAATAATAAGAATTATATATTATGATAATAATAAGAATTATTATTATCATAACATTAGTATATGTGTGCATTATTTATGAGGATTGTGAATGTGTGTGTAGGTGTACTCACCTCATCTTCATTGTACTCACCTCATCTTCATTGTACTCACCTCATTGTACTCTTCTGTATTAGTAGGGGGAGGGGAGGTTGTGTCTGGGATAGGGTTGAGGGGGGGGGATAGAGCAGGTATGGACTTACCTATGTGTACTTACAGAATGAACGCGACGCTCATTGTATTTCAGTCTCCTAATGACCTTAGTTGTATGCAAATTTACAGCATCCGAATGTTGGATGTATGCATCATCCGGCACACATACAGGATCATACACACATACGTATGCCTCTCTCGCTACCTATTCCAACTGCTCTTCTGTTCCCGAAATATAATTGTTTGTGTTGTAAGTAATCTTTTGTTTTCAGTGTTGGTACCTCTAAATATCTCTTCCTCCCGACATTCTGTTATTTTTGTTTAATTTTATTACATTTTTTTGTTTATTTCTTTTATAATTTTGTATGCCATGATCATAACACTCATTTTGAGCTGAAGCTTAACAGATGGTTCCTGAACCTGAGCTATTACGGTTGCCCGTAAAAGCTGGTTCATGTCTCCTGGTAGTCCCCACGTGACTTTGCCTCCCACTGTCTCAAGGATCCATACACAAGTTTCTAAAGGCACTTGTGATGTTAGCCAGCCTCGCATACGCCGCTGATGATATTCTTTTAATGTGGGTTTCAGGAGACAGGTTCGGTGTGATATCAACTCCTAGATCATTCTCTCTGTCCGTTTCGTGGAGGACTTCGTCTCCTATTCAGTACTCTGTGTCTGGCCTCCTGTCTCCACCATCTTGAACTACATTCACTTTTGTAGCGATATGTTGGACCATTCCTTCAGCTTATCTAGGTCATCTTGTAGCCTCGTAGCCTATCTTCCTCGGTCTTAATCCTCCTCATAATTTTTGCATCACCAGCAAACATTTAGACAAACGCGTCTATTCCCTCTGGGAGATCTTTTATATATATCAGAAACAGGATAGGTCCAAGGACTGAACTTGCGGGACTCCACTGGTGACGCCTCGCCACTCTGAGACCTCACCCCGCACAGTGACTCACTGTGTTCTGTTGCTTAGGTACTCCCTTGTCCAATGGAGTACCTTTCATTTTACTTCTGCCTGCATCTCCAGCTTGTGCACTATTCTCTTATGGGATACTGTGTCAAAGGCTTTCTGGTAATCCAAAAATATGCAGTCTGCCCACCCTTCTCTTTCTTGCCTAATTTTTTGACGCCTAGTCAGAGAATTCAATTAATCATGTGAGGCAAGATTTGTCATCCCTGAATCCACTCTGGTGATGTGTTACAAAGTTCTGGCACTCTAGATGTTCTGCATTTTTTTGCATAATCTTCTCCTCACTTTACATGCTATGCAATCTTGGGACACCGGCCTAATGTCCTTAATTCAGTGCCTCCTGTCTATCACCCTTCTTGTATATCAGGACTACATTAGCCGTCTTCCAAATTTTTGGCAATTTTCCTGTTATTAGTGATTTGCTATACACCATTGAAAGTGGTAAGCACAGTACTTTTGTTCCTTCGTTTAGTATTCATGGTGAGATTCCGTCCGAGCCTATCCTCTTTGTCACATCCAACTCAAGCAAATGCTTCCTTACCTCCCCACTGGTAATCTCAAACTCCTTCAGTAGTGCCTAGTTAGATATTCCCGTTCTTACTTCACGATCTGTACCTTGCTCTAGTGTGAAAACCTCCTGGAGTTTCCTTATTGATATGCAGACTTGATCACAATCGACTTGAGAATGGTCCAGGACGGACCGAAACGTCGTCGTCCCTTCACCTTCTAGTGTGTGGTCTGGTCAACACTTTCTTTATTGAGTTCCTCGCACACATCCTTGTCATTGGTAGTGAATCAGTTTGCTTCTATCCTCAGTTTCATTACCGGTACTTTCACTGTTGTTTTCCTTCTGATATGGCTGTGCAGCAATTTAGGTTCAGTCTTTGCTTTATGTGCTATGTTATTTTCGCATTTCCTTTCTGCCTCTCTTAACCTGAGGTATTCATTCCTGGCCCTCTGGTCTCTCTCTCTCTCTCTCTCTCTCTCTTCTCTCTCTCTCTCTCTCTCTCTCTCTCTCTCTCTCTCTCTCTCTCTCTCTCTCTCTCTCTCTCTCTCCCTCTCTCTCTCTCTCTCTCACTCTCTCTCTCTCTCTCTCTCTCTC
This sequence comes from Procambarus clarkii, assembly GCF_040958095.1. Lineage (NCBI taxonomy): Eukaryota > Metazoa > Arthropoda > Malacostraca > Decapoda > Cambaridae > Procambarus > Procambarus clarkii. The sequence goes on from NC_091171.1 coordinate 38,917,620, forward strand.
TCTCTCTCTCTCTCTCTCTCTCTCTCTCTCTCTCTCTCTCTCTCTCTCTCTCTCTCTCTCTCTCTCTCTCTCTCTGGTCTCTGGTCTCTGGTGTCCTGTTATTTCTATAGTTTGTCCATGGCCTTATATTTAGTTGCATGCCCGCTTACATCCGTGATTGAACCATAGGTTTAATCAAGTTTAATCAACCTTGATTAAACATGGGTTTAATAATCAAATATTAATTCATTTAACTAATATTTACATTTCGTTTTTTTTCCTATTGGACTGGGACAAAATTGACTGCTGCCTCCTTACACTTCTGCGTGATGTAGTCCTCGCAGTTTCCCTTTCGAAATGCCAGCCATTTGTTTTCTGGTCTCTTCCTTGGTTAAGTTAATTCTGATACTCGCAGATACTCAAACATCAGTACACTGGGATCGCTTATTGCCACAGGGGCTACGCAGTTGATTTTCCTTATGTCGGAATCGTTCAAAGTGAATACCAGGTCAAGTTTCACTGGTTCGTCGTTGCCTCTCAGTCTTGTGGCTCCCCTGACATGCTGGCTTACGAAGTTTTTTGTTGTCATATCCAGTAGTCTAGCTCTTCCTGTTTCTTCACCTCCGTGTGGTTCCTTGTTCTCCCAGTCTATCTTTCTGTGGTTGAAATCCGTCATCATAAGCAGACAGGATCTATTTCTGTAGACAACAGAGGCTGCCCTCCTCGATTATAGTATTAATTGGCATGTTGTTTCTGTCATACTCTTGCCAGGGTCATCTGTCATTTAGTGGAAGGTTATATATCACTGCTACTACTACTCTTGATCTTCCCATCATCATGGTACCTGTTATGTAGTCTCTGAATACCTCGCAGCCTGGGATAACCATTTCCACAAAACTCAATTCCTTTCTCATCAGTAGGGCCACTCTGCCTCCTCCTCTTCCTTCTCTCTCTATCCTTATTACAGTGTAGTCCTGAAAACGCAGAATTTGTTATGATACCTGACAGTTTTGTTTCTGAGAGTCCTATTACATTTCGGTTTTCTTCTTGTGCTCGTTCCCTAGGTTCACTTGCTTTGTTCGTAATCATATTGATGTTTTATAAAATTAGTTTGTAGCTGACTCTTCTGTCCTTTCTAAATTTCCTTTGATGCCCCTGGAATAGGAGCACAGGGAGGGCCTGGGGTAGGAGGGATGTCTGGAATGAGAGGGTGTGGAGGGTCTAGGATGGGGACTGGGAGGATCTGGGGTGGGAGGGGTTAGGAGGATCTGGGATGGGGGCTGGGAAGGTCTGGGATGGTGGGGTTGAAAGGGTCTTGGATTGGGGGGAGGCAATGAGGGCATAGGATGGGGAGCAGGGAGAGCATGGGGTGGTGGGGCAGGTAGGAAAGGGGACGTGGATTGAAGGGGAGTCTGTGGTGTGGGAACAAGGAGGGGCATGGGGGTGGGGGGGGGAACAAGGAGGACAATATGTGGGGTATAGGGTGAGGGAACAGGGCGGGCATCATCTGGAGAGGGGTCTCTAATGGTTAAAAAATCGACTGAGCTATACCACCTGATGGAATAGGTGGTGATTGGGGGAGAAGAGTTGTTGGGTGGAACGGCGAGGGCTCCTGTTACACTCCTCTGTGGAGAAGCTGGCCTGCTGGTGGAGGGTTTCCCACTCCCTTCTGATGTTAATAAGATACTGAGCTGAGACTTGTGCCTCCCCCATTCCCTTCCCTCTCACTGTGTCTCATACTTGTTCCTACTGCCCTCTCTTTCTCTCTCTTCCCTTGTCATGTTCCTCTGCAGAAAGAAATCCTTGTTTTCCCTATTCTGCAGAAGTTTGCTCTTCCTGGATAGGATATTCTCTTTTGTTACCTCGTTCATGAACACTATCTTCATCAGTCGCCTCCTTTCCTTCTTGTAGCCACCCAGCCTGAAAACCTTCTCTGTGTTGCTATCAGCCTCCAACATATGCAAACCCTCTAAGATCTTTGTCACAATTACTTCCTTCTCCACTCTTCATAGTTAAAGATTTCCGGTTCCAGAACTTTTATAACTACCACAGATTGTTTTCTTTCCAGCAGCTGCGTAGTGCACTTTGCAGCTTCCAGGGAAGTAGCTGTTTCTTCCAAAGCGGCTATGGCACCTGTGATGCTTCACGATCTCTTGATGATGCCAAAGATCTCTTTGGAAAGAGTCTTCCATCAATGTCATTCCCTGTTTTCAGGGGATCGATTGCCTCATACTAGATCGGATTGGGATTCTCCTTGAGTTTCTTTATCTCTTCCTTAGCTGCCCACAGCTCACTCTGGAGGCTCCTTATTGTTTCCTTCATTTCCTTCAGTTCTCTGCTGAACTCTTCTAAATACATGGTTGATCATCTTGCAGGTGTAGTATCCCCCCAGTCCATCGTGCAGTGCTGCCACAGGTTCGTTCTCCATCCCTGTTCCACTTCAGTGGGTTGGAAGTTGAGGCAGTGGGATATTGTGCATATGGGTATGTAAATGGTGTGTGTTGAGTATGGATGTGTGTGTGTGTGTGTGTGTGTGTGTGTGGTGTGTGTGTGTGTGTGTGTGTGTGTGTGTGTGTGTGTGTGTGTGTGTGTGTGCGTGTGTGTGTACACCTGGTTAAGGTACACTGATACACACCCACTAGTCTGCAGGAGCAACAACGGAGCCTCCAGTGTGTGTTTGTGGTACTGGCTGCGACTCTCTGTTTACGATATATGTCTGATAAAGTGGTATTCTTTTGTTTATTGCTATTCATTGCTTAATTTGTGTTATAATGATAAAATGTTGAATGAGAATATTTTTCCTGAAAACTGAACAAATGTAATATGTTTTGAACACTAATACAAATAAAACAAAAGCATGCGAGTAGTTGTATCCCAGTTTGACACAAATTTAACTCTTCAAATATAAACGATAATTGCAATTGCACAGTTACATAATTAGGTGAGTACAAATACACATACATTTACATATATATAATTTGTTGTAATCTTTGCCTGAACGAGAACTTTATGAAGCTGTTCGATGGATACATTACCTTAAGAAAACTTTCTGTTATGGCATTTTGCACTCATATGCTCTACAACAAATGCTCTCATACATAAATGATAATAATAATAATAATTTAATAATAATTTAATAATAATTTAATAATAATTTAATAATAATTTAATAATAATTTAATAATAATTTAATAATAATAATAATAATAATAATAATAATACTCTCGTTTAATAAACTCTGCAGTGCTAAAAACTGCTTTAAATTTCACATTAATTTTGGATTGTCTTTCTTTCTATCAATTCTTTCCTTAACAAAAATTAAATACAATTTTTTTTTAGTTTTCATTGCCATTATGCATAATTTGAAATTGTTATAACTATAGAAATACTACAAAAAAAATATATATATATAAGCAAACTAATTTTATGTTGGAAAGAAGTTGCCGCATAAGATGTCTTGTTAAATTAGGTCCAAGAATGTACAACATACAGGATATGTTGAGTGCTATATTTCTGTGTACATAATATAGTTAATGTACATTTTGTTGTACAATTCTGAGCAATCACATACAGTATTTTATATAAAGCAGAGACTTTGTCTTTGTGTCTCGATTATGAGACTGCATGTTGCAGTATAAACTATTTCTGGTATGCTTGATTTCTAGGACCAATTTCTGGTATACTGGATTTGTAGGTCATATTTCTGGTATGCTGGATTTGAGGACATATTTCTGGCATGCTGGATTTGTAGGACATATCTCACGTATGCTGGATCTGTAGGACCAATTTTTGATTGTAAATAGTTTATATATAAATAGTTTATATATAAATAGTTTGAGTGTAAATATTCATATATATCTAACCCCCCCCCCCTTTCATAATAAATTAGGTGACATGGTCTACATCAGTATTCATTTTGCTAATTTAAATGAATATATGCAGTTTATACACCAACACTGTATATACACCAAGTTCTCAGTATATTGGTTAAGTTTGCGGTTTTGTAGTGTACTACATTCTAACTTTAATGAACATCAAGTTTATGCTACAGTTTTATAGTGTGTTTTAACTTTATTGAACATCAAGTTTACACTACAGTTTTGTAGTGTGTTCTAATTTTAGTGAACACTAAGTTTACACTACAGTTCACTTATAACCTTATAAGTCCATAGGATGGTATTGCAACCTTGAATTGTTTGACAAGGTTCAAGCCTCTAAACATTAGCCCTTACAATCAAAGCTCGTTAATTGTTGTTTGTAGGCATGAAATATTTGATTTTAGTGTAGTTAAACGATTGGTGGAAAATATTGTTTATTACAACATCAAATGAGGGAAGTCAAGTGGGATTATGCAACATTAGTGGTATAATATAAAATAATTGAAGTAGGTATTACATGACATGTACTGCAGTTATGTGTTGAATTCAAATCTTATATTTTCTTATTAATATGAGGATTACATTAACGAGAAATGAAAGTATAGAATTAGAATAGATTATAGCAAGTTCCTTCATCAGTGCTTTGTTTCTGCCTGCAGCCTAACTATAGTATTAGCGGAAAGAATTTATAGATATATTTCGCTCAAAAAAAAGCTTTTGTAAACTTTTGATGTGATTTTTTTTTATATTCTAGATTCTGCCTTCTATAGACTCAATAGTGATATCTGGGGAATGTTGAAAGAGGGTTGTGAGTCACCATCATCTTTGAAAACTTTTATTTATCATAAAAATCAGGATTTTAAGATTTATATTTATTTTGGGGAAGGGTAATTCACTTAAGGAAGGCCTGACTCATTTCTGAGGAAATACTTTGGCTGCTTTCCTTTTGTTGATCCTTAAAAGTAATCCATCCAAGCAAAGTGTGAACTACAACTCAAAATTGATCATGCATATAATTTACCCATCATAGATGATCGACTCTCATTTTCTTGAAGCAGCTCGGAGGATATATATATATAAACTTGGGTAAATCAATAAACACATTAAAAAGAATTTTGCCTTAAACCGTGCATTGTATTATAAATGATTCTGTCTTTCTCTCATCTATTACTCACTAACAACCTGTGATCACTCATATCTGACTCCTATGTCCGTTTTAGCGTCAGTGGGTTGCTAAGCCTGATATCGATCCTAAGGTGATATGTTTTCGCCAAAGTAGATATTTAGCGCATTTTTGTTAATCATATTCATTTTAATATAGATACAAAATTAAAATATTTTTGTTAATGTATATCAATGAAGAAATATATATATATATATATATATATATATATATATATATATATATATATATATATATATATATATATATATATATATATATATATGCGGAAAATCCACAGAGAAATATGAAATGAGGTGAACGTTTTCGGCTTTGTTAAAGCCTTTGTCAACACCAGACTGGCCTCTTAACTGTCAATCAACAGGTGTACAGATTCCTGAGCCTATCGGGCTCTATCATATCTACATATGAAACTGTGTATGGAGTCAGCCTCCACTACAACATCGCTGTGTTCCTGGTAGAGCGCCGGTCTCGTTTTATGCAGGTCGGCGTTCAATCCCCGACCATCCAAGTGGTTTGGCACCATTGCTTTCCTCAGTCCCATCCATTATTCTGACTTCTTCCAAGTGCTATTTAGTCGTAATGGCTTGACGCTTTAACCTGATAGCTTTCTCCCCTTCCCTCTGTGAGGGTTTACCTGTCCTCTTACGAAGAACGTCGTATTTCGCTCATATGCGTTTCATTCGGCCAAAAATTGTCGTACTTGAAAATAGAAGCGGCTTGAGAAAGTGACGTACTCTACCGTTTTCTGTTTTGGGTCCTCTGGTGGGTTAGGATAAAGGCACTTTATATTAACCGTTTTCTTGACGTTGGCAAACCTTTAGAGGAGGGACTGACTTATCCTTGGAGTGTGGGTGACATGAGACACTCATGACTCAGTGGATGATCTACCTGTGTACTCATCTAAGAATCACTGCATCTTATGAATTAGATTCACTTTACGCATCGTGTTGAGTCATAATTCAACATTTTATATTAATTTACTAATCAGGTGATTTTGGGCAGTAAGGCCTACCGTTACCCACTCCAAGTGTGGCCTGAGGCACAGACACTCCGAGGGAGACATTACACATCATAGTCTCTCTCTCTCTCTCTCCCACTTCACACCCAAACGCTCACTCACACACACACACACACACACACACACACACACACACACACACACACACACACACACACACACACACACACACACACCACACACACACACACACACACACACACACACACACACACACACACACACACACACACACACACACACACACACACACACATGTCGGGTATAAGGGAAGGCAAGTTGGAAGCACCCTTGGGAATGAGTGATCACAGTGTATTTATCTCTGAGTACCTGTAGAGCAAGGAATTATCTCCCCCCAAAAGAACTGGGACACAAAGGGCTGGCGTACTGAAAGGGAAATTATGAGATGAGAAAATTCCTAAGGGAATGTACCATGGGCCACAGAATTCAGAACTAAGTCGGTACATGACATGTACTGACAGTTCTTAGACTTAAATGATCTCTCAGAGGGTATAGACTCATTCCTCTCAATGTTTCCAGACGACGCAAAAATTATGAGAAGGATTAAGACAGAGGAGGACAGCTTGAGGCTTCAAGAAGACCTGGACAAGCTGCAGGAATGATTGAACAAATGGTTGTTAGAGTTTAACCCAAGAAAATGTAATGTAATAAAGATAGTTATAGGGAGCAGGAGACCAGTTACAAGGTATCATTTGGGAGATGAAATACTTCAAGAGTCAGAGAGAGAGAGAGCGAAAGACTTCGGGGTTGATATCACGCCAGACCTGTCCCTTGAAGCCCATATCAAAAGGATAACATCAGCGGCATATGCCAAGCTGGCCAACATAAGAACAGTCTTTAGAAACTTGTGTAAAGAATCATTCGGAACTTTGTATACCACATATGTCAGACCAATCCTTGAGTATGCAGCCCCAGCATGGAGTCCATATCTAGTCAAGCATAAGACTTAACTGGAAAAGGTTCAAAGGTTTGCCACCAGACTAGTACCCGAAGTGAGGGTTATGAGCTACGAGAAGAGACTCCGGGAATTATACACCACGCCGCTGGAAAACAGAAGCTAGAGAGGACATGATCACCACATACAAGATTCTCAGGGGAATTGATAGGATAGATAAAGTCAGACTATTTAACTCAAGGGGCACACGTACTAGTGGACACAGGTGGATATTGAGTGTCCAAATGAGCCATAGAGACATTATAATTTTTTTAGTGTCAGAGTAGTTGACAAATGGAATGCATTAGGAAGTGATGTGGTGGAGGCTGACTCCATACACACTTTTTAGTGTAGATATGATAAGAGCCCAGTAGGCTCAGGAACCTGTATACCTGTTGATTGACTGTGAAAGGCGGGACTAAAGAGCCAAAGTTTAACCCCCGCAAGCACACCTAGGTGAGTACACACATATACACACACACAAAATCCCAGCCATTGTCCCCAAGCCGCAGCTAAAGGAAGACTGGCACTGCTCTTCAATTACCCGCTAACTACAATAATTTACAACTCAATTTATATGGCGGATATTCAATACGTGACGAGATCAGTCATCATGATACCAAAACTCTCGTCAATAAACAGTAAGTTATACAGTAAGATGAGCTGGACCTTAGACACCTCACACACAAGTGGTCGACTCTGGTAGAGGTGTGGACGTTGAGACAGAGTAAGTTATACAGTAAGATGAGCTGGACCTTAGCCACCTCACACACACAAGTGGTCGACTCTGGTAGAGGTGTGGACGTTGAGACAGAGTAAGTTATACAGTAAGATGAGCTGGACCTTAGACACCTCACACACAAGTGGTCGACTCTGGTAGAGGTGTGAACGTTGAGACAGAGTAAGTTATACAATAAGATGAGCTGGACCTTAGACACCTCACACACAAGTGGTCGACTCTGGTAGAGGTGTGGACGTTGAGACAGAGTAAGTTATACAATAAGATGAGCTGGACCATAGACACCTCACACACAAGTGGTCGACTCTGGTAGAGGTGTGAACGTTGAGACAGAGTAAGTTATACAATAAGATGAGCTGGACCATAGACACCTCACACACAAGTGGTCGACTCTGGTAGAGGTGTGGACGTTGAGACAGAGTAAGTTATACAATAAGATGAGCTGGACCATAGACAGCTCACACACAAGTGGTCGACTCTGGTAGAGGTGTGAACGTTGAGACAGAGTAAGTTATACAGTAAGATGAGCTGGACCTTAGCCACCTCACACACAAGTGGTCGACTCTGGTAGAGGTGTGAACGTTGAGACAGAGTAAGTTATACAATAAGATGAGCTGGACCATAGACACCTCACACACAAGTGGTCGACTCTGGTAGAGGTGTGAACGTTGAGACAGAGTAAGTTATACAATAAGATGAGCTGGACCTTAGACACCTCTCACACACAAGTGGTCGACTCTGGTAGAGGTGTGGACGTTGAGACAGAGTAAGTTATACAGTAAGATGAGCTGGACCTTAGCCACCTCACACACACAAGTGGTCGACTCTGGTAGAGGTGTGAACGTTGAGACAGAGTAAGTTATACAGTAAGATGAGCTGGACCATAGCCACCTCACACACAAGTGGTCGACTCTGGTAGAGGTGTGAACGTTGAGACAGAGTAAGTGCCAGATGAAGAACATTTTGTGGGTTAGTAACTGCAAGTAGCCAAGCTTGAAGGAGTCGCTGGATCATTCCCCACATTCAGGCTTGAGGAGAACAGTCATTACACCAGTGACGTAAGTGAAGAAATGAGAACGCACCCTCAGGGCGTCTTAAGATGTGAGAACGCACCCTCCAGAGTGTCTTAAGAAGTGAGAACGCACCCTCAGGGCGTCTTAGAAGAGAGAACGCACCCTGAGTGCGTCTTGCACATGCTACATATACCATATCCTTTGCCAGTCTGTACTCCTGTTTAGATAGTACGCTTTGTAACTATGTACACCATAGTACAAATATTGACGTACTAAGCAATTGTGTACTATTCACCTTATAGAGTGCGAAAAAATAAAGCTAAATAACAAAATTAAATATTTCTAGGCCTAGTATAGTACACATATGTACTATATTAAGCCTGAGATAGCGTGAATTATGCCTCGGAAGGTTACGTTATGATAGTTTCATATGTCCTTGCAACATATATATATATATATATATATATATATATATATATATATATATATATATATATATATATATATATATATATATATATATATATATATATATATATTTTGGTAGCAGTCTTTCCTGTAGACATATTTTATTAAATATGACCGAAAAAGTAAGATTAATAATTCTAACACGAATTTTCTCAATCTTTCGTACATTATGCTTCACTGTTGGAGGTAAATCAAAAATCACTTCTCCAAAATTCATTTTTATTTCTAGTCTGACGCGACACGGGCGCGTTTCGTAAAACTTATTACATTTTCAAAGACTTCACAAATACACAACTGATTAGAACTTGCATTTCCCTGATTTTATATCTACTTTTGAGTGAGGTGGGAAGGGTGATGTGGCATTACATTTGAGTGAGGTGGGAAGGATGATGTGGCATTAGAGGATATTAATAGGGTATTAAAAGTATCAACACAAGACAGAACACGAAACAATGGATATTGAATAGAAGTGTTTGTAGAAAGCCTATTGGTCCATATTTCTTGATGCTTCTATATTGGAGCGGAGTCTTGAGGTGGGTAGAATATAGTTGTGCAATAATTGGCTGTTGATTGCTGGTGTTGACTTCTTGATGTGTAGTGCCTCGCAAACGTCAAGCCGCCTGCTATCGCTGTATCTATCGATGATTTCTGTGTTGTTTACTAGGATTTCTCTGGCGATGGTTTGGTTATGGGAAGAGATTATATGTTCCTTAATGGAGCCCTGTTGTTTATGCATCGTTAAACGCCTAGAAAGAGATGTTGTTGTCTTGCCTATATACTGGGTTTTTTGGAGCTTACAGTCCCCAAGTGGGCATTTGAAGGCATAGACGACGTTAGTCTCTTTTAAAGCGTTCTGTTTCGTGTCTGGAGAGTTTCTCATGAGTAGGCTGGCCGTTTTTCTGGTTTTATAGTAAATCGTCAGTTGTATCCTCTGATTTTTGTCTGTAGGGATAACGTTTCTATTAACAATATCTTTCAGGACCCTTTCCTCTGTTTTATGAGCTGTGGAAAAGAAGTTCCTGTAAAATAGTCTAATAGGGGGTATAGGTGTTGTGTTAGTTGTCTCTTCAGAGGTTGCATGGCTTTTCACTTTCCTTCTTATGATGTCTTCGATGAAACCATTGGAGAAGCCGTTATTGACTAGAACCTGCCTTACCCTACAGAGTTCTTCGTCGACTTGCTTCCATTCTGAGCTGTGGCTGAGAGCACGGTCGACGTATGCGTTAACAACACTCCTCTTGTACCTGTCAGGGCAGTCGCTGTTGGCATTTAGGCACATTCCTATGTTTGTTTCCTTTGTGTAGACTGCAGTGTGGAAACCTCCGCCCTTTTCCATGACTGTTACATCTAGAAAAGGCAGCTTCCCATCCTTTTCCGTCTCGTAAGTGAAACGCAGCACGGAACTCTGCTCAAATGCCTCCTTCAGCTCCTGCAGATGTCTGACATCAGGTACCTGTGTAAAAATGTCGTCAACATACCTGCAGTATATGGCCGGTTTCAAGTTCATGTCGACTAAGACTTTTTGCTCGATGGTACCCATGTAGAAGTTTGCAAACAGGACACCTAGGGGAGAACCCATAGCGACCCCATCTACTTGCTTATACATATGCCCATCCGGGCTCAAGAAGGGTGCCTCTTTAGTACAAGCTTGGAGTAGTTTCCTCAGAATACTTTCTGGCATGTCAAGAGGAGTACAGGCTGGATCACGATACACTCTGTCGGCTATCATTCCGATTGTCTCGTCCACAGGTACGTTGGTAAACAGCGATTCTACGTCCAACGAGGCTCTTATCCCTGTGGCCCGTGCGCCCCGCAGTAAGTCCACAAATTCCTTTGGAGACTTCAGGCTGAAGGCGCAAGGAACATAAGGAGTCAGCAGGCCGTTGAGTCGCTTTGCCAATCTGTACGTGGGTGTGGGTATCTGGCTAATGATTGGCCGAAGTGGGTTTCCAGGCTTGTGCGTCTTGACATTTCCATACGCATATCCAGGTTTATATTCCCCAATGATCTTTGGCAGGTGGAGTCCGGATTTCTTGGCGTTCACAGTTTCGATCAGTTTGTTGACCTTTGCTTTTAATTCGGCTGTAGTGTCCTTCGTTACCCTTTGGAACTTAGTTTGGTCAGAGAGTATGATGTTCATTTTCGCCAGATATTCGTCTTTTTTAAGAATGACATATATTGGCGACTTGTCACCTCTCCTGACAACTATCTCCTTGTTCTCGCGAAGGCTTTTAGCTGCCGCTCTAAGCTCGGGGGACAGTATGGTGCTTCTGTAGTTGCCTCGATTCTTTCCTCCTTCTGCAATAAGTTCTGCTTGTAAGGTATCTTTGGTAGTGACCTTCTTTTGTGTCTCGAGGTCGAATATGTCGTCCAACAGAATTTCCAACTCCACTTTCCGGGCCATTTCACTCGGTCTGGACATAACATGACAGTTTATGCCCAGATTTAGGAGAGTGACTTGGTCCTCAGTGAGGTTAATTCCTGCAAGGTTCAGGAAGCCATCTCTTGGTCGTGGAATACCATATCCTTTGCCATAGGTCCTCCATATGGAGGACCTATGGCAATTCCACGACCAAGAGATGGCTTCCTGAACCTTGCAGGAATTAACCTCACTGAGGACCAAGTCACTCTCCTAAATCTGGGCATAAACTGTCATGTTATGTCCAGACCGAGTGAAATGGCCCGGAAAGTGGAGTTGGAAATTCTGTTGGACGACATATTCGACCTCGAGACACAAAAGAAGGTCACTACCAAAGATACCTTACAAGCAGAACTTATTGCAGAAGGAGGAAAGAATCGAGGCAACTACAGAAGCACCATACTGTCCCCCGAGCTTAGAGCGGCAGCTAAAAGCCTTCGCGAGAACAAGGAGATAGTTGTCAGGAGAGGTGACAAGTCGCCAATATATGTCATTCTTAAAAAAGACGAATATCTGGCGAAAATGAACATCATACTCTCTGACCAAACTAAGTTCCAAAGGGTAACGAAGGACACTACAGCCGAATTAAAAGCAAAGGTCAACAAACTGATCGAAACTGTGAACGCCAAGAAATCCGGACTCCACCTGCCAAAGATCATTGGGGAATATAAACCTGGATATGCGTATGGAAATGTCAAGACGCACAAGCCTGGAAACCCACTTCGGCCAATCATTAGCCAGATACCCACACCCACGTACAGATTGGCAAAGCGACTCAACGGCCTGCTGACTCCTTATGTTCCTTGCGCCTTCAGCCTGAAGTCTCCAAAGGAATTTGTGGACTTACTGCGGGGCGCACGGGCCACAGGGATAAGAGCCTCGTTGGACGTAGAATCGCTGTTTACCAACGTACCTGTGGACGAGACAATCGGAATGATAGCCGACAGAGTGTATCGTGATCCAGCCTGTACTCCTCTTGACATGCCAGAAAGTATTCTGAGGAAACTACTCCAAGCTTGTACTAAAGAGGCACCCTTCTTGAGCCCGGATGGGCATATGTATAAGCAAGTAGATGGGGTCGCTATGGGTTCTCCCCTAGGTGTCCTGTTTGCAAACTTCTACATGGGTACCATCGAGCAAAAAGTCTTAGTCGACATGAACTTGAAACCGGCCATATACTGCAGGTATGTTGACGACATTTTTACACAGGTACCTGATGTCAGACATCTGCAGGAGCTGAAGGAGGCATTTGAGCAGAGTTCCGTGCTGCGTTTCACTTACGAGACGGAAAAGGATGGGAAGCTGCCTTTTCTAGATGTAACAGTCATGGAAAAGGGCGGAGGTTTCCACACTGCAGTCTACACAAAAGAAACAAACATAGGAATGTGCCTAAATGCCAACAGCGACTGCCCTGACAGGTACAAGAGGAGTGTTGTTAACGCATACGTCGACCGTGCTCTCAGCCACAGCTCAGAATGGAAGCAAGTCGACGAAGAACTCTGTAGGGTAAGGCAGGTTCTAGTCAATAACGGCTTCTCCAATGGTTTCATCGAAGACATCATAAGAAGGAAAGTGAAAAGCCATGCAACCTCTGAAGAGACAACTAACACAACACCTATACCCCCTATTAGACTATTTTACAGGAACTTCTTTTCCACAGCTCATAAAACAGAGGAAAGGGTCCTGAAAGATATTGTTAATAGAAACGTTATCCCTACAGACAAAAATCAGAGGATACAACTGACGATTTACTATAAAACCAGAAAAACGGCCAGCCTACTCATGAGAAACTCTCCAGACACGAAACAGAACGCTTTAAAAGAGACTAACGTCGTCTATGCCTTCAAATGCCCACTTGGGGACTGTAAGCTCCAAAAAAACCCAGTATATAGGCAAGACAACAACATCTCTTTCTAGGCGTTTAACGATGCATAAACAACAGGGCTCCATTAAGGAACATATAATCTCTTCCCATAACCAAACCATCGCCAGAGAAATCCTAGTAAACAACACAGAAATCATCGATAGATACAGCGATAGCAGGCGGCTTGACGTTTGCGAGGCACTACACATCAAGAAGTCAACACCAGCAATCAACAGCCAATTATTGCACAACTATATTCTACCCACCTCAAGACTCCGCTCCAATATAGAAGCATCAAGAAATATGGACCAATAGGCTTTCTACAAACACTTCTATTCAATATCCATTGTTTCGTGTTCTGTCTTGTGTTGATACTTTTAATACCCTATTAATATCCTCTAATGCCACATCATCCTTCCCACCTCACTCAAATGTAATGCCACATCACCCTTCCCACCTCACTCAAAAGTAGATATAAAATCAGGGAAATGCAAGTTCTAATCAGTTGTGTATTTGTGAAGTCTTTGAAAATGTAATAAGTTTTACGAAACGCGCCCGTGTCGCGTCAGACTAGAAATAAAAATGAATTTTGGAGAAGTGATTTTTGATTTACCTCCAACAGTGAAGCATAATGTACGAAAGATTGAGAAAATTCGTGTTAGAATTATTAATCTTACTTTTTCGGTCATATTTAATAATATATATATATATATATATATATATATATATATATATATATATATATATATATATATATATATATATATATATATATATATATATATATATATATATATTTATATATATATAGGCAAGACAACAACATCTCTTTCCAAGCGTTTAACGATGCATAAGCAACAGGGCTCCATTAAGGAACATATAATCTCTTCCCACAACCAAACCATCGCCAGAGAAATCCTAGTAAACAACACAGAAATCATCGATAGATACAGCGATAGCAGGCGGCTTGACGTTTGCGAGGCACTACACATTAAAAAGTCGACACCAGCAATCAACAGCCAATTAATGCACAACTATATTCTACCCACCTCAAGACTCCGCTCCAATATAGAAGCATCAAGAAATATGGACCAATAGGCTTTCTACAATCACTTCCATTCAATACCCATTGTTTCGTGTTCTGTCTTGTGTTGATGAATTTAATACCCTATTAATACCACCTCACCCCATCCACCTCACTCAAATGTAGATATAAACAAATCGGAGATGTGTAAGTTCTATTCAGTTGTGTATGTGTAAACTAAAGTCTTTGAAAATATAATAAGTTTTACGAAACGCGCTCAAGTGTCGCGTCAGACTAGAAATAAAAATGAATTTTGGAGAATTGATTTTTGAATTACCACCAACAGTGAAAAGAAATGCACAAAAGATCGAGAAAATTCGTGTTAGAATTATTAATCTTACTTTTTCGGTCATATTTAATAATATATATATATATATATATATATATATATATATATATATATATATATATATATATATATATATATATATATATATATATGTATATATATACAATCTTTTTCTGTTTGTCCGAATTCAATATGTCCGATTTCTACTTTCTAATTGCGTGGTATGTCTATATGTGTACTATGGTGCTCATAGTCACTATAAGTACTACCAAGACAGCAGGCTGGGCTGCCTCTGCTGGGGTCTGGAGGCTGCCCAACCACCTCCTGTGAACTTTGAATTTGAATTTTGGAGTTTGAAACTTTTCCTTTTATAATGTTAAGAGGTAGTGACAGGGAAGGGTGTGGTTTAGTCCCCTTAATTATTGATATAATTCATTAAATAATGAATTTCAGGAGTCAGGGTTATCTTGAGGTTATCTTGAGATGATTTCGGGGCTTTTTAGTGTCCCCGCGGCCCGGTCCTCGACCAGGCCTCCACCCCCAGGAAGCAGCCCGTGACAGCTGTCTAACACCCAGGTACTTATTTACTGCTAGGTAACAGGGGCTTAGGGTGAAAGAAACTCTGCCCATTGTTTCTCGCCGGCGCCTGGGATCGAACCCAGGACCACAGGATCACAAGTCCAGCGTGCTGTCCGCTCGGCCGACCGGCTCCCGATCGGGTCGGTATGAGTGTTGCATGCAAGGTGCAAGACTATTCTCCTTGCTCTCATAGCAACAGATCTATAAGCTTGTCCAAGATTCATATAGATTTATTGGCTATTTTTCCCCATGCTATACTTTTGTCAAGCTCCACAAATACTGCCCCTCGACCTGCCTCATAATTTATTAAGTATTGCTGCAACATTTTGTGCGTTGCTCATGTTGCTGATCAACCAGACTGTGACTCATACGTCAGGCTGCGAGCAGCCGCATCCAACAGCTTGGTTGATCAGTCCAGCAACCAGGAGGCCTGGTCGACGACCGGGCCGCGGGGACGCTAAGCCCCGGAAGCACCTCAAGGTAAGGTTGCTTCACCATTACTTAATTACCAACCTCTCAAAGGTTTACTTCGGAATCTACTTGATTAAATAAGTTGCTTCCAAATACCGTGGGAGAGACATTTTATAGTTTCCCTTGATGTTTCTTGAAGGTAATCTATTCCAAGATGAACAATTATTTTATTTATTGTAACATTTCCGATGTCATCAACAAATGGTTGCAGGAGCCGGTCGGCCGAGTGGACAGCACGCTGGACTTGTGATCCTGTGGTCCCGGGTTCGATCCGGGGCGCCGGCGAGAAACAATGGGCAGAGTTTCTTTCACTCTATGCCCCTGTTACCTAGCAGTAAAATAGGTACCTGGGTGTTAGTCAGCTGTCACGGGCTGCTTCCTGGGGGTGGAGGCCTGGTCGAGGACCGGGCCGCGGGGACACTAAATCCTCGAAATCATCTCAAGATAACCTCAAGATAGGAGGAATGTTGGGGGGGGGGGGGGGAGGGGGCGGTTAGAGGGACGGAGCACGAGGAGGAAGAGAAGGATAATGAGTTAGGGTAGAGAAGGATAGTTATGAGAGAAAGAGAGTACAGAAGGATAAGGAAAGAGAGGGTAGACAAGAATTATTACGAAGATGGTGGGTGTGGAGACTGTGACTACGAAAGAAGAGATGAGAGAGAGACGAATAATGAGGCAGAATGGAGGAAAGAGACTGAACACTCAGGAAAAAGAAAGTAAAGCAGATGATTCAGGAAAGAATAAAGCAGAGGATGAAGGAGAGAACGTGAAAGAAACGATGAAACGGGAAGAAACAGGTGCATGAGGTAAAAGAAAAATCGCCAGAAAATGATGGAAAACTAATAGATATTGAACGATGCCGAATAAGAGAGAAAAATTCAGAATGAAGAAGAGTGAAAGGTCGACAGGAAACAGTCTTCCCTAATAACCGGTGTTAATTACAGAACTACCGCTTCACCCTATTCCCCAGCCCTGACGCATGGGAACGAGGCCGCCTCAGATCCTTTATCAAGAGGCCTATTTCCTCATGGCCTATAAGGCCTATTTTGCTTATTAGTGTAGAGCGACGTTAATGTGACGAATCCTCAACTACACCTTATCTCGTTCATAATTTACTCTTCCAAGTAATCTAGATTTAATAACACGTTCTCTGGAAAATAAGGTCATGTCTAAGTTGCCTGAATGTCATGTCTAATAGTGAGTATATTTTTGTTCTGTCAGTTGAGATTCAGCGCATCTTTGTTCCATTGCGTGGAGGCTGCATCCTGCCTTGTGATGCAGGATGCCAGGATGCAAGAAGAGTTGTGTTGCTGCAACGTTTGAGGAGATTTTCGTTCAGTGATGTATACAAGTGAAGAGCTGTGTGTGTGTGTGTGTGTGTGTGTGTGTGTGTGTGTGTGTGTGTGTGTGTGTGTGTGTGTGTGTGTGTGTGTGTGTGTGTGTGTGTGTGTGTGTGTGTGTGTGTGTGTGTGTGTGTGAGTGTGTGTTCTGACTCCTGCTTCTGGGATGAGATCTGTGCTCCACACCGCTGCCAGCCTTGGCTCTCCTTGCCTCGTCTGAGCTCACGCATCGTGTCATTTCTGTTGATCCGAATAAGCTGATTGGACTTGTTAATAGAGCTCAGAGAGCTATATTAATGAGCTGAGATTTCTTTATATTTGAGGTTAGACTTTCGTAATGAGCTCAAAGACCTCATAATGCTTAATGAGCTCAGAGTAATAAACTGAGAAACTAGAATAATTAAACTGAGAGACCATACTTATTGCCAAGAGACCGTTGTTCATGTGCCGAGAACTTTCCTCCTTGAAATCTGACTTTTCAAAAGGAGGTCCAGACATACTTCTCCCAGAACCAGCTAATACACGGTATAATTTTTTTGTTAAATTTGAAGCTTGTGAGTTCTGATGTTCGAGAGAATGTCATTTAATTCCCTACTTTACCGAGACCTTCCTAGATTAATGTCCCCCTTAGCTATCTCATGGAACAAAGGTTAAGAAGTATAGTACGATAAAGCTTCTCAAATATACTAGTTTAATTTGCGGTTACTGAAGGATAATAATACTCCACTGAGGCCATAGACCTACTAGCAGCTCTGTAAGCTCTAGTATAAGGAAGATAGTGTGGTATAAACCTGCTCCCAATATCGATGGATAGAGCTTTTTGGTATCAGGACGCAGGACAAGGCTACTTTATATCAACAAGGCAAAATTGCTTGAAAAACGTTCATAAAATATCGTGAAATTGCTTTATGACGCCATATTAAAGATATCATATGCACGAATTAATTACAAAAAATTTTAGACTGTTAAATTAAAGTTGTTCGTGTCGATGCTAGTGTAAACCAGGCTCATTGAGACCCCAACTATGCCAACCTAACAGAACCAAAAACCCTTATCTATAAACATACCGTTTTGTTGAATGATTAATAAAGGTGAGTGTAACCACTGTGATAAGTTCACCGCGGGAGAGTCTTCTAACATCATAATATATTTAGCTTCTTAAATTCAAACTCTGTAAACTGACCTAAGCATAAATAGATATATATACTAATATACAAAACAATGTATTCTGGTCTGACCATTTTTAGAACCTTAGTCCAAAATTATTAAAGGCTCTGAAGCATCCAACCACTTGGGGTGGGCGGTAGGGCGACGGTCTCGCCTCATACAAGTCGGGGTTCAATCCCCGACCGTCCAAGTGGTTGGGCACCATTCCTTTCCCCCGTCCCATCCCAAATCCTTATCCTGACCCCTTCCAAGTGCTACATAGTCGTAATGGCTTAACGCTTTCTCCTGATAGCGTCAAGCCCTGGTTGGCTCAGAAGACTACATTTGAGTGAACAAACTGTAAAGTAGAATATTATCACAGCATAATAGATTCACAGCGTAGAAGAGTCACAGACTGATAGACTGAGAGGTTCACAAAGTCTCAGTCTATCATTCTCATAGACAATTTGATCTTCAAACTTGTTGTGCGATGTACTCAGTCAGTCAGGTTTAACCGTGTTGGATTTGGTCATTAGGTGAATGGGTGATCGCGCGGATAGCCTCGTTCTTGGCTCGATAAGCTTAATAGGCTTACTGTGCCTGGAAATGGTACGCCATCATGCTAGATTAATTTGACTGTGAACACGCACAATCGTTTCAACAATCAAGTTGCAGCTTTTAGGTTATGTTAGGAGTTCAACATGTAGCTTCTTCTTATACCAGGTCGACTGGTATCAAGGTCTGGTTCCAGCTTCGATTAGTTTGATGCTATGATATCAGGTCTAACTAGTAACATGTTCTAGTACGTAATTTAAGAAGTATATGGCTCGTCCTAGTACCTAGTCCAGGCAGACCCCCTGATATCTTGTGTCCTGGTGGTGGCTACTCTATTGGTGGCTCTGGGAGATATCACAGGGTGATTATCTTGAGGTTATCTTGAGATGACTTCGGGGCTTTAAGTGTCCCCGCGGCCCGATCCTCGACCAGGCCTCCACCCCCCCCCAGGAAGCAGCCCGTGACAGCTGACTAACACCCAGGTACCTATTTTACTGCTAGGTAACAGGGGCATAGGGTGAAAGAAACTCTGCCCATTGTTTCTCGCCGGCACCTGGGATCGAACCCAGGACCACAGGATCACAAGTCCAGCGTGCTGTCCGCTCGGCCGACCGGCTCGTGTGATAGTGAATGTTTGTAATAAAGTGAAGATAGTGAGCGTGACACTTGCCCGGGACAAGAATGAAGTTAATAACTACACTTTACATAGTTCAATATAACTACAATTCACATAGTAATCACATTATGCTAACATCGATCACTCTCACATGAGTAAGTGAAATCTTTGGCTGCTTTACCGTAGAGTTTATTATGTTTAACAATAAACGGAAATCTCAGAGAACGCATGAAAACAATGGAAGTATTTATATTTAAGTCAAGTAAAATAAAAACCAATAATGTCCCAGAACTTTGAAACTATAAAATCAAGACAGGTAAACAAGAGGTTTTTAAATCTGAAGAAATTCGCATATTTTTTTTTATATAAAACAAAATGTTTTCTGATCTATACTTGATCAAAAATGTATATTATTATTTTCCCCAAAATCATGTTAAGGCTTAAGGAAGTCGTTCTCAGTGATACGAAGGTAGTTAGAAAAATGCCTATTAAATATTAATATTTTAACAGAAAAGATTAAATGATTTACAGTCATTAGTGTCGTCATGGATATTCAATGATTAATTTTAATTTTGTATTTATCAATATTATTGAAGGGGGCTACCCGGCGGTGCCCGGGACAGTCTGTCTCTGCCCTCACCCTCTATGCTACCTATCTTCTTCTTCTCTCTGCTCTCATCTCTCTCTACCCCTATCTTCCTTACCTCATTCCAAGGCTCCTACCCTCCTTTCCACCCCATCCTCAGCCCTAACTCTATCTCCCCTCTTCCTCCCCACCCCGTGTTCCCCAATATTCCCCATTGCTCCCCCCCCCCTCTCCCCATTTTATTAAAATCAATGATAAACTCTACGAAAAAGCTACTAAACATTTCACACTTGACGACACGTGAACCGGGATGTTAATAAATGTTAATGTTTTGTTAAGTATTTAACTTGGGGCTCGTCCAGCCAGCCACGTCCGTCATGCACCAGGACCATGGACTATGTCATGTTGTTTATGGTCACGCCACCAGGACCTGGTTAATGCCCAGGACCCTGTCAACAACTGTACCGGGGTAGAGTGCTCGGGGAAGAGTACCCGGGGTAGAGTGCCCGGGGTAGGGTAACCTGGATAGTGCCCTGGGTAGGGTATCCTGGATAGTGCCCTGGGTACGGTATCCTGGATAGTGCCCTGGGTAGTGTGCCCTGGGTAGGGTATCCTGGATAGTGCCCTGGGTAGGGTATCCTGGATAGTGCCCTGGGTAGCGTGCCCTGGGTAGGGTATCCTGGATAGTGCCCTGGGTACGGTATCCTGGATAGTGCCCTGGGTAGTGTGCCCTGGGTAGGGTATCCTGGATAGTGCCCTGGGTAGTGTGCCCTGGGTAGGGTATCCTGGATAGTGCCCTGGGTAGTGTGCCCTGGGTAGGGTATCCTGGATAGTGCCCTGGGTAGTGTGCCCTGGGTAGGGTATCCTGGATCGTGCCCTGGGTAGTGTGACCTGGGTAGGGTATCCTGGATAGTGCCCTGGGTAGTGTGCCCTGGGTAGCGTGCCCTGGGTAGAGTGCCCTGGGTAGCGTGCCCTGGGTAGAGTGCCCTGGGTAGCGTGCCCTGGGTAGTGTGCCCTGGGTAGCGTGCCCTGGGTAGAGTGCCCTGGGTAGAGTGCCCTGGGTAGTGTGCCCTGGGTAGCGTGCCCTGGGTAGAGTGCCCTGGGTAGCGTGCCCTGGGTCCCCTGTTGTTTCACATACATGCAAACGCCTTACACTTTAGGTTGAAAAGTTAGATTTGTAAATTTGTCGATGATGATAAATTGTGTTGTGAAATGAATTGAGAAGTTAGTCCAATATTGTTACAAAACGAGTTAGATGGCTCTAATTAACTAGAACGCCTGGTAAGAGACCGGGCCGCAGGGACATTGATCCTCGGAACACCTTCAAGATAAACTTTAAGAAACCTCAAGGAAGATTTTAACCTAGACAACTGCCATATATATCCAGTTTAATTCTGGCAAATGAAGGGAATTAAGACATCTTGAATAGATTTATGAGGTAGATTTATGAGGTAGATTTATGAGGTAGATTTATGAGGTAGACTTATGAGGTAGATTTATGAGGTAGATTTATGAGGTAGATTTATGAGGTTGCAGCTGGAAAATGTTGAAAAAAGCAAATTTGAATGCAAAAGAGTTCTTGGTGTGATGATAAGTGTAAATATATACATGAGATCAATGCACTAATATTCGCAATAGACCAATTACAATGTTAGTATTAACAATTGAGCGTGTTAATAAACATGGAATGTTATCCCCACCTGAGCTTAGTCCTTGTTACACCCAATTTAGATTAATAAGTTTTGATTACCATACTACAGAATGTATATATTGTTGTTGAAGATGCACTATAAGGATAAGAAAACTACTTCAGGGCACCAGAACCCTCCGTTGTGAAGACCAATTAAAAAATAATGAACATACACACAATAGATTAATTTGTGTAATCTTGTATATCAAACATTCAAGATTACGCAAAAAATATAAAAAGATATCTATCAAAGGGAACTTTAAGATGCTGAATATCTTAAGAAGACGAGTACACTAAGATTCAGAAATACCTTAGGAAAATATAGGTGTGGAAATATTGTTAATGAGTTAGTGAACGGATTAGCGGGTAACAAGCACACGTGAGGTCGTTGGATTGTTACAAGCAAAGGTTCGGTCTTTGTTTGATATGTATTAGTGATTATTAAGAGCTAATTTGTATGGTCCAATATGCTCCTTAGAAACACCAGATATCACCATTGCCTCAGCTTAACAAACACACACAATTTAACAAACACAAACAGCTCAACAAACAAAACAACAGCCACAAACAACGAGAACTGTAACACAGAAAACCCCCCCACAACAAACTGGTCAATAAAGAGGAAGTGAATAAGAAAGAATGTATAAAGTGAAGTTGAAAAGCGAACTCGCTGAACCAGACTTTCTAACGAACACTTTAAAATCCCCCGAGCAGATCCGTCCACCGCGGCTCTTACTAACAAAATACGGCCGTGTGGAGTCACAGCTCTCAGTGGGCGGCCAATTAAAAGAATTTCATCGCTTTTGTTACCAATTTAAAAACGAGAAACAGAGAAACCCACAAATTGTTGAGTTGCGGATATACACCCAACTCAGGTGTTGTTACTGATGTGTTGCTGGGGTGGTTATTGTTGTGTTGCCGGGGTGTTATTGTTGTGTTGCTGGGGTGTTATTGTTGTGTTGCTGGGGTGTTATTGTTGTGTTGCTGGGGGGTGGTTATTGTTGTGTTGCTGGGGTGTTATTGTTGTGTTGCTGGGGGGTGGTTATTGTTGTGTTGCTGGGGTGTTATTGTTGTGTTGCTGGGGTGGTTATTGTTGTGTTGCTGGGGTGTTATTGTTGTGTTGCTGGGGGGTGGTTATTGTTGTGTTGCTGGGGTGTTATTGTTGTGTTGCTGGGGTGTTATTGTTGTGTTGCTGGGGTGTTATTGTTGTGTTGCTGGGGGGTGGTTATTGTTGTGTTGCTGGGGTGTTATTGTTGTGTTGCTGGGGTGTTATTGTGTGTTGCTGGGGTGGTTATTGTTGTGTTGCTGGGGTGGTTATTGTTGTGTTGCTGGGGGGTGGTTATTGATGTGTTGCTGGGGTTGTTATTGTGTGTTGTTGGGGGTGGTTATTGTTGTGTTGCTGGGGTGTTATTGTTGTGTTCCTGGGGTGTAATTGATGTGTTGCTGGGGTGGTTATTGTTGTGTTGCTGGGGTGTTATTGATGTGTTGCTGGGGTGTTATTGATGTGTTGCTGGGGTGGTTATTGTTGTGTTGCTGGGGTGGTTATTGTTGTGTTGCTGGGGTGTTATTGATGTGTTGCTGGGGTGTTATTGTTGTGTTGCTGGGGTGGTTATTGTTGTGTTACTGGGGTGTTATTGTTGTGTTGCTGGGGTGTTATTGTGTGTTGCTGATGTGTTATTGATGTGTTGCTGGGGTGTTATTGT
This sequence comes from Procambarus clarkii, assembly GCF_040958095.1. Classification (NCBI taxonomy): domain Eukaryota; kingdom Metazoa; phylum Arthropoda; class Malacostraca; order Decapoda; family Cambaridae; genus Procambarus; species Procambarus clarkii. The sequence goes on from NC_091171.1 coordinate 38,941,198, forward strand.
TGTGTTGCTGGGGTGGTTATTGTTGTGTTGCTGGGGTGGTTATTGTTGTGTTGCTGGGGTGGTTATTGTTGTGTTGCTGGGGTGTTATTGATGTGTTGCTGGGGTGGTTATTGATGTGTTGCTGGGGTGTTATTGTTGTGTTGCTGGGGTGGTTATTGTTGTGTTGCTGGTGTTGTTATTGTTGTGTTGCTGGTGTTGTTATTGTTGTGTTGCTGGGGGTGGTTATTGTTGTGTTGCTGGGGAGGTTATTGTTGTGTTGCTGGGGTGGTAATTGTTGTGTTGCTGGGGTGGTTATTGTTGTGTTGCTGGAGAGGTTATTGTTGTGTTGCTGGGGTGGTAATTGTTGTGTTGCTGGGGAGGTTATTGTTGTGTTGCTGGGGTGGTAATTGTTGTGTTGCTGGGGGTGGTTATTGTTGTGTTGCTGGGGTGGTTATTGTTGTGTTGCTGGTGTTGTTATTGTTGTGTTGCTGGGGTGGTAATTGTTGTGTTGCTGGGGGTGGTTATTGTTGTGTTGCTGGGGTGGTTATTGTTGTGTTGCTGGGGTGGTTATTGTTGTGTTGCTGGGGTGGTTATTGTTGTGTTGCTGGGGTGTTATTGTGTTGCTGGGGTGTTATTGTTGTGTTGCTGGGGGTGGTTATTGTTGTGTTGCTGGGGTGGTTATTGTTGTGTTGCTGGGGTGGTTATTGTTGTGTTGCTGGGGTGTTATTGTTGTGTTGCTGGGGTGTTATTGTTGTGTTGCTGGGGGTGGTTATTGTTGTGTTGCTGGGGTGGTTATTGTTGTGTTGCTGGGGTGTTATTGTTGTGTTGCTGGGGTGGTTATTGTTGTGTTGCTGGGGTGTTATTGTTGTGTTGCTGGGGTGGTTATTGTTGTGTTGCTGGGTGTTATTGTTGTGTTGCTGGGGTGGTTATTGTTGTGTTGCTGGGGTGGTTATTGTTGTGTTGCTGGGTAGGTTATTGTTGTGTTGCTGGGGTGGTAATTGTTGTGTTGCTGGGGAGGTTATTGTTGTGTTGCTGGGGTGGTAATTGTTGTGTTGCTGGGGTGGTTATTGTTGTGTTGCTGGGTGAGTTATTGTTGTGTTGCTGGTGTTGTATTGTTGTGTTGCTGGGGTGGTTATTGTTGTGTTGCTGGGGGAGGTTGTTATTGTTGTGTTGCTGGGGTGTATTGTTGTGTTGCTGGGGGGTTATTGTTGTGTGGGGTGTTATTGGTGTGCTGGGGGTTATTGTTGTGTTGCTGGGGTGGTTATTGATTGTGTTGCTGGGGTGGTTATTGTTGTGTTGCTGGGTGGTTATTGTTGTGTTGCTGGGGTGTTATTGTTGTGTTGCTGGGGTGTTATTGTTGTGTTGCTGGGGTGGTTATTGTTGTGTTGCTGGGGTGTTATTGTTGTGTTGCTGGGGTGGTTATTGTTGTGTTGCTGGGGTGGTTATTGTTGTGTTGCTGGGGTGGTTATTGTTGTGTTGCTGGGGTGTTATTGTTGTGTTGCTGGGGTGGTTATTGTTGTGTTGCTGGGGTGGTTATTGTTGTGTTGCTGGGGTGGTTATTGTTGTGTTGCTGGGGTGGTTATTGTTGTGTTGCTGGGGTGGTTATTGTTGTGTTGCTGGGGAGGTTATTGTTGTGTTGCTGGGGTGGTATTGTTGTGTTGCTGGGGTGTTATTGTTGTGTTGCTGGGGTGGTTATTGTTGTGTTGCTGGGGTGGTTATTGTTGTGTTGCTGGGGTGGTTATTGTTGTGTTGCTGGTGTTGTTATTGTTGTGTTGCTGGGGTGGTTATTGTTGTGTTGCTGGGGGTGGTTATTGTTGTGTTGCTGGGGTGGTTATTGTTGTGTTGCTGGGGTGTTATTGTTGTGTTGCTGGGGTGGTTATTGTTGTGTTGCTGGGGTGTTATTGTGTTGCTGGGGTGTTATTGTTGTGTTGCTGGGGTGGTTATTGTTGTGTTGCTGGGGTGGTTATTGTTGTGTTGCTGGGGTGGTTATTGTTGTGTTGCTGGGGTGTTATTGTTGTGTTGCTGGGGTGTTATTGTTGTGTTGCTGGGGTGGTTATTGTTGTGTTGCTGGTGTTGTTATTGTTGTGTTGCTGGGGGTGGTTATTGTTGTGTTGCTGGGGTGTTATTGTTGTGTTGCTGGGGTGTTATTGTTGTGTTGCTGGGGTGGTTATTGTTGTGTTGCTGGTGTTGTTATTGTTGTGTTGCTGGGGGTGGTTATTGTTGTGTTGCTGGGGAGGTTATTGTTGTGTTGCTGGGGGTGGTAATTGTTGTGTTGCTGGGGTGTTATTGTTGTGTTGCTGGGGGAGGTTATTGTTGTGTTGCTGGGGTGGTAATTGTTGTGTTGCTGGGGGTGGTTATTGTTGTGTTGCTGGGGTGTTATTGTTGTGTTGCTGGGGTGTTATTGTTGTGTTGCTGGGGTGTTATTGTTGTGTTGCTGGTGTTGTTATTGATGTGTTGCTGGGGTGGTTATTGTTGTGTTGCTGGGGTGTTATTGATGTGTTGCTGGGGTGTTATTGTTGTGTTGCTGGGGTGTTATTGTTGTGTTGCTGGGGTGTTATTGATGTGTTGCTGGGGTGTTATTGTTGTGTTGCTGGGGTGGTTATTGTTGTGTTGCTGGGGTGGTTATTGTTGTGTTGCTGGGGTGTTATTGTTGTGTTGCTGGGGTGTTATTGTTGTGTTGCTGGGGTGTTATTGATGTGTTGCTGGGGTGTTATTGTTGTGTTGCTGGGGTGGTTATTGTTGTGTTGCTGGGGTGTTATTGTTGTGTTGCTGGGGTGTTATTGTTGTGTTGCTGGGGTGTTATTGTTGTGTTGCTGGGGTGTTATTGATGTGTTGCTGGGGTGTTATTGTTGTGTTGCTGGGGTGGTTATTGTTGTGTTGCTGGGGTGTTATTGTTGTGTTGCTGGGGTGTTATTGATGTGTTGCTGGGGTGTTATTGTTGTGTTGCTGGGGTGGTTATTGTTGTGTTGCTGGGGTGTTATTGTTGTGTTGCTGGGGGTGGTTATTGATGTGTTGCTGGGGTGTTATTGTTGTGTTGCTGGGGTGGTTATTGTTGTGTTGCTGGGGTGTTATTGTTGTGTTGCTGGGGGTGGTTATTGATGTGTTGCTGGGGTGTTATTGTTGTGTTGCTGGGGTGGTTATTGTTGTGTTGCTGGGGTGTTATTGATGTGTTGCTGGGGTGTTATTGTTGTGTTGCTGGGGTGTTATTGTTGTGTTGCTGGGGGTGGTTATTGATGTGTTGCTGGGGTGTTATTGTTGTGTTGCTGGTGTGGTTATTGTTGTGTTGCTGGGGTGTTATTGTTGTGTTGCTGGGGTGGTTATTGTTGTGTTGCTGGGGTGTTATTGTTGTGTTGCTGGGGTGTTATTGATGTGTTGCTGGGGTGTTATTGATGTGTTGCTGGGGTGTTATTGTTGTGTTGCTGGGGTGGTTATTGTTGTGTTGCTGGGGTGTTATTGTTGTGTTGCTGGGGTGTTATTGATGTGTTGCTGGGGTGTTATTGTTGTGTTGCTGGGGTGGTTATTGTTGTGTTGCTGGTGTTGTTATTGTTGTGTTGCTGGTGTTGTTATTGTTGTGTTGCTGGGGTGTTATTGTTGTGTTGCTGGGGTGTTATTGTTTTGCTGGGGGGTGGTTATTGTTGTGTTGCTGGGGTGTTATTGTTGTGTTGCTGGTGTGTTATTGTTGTGTTGCTGGGGTGTTATTGTTGTGTTGCTGGGGTGTTATTGTTGTGATGCTGGGGTGTTATTGTTGTGTTGCTGGGGTGTTATTGTTGTGTTGCTGGTGTGTTATTGTTGTGTTGCTGGGGTGTTATTGTTGTGTTGCTGGGGTGTTATTGTTGTGATGCTGGTGTGTTATTGTTGTGTTGCTGGGGTGTTATTGTTGTGTTGCTGGTGTGTTATTGTTGTGTTGCTGGGGTGTTATTGTTGTGTTGCTGGGGTGTTATTGTTGTGATGCTGGGGTGTTATTGTTGTGTTGCTGGGGTGTTATTGTTGTGTTGCTGGGGTGTTATTGATGTGTTGCTGGGGTGTTATTGTTGTGTTGCTGGGGTGTTATTGATGTGTTGCTGGGGTGTTATTGATGTGTTGCTGGGGTGTTATTGTTGTGTTGCTGGGGTGTTATTGTTGTGTTGCTGGGGTGGTTATTGTTGTGTTGCTGGGGTGTTATTGTTGTGTTGCTGGGGTGTTATTGATGTGTTGCTGGGGTGTTATTGTTGTGTTGCTGGGGTGTTATTGTTGTGTTGCTGGGGTGTTATTGATGTGTTGCTGGGGTGTTATTGTTGTGTTGCTGGGGTGGTTATTGTTGTGTTGCTGGGGTGTTATTGTTGTGTTGCTGGGGTGTTATTGTTGTGTTGCTGGGGTGGTTATTGTTGTGTTGCTGGGGTGTTATTGTTGTGTTGCTGGGGTGGTTATTGTTGTGTTGCTGGGGTGTTATTGTTGTGTTGCTGGGGTGTTATTGTTGTGTTGCTGGGGTGTTATTGATGTGTTGCTGGGGTGTTATTGTTGTGTTGCTGGGGTGTTATTGTTGTGTTGCTGGGGTGTTATTGTTGTGTTGCTGGGGTGGTTATTGTTGTGTTGCTGGGGTGGTTATTGTTGTGTTGCTGGGGTGTTATTGTTGTGTTGCTGGGGTGTTATTGATGTGTTGCTGGGGTGTTATTGATGTGTTGCTGGGGTGTTATTGTTGTGTTGCTGGGGTGTTATTGTTGTGTTGCTGGGGTGTTATTGTTGTGTTGTTGGGGTGTTATTGTTGTGTTGCTGGGGTGTTATTGTTGTGTTGCTGGGGTGTTATTGTGTTGCTGGGGTGGTTATTAGGGGTGTTCATTATCTGGGGAGGGTGCTAGAGTTTGAGTACTCACCTATTTGTGCTTGCGGGGGTTGAGCTCTGACTCTTTGGTCCCGCCTCTCAGCTGTCAATCAACTGGTGTACAGATTCCTGAGCCTACTGGGCTCTATCATATCTACATTATAAACTGTGTATGGAGTCAGCCTCCACCACATCACTGCCTAATGCATTCCATCCGTTAACTACTCTGACACTGAAAAAGTTCCGTCTAACGTCTCTGTGGCTCATGTGGGTACTCAGTTTCCACCTGTGTCCCCTTGTTCGCGTCCCACCAGTGTTGAATAGTTTATCCTTGTTTACCCGGTCGATTCCCCTGAGGATTTTGTAGGTTGTGATCATGTCTCCCCTTATTCTTCTGTCTTCTATTATCGTTAGGTGCATTTCCCGCAGCCTTTCCTCGTAACTCATGCCTCTTAGTTCTGGGACTAGCCTAGTGGCATACCTTTGGACTTTTTCCAGCTTCGTCTTGTGCTTGACAAGGTACGGGCTCCATGCTGGGGCCGCATACTCCAGGATTGGTCTTACATATGTGGTGTACAAGATTCTGAATGATTCCTTACACAGGTTCCTGAACGCTGTTCTGATGTTAGCCAGCCTCGCATATGCCGCAGACGTTATTCTTTTTATGTGGGCTTCAGGAGACAGGTTTGGTGTGATATCAACTCCTAGAGTTGATATCACATCAAATGTAAGTGATATCAAATTATAATTATAAAATATAATTATATATTATAAATTAAAATATAATTATAAAATATAAATTAAATTATAATTACAAATTATAAATTAAATTATAATTATAAATTATTACAAAAGATAAAACCATATAACAATAATGTATTAGAGCGCATTAATTACCGGCACCATTACTGTACGGTAACACCAACCGTATCGCCTCCACGAGCTCCAGTTGACGGTGGTTCAGTGAGGGGTAACGAGCACCAGTTGACGGTGGTTCAGTGAGGGGTAACAAGCGCCAGTTGACGGTGGTTCAGTGAGGGGTAACAAGCGCCAGTTGACGGTGGTTCAGTGAGGGGTAACGAGCTCCAGTTGACGGTGGTTCAGTGAGGGGTAACGAGCTCCAGTTGACGGTGGTTCAGTGAGGGGTACCGAGCACCAGTTGACGGTGGTTCAGTGAGGGGTAACGAGCTCCAGTTGACGGTGGTTCAGTGAGGGGTAACGAGCTCCAGTTGACGGTGGTTCAGTGAGGGGTAACAAGCTCCAGTTGACGGTGGTTCAGTGAGGGGTAACAAGCACCAGTTGACGGTGGTTCAGTGAGGGGTAACAAGCGCCAGTTGACGGTGATTCAGTGAGGGGTACCGAGCGCCAGTTGACGGTGATTCAGTGAGGGGTAACAAGCGCCAGTTGACGGTGGTTCAGTGAGGGGTAACAAGCACCAGTTGACGGTGGTTCAGTGAGGGGTAACAAGCACCAGTTGACGGTGGTTCAGTGAGGGGTAACGAGCGCCAGTTGACGGTGGTTCAGTGAGGGGTAACAAGCGCCAGTTGACGGTGGTTCAGTGAGGGGTACCGAGCGCCAGTTGACGGTGGTTCAGTGAGGGGTAACGAGCGTCTCAGACCCTCCAATCTTAATACTGATGCAACAAGACGCTTCAAGATGGGATGCTCGCGGATGATCATAGCTTGTGCTTGGATTGGAGCAAGATGAGCGAGGCTTATGATTGGCTGGCAGTATTACGAAGCTCGCTGGAAGATGCGAGGAGCTCTAATGTATAGAGTTAATAAAGAGTTGCTCGGCTCTGTAGGCTGAATGAGATCTTTGGATAATGTTTCTGCAATGTCTATATGTGGATATTTTTGCAACATTTGTATTGTTTTTTATCTTGGCAAACAGCTCTGGTGTCCTTGCAAAGATCTGTTATAAGTATATTTAATTTATAGTATACTTATTTGTAGCATACTAGAAATTAGGAGTCTAAATTGTTCTGGGATGGTAGCTCTACTGACATACCTACACTGTGGTACTGTGTGTGTGTCAGTACACAGTCACTGTGTGTGTGTGTCAGTACACAGTCACTGTGTGTGTGTGTCAGTACAGTCACTGTGTGTGTGTGTCAGTACACAGTCACTGTGTGTGTGTGTCAGTACAGTCACTGTGTGTGTGTGTCAGTACACAGTCACTGTGTGTGTCAGTACACAGTCACTGTGTGTGTCAGTACACAGTCACTGTGTGTGTGTGTCAGTACACAGTCACTGTGTGTGTGTGTCAGTACACAGTCACTGTGTGTGTCAGTACACAGTCACTGTGTGTGTGTGTCAGTACACAGTCACTGTGTGTGTCAGTACACAGTCACTGTGTGTGTGTGTCAGTACACAGTCACTGTGTGTGTCAGTACACAGTCACTGTGTGTGTGTGTCAGTACACAGTCACTGTGTGTGTGTGTCAGTACACAGTCACTGTGTGTGTGTGTCAGTACACAGTCACTGTGTGTGTCAGTACACAGTCACTGTGTGTGTGTGTCAGTACACAGTCACTGTGTGTGTCAGTACAGTCACTGTGTGTGTGTGTCAGTACACAGTCACTGTGTGTGTCAGTACACAGTCACTGTGTGTGTGTGTCAGTACACAGTCACTGTGTGTGTCAGTACACAGTCACTGTGTGTGTGTGTCAGTACACAGTCACTGTGTGTGTCAGTACAGTCACTGTGTGTGTGTGTCAGTACACAGTCACTGTGTGTGTCAGTACACAGTCACTGTGTGTGTCAGTACACAGTCACTGTGTGTGTGTGTCAGTACACAGTCACTGTGTGTGTGTGTCAGTACACAGTCACTGTGTGTGTATGTCAGTACACAGTATTAGATTCTGTGGGTTGGTTGGTGTTGTCGTTGATTGATCCTTCTCTATGGACAACCTAACCCACAACTCGGTAGAGTGCTTATACCAGGAGATCACCCTTGGCGCTTCTGGCTCTTGGAGAGGGGCTCAACGTCACACGTTTAGGGGATGCGGCTCCAACACTTAGCCTCGTTGTCACGTGCACACACCCACTCGAGCCGCTGTGACTCCCCACTCTCTCCTTAGGTGATATGATCTCCTCAATCCCCTTTTGACTTATTAGTATTACCTTCTACCCTGTCCACAGCAGTGGTTCTTGGTTCTTTCTCTCTCTCTCTCCTTCTTTACTACCTCCTGGGAAGCCTCACTAGGACAAGGGCAAACACCAGCAAATTGGAATACATTTACTGGACGAAGCACATACACGATACATACACACATATAATAATAATGAATCCTATACTCTATAATATTACAATCAGGTTGCAGTCCAACACCATCAGAACTCTATCATCAGCTTATCAAGTGGTATCCTATCTCCTTGTTCACCATCTGATACTATCAGCCTCCTCAAGTTGATCAAGTCTACATACACTGTTGCACCACCAGCAAGATAATATATATATAGAAAATCAGCATTTGAATGCAATAACACATATCAGTATAAATGTTCATTAATACACAACACTGATCAATCGATCACTCTATCAGTCCTGGAACGCCATACATCTGTAGGTAATCCAGCCTACGTCTGTAACTCAAAACTTGAGTGTAAAACACTCCTTGACATAAGAATACCAACAATCACTCACCTCTCACTGCGTCTTGCACGCCACTGACAACCAAACACTATCAACTCCCTACAAGTAATCCACCAGTACTTCCCTTCCACCTCTGGAAGTTCACTACCCCAATATCTTTAGGTTCTTCCGGGCTTCACTACCAGGATCCTCTGCAGCTCCTCCAGGCTGCTATCATGAAGTTTCTTTGAGCAACTACGGTGCTTCACCCTTCTGCTAGGTTCCTCTCCAGCTCTCTTGGCTGCTACACCACCTCTACAGAAGCACGTGACACTCCTCTTCACTGTTTCTCCTCACAGCTCGAGGTCCTCGCCTCCAATACCTTGGAGTCTCATCAATTACTTCATCCAGGCTGGCTTCGAAGTTCTCAGCAACTTCTTCCCCAAAGACAAACCTGCAACCCATCGACACTCCAATAAAATGTTTCCCCTTTAACTCATAAACAAAAATTATCACACAATATGTTTGCCTCCAACCTCTATCTGTCCTCTATATACAGTGAGAGTGGACTCCCCCGTTTTGGGCGGGTCCATACTCCACCTCGCCTGGCGGCGGTCCTCACTCGCTGGGAGGGTCTTCCTCCGCCCGGAGCCAGGCTCCCTCAGTCGCCCGCCAGCGCTCAGAGGGGATGGACGTCGCTCCGTGTTCCTCCCTCTCCACTCTCTTATTTCAGGCCTTCTGCCTTATTAAAACATGTCTAACTTATAAACAAACATCGCTACTGTCGCTGGGCACACGACCAACTACAAGCAATCACTATGAACTGGCGTATATCGTGCTTACCACAGATTAACTGATCGAGGGCGCTCCACACAGCCCACGAAAATGCCTCTGAGTAGCTTATTAAACTCTGCTCGTCGACCAGGACTTGAGACTACAACGTTCCCAGCTCGGTTCCACAGCTGGCACGTCTACACACTTCTCTTCTCTTCGAGATATATCACTAGGGGTTCCCTTCTGACGGGAGCTCAAACGGAGCGCGGCTTCCCCCTGCGATGTCTGGCACTCAAGTGAGGTCAAAGCCCCTCCAGAAGCGAGCCTCACGCCTCCAGCAAAATGTCCACATCTCCTAGCCAGTCATTTATCTGTTTTCTTCTTCATTGCCCATAATCTCAAACTGTTATACATATCCAAGCAACTATTTTACATATGCGTTATCACCTCAATATTTGCTAGACCTTCTAATCAGGTCAGGCTTGATGAATAACTCTCAAGAAGGGAGACTCGTTTCTCCTGCAGGCTGAGATCATAACAACAGTCACTGTGAGTGTGTGTGTGTGTCAGTACACAGTCACTGTGTGTGTCAGTACACAGTCACTGTGTGTGTCAGTACACAGTCACTGTGTGTGTCAGTACACAGTCACTGTGTGTGTCAGTACACAGTCACTGTGTGTGTCAGTACACAGTCACTGTGTGTGTCAGTACACAGTCACTGTGTGTGTCAATATACAGTCACTGTGTGTGTCAGTACACAGTCACTGTGTGTGTCAGTACACAGTCACTGTGTGTGTCAGTACACAGTCACTGTGTGTGTCAGTACACAGTCACTGTGTGTGTCAGTACACAGTCACTGTGTGTGTCAGTACACAGTCACTGTGTGTGTCAGTACACAGTCACTGTGTGTGTCAGTACACAGTCACTGTGTGTGTCAATATACAGTCACTGTGTGTGTCAGTACACAGTCACTGTGTGTGTCAGTACACAGTCACTGTGTGTGTCAATATACAGTCACTGTGTGTGTCAATATACAGTCACTGTGTGTGTCAGTACACAGTCACTGTGTGTGTCAGTACACAGTCACTGTGTGTGTCAGTACACAGTCACTGTGTGTGTCAGTACACAGTCACTGTGTGTGTCAGAACAGTCACTGTGTGTGTCAGTACACAGTCACTGTGTGTGTCAGTACACAGTCACTGTGTGTGTCAATATACAGTCACTGTGTGTGTCAGTACACAGTCACTGTGTGTGTCAGTACACAGTCACTGTGTGTGTCAATATACAGTCACTGTGTGTGTCAATATACAGTCTCTGTGTGTGTCAATATACAGTCACTGTGTGTGTCAGTACACAGTCACTGTGTGTGTCAGTACACAGTCACTGTGTGTGTCAGTACACAGTCACTGTGTGTGTCAGTACACAGTTATTTGACGAGTTCAGTATTTTGAAAATTTCTTACACGATTCATTTTAATAAAGCCGAAATTGATGGGGTTCTTTAGGCCTCTTAAATCCAACTAACTATAATCTGACGTTCCACAGATCTTCCATGACTTAGAGGAAGTATTAATGATATTCCATAGGCCGTCTATGATTCAACTGAATTTTTCTTTTTGGTGTTCAATAGGCCTTTCGTGAATTAGTTTAACATGCAACAGGTGTTTCTCAAAGACCCATTGGTCTCCCTAGTCACATGTGTATGTGTTATAATGCTTCTATCATCACTGTGTCAGAGTCAATTACACATTTTGTTAGGCAATCATACGAGCCTCTGGCAGGTTGACGCGGTACAACTTTTGTTCAAATGTGTATTTGATGTAAAAACAAAAATGTATATATATGATATACAACAAAATGTATATTTGATATTCAACTAAAAGTTTCAGATACTGACTGCCAAATATTAGATAATACTCTGAAATATTGCCATTGATCAACAACAAAGTTTTGATTTCATAAAAATATATAACTATTCGAACTGTTAATTTATATTTAGCTAAATCAAACAGAGAGAGAAATGTTCTGAATATATATAATATTATATATATATATATATATATATATATATATATATATATATATATATATATATATATATATATATATATATATATATATATATATATATATATATATATATATATATATATAACTATATAATATATGCAGGAGGGAGCCGATGGCTGATTGAGCTGAGTCTCTACCACATCATGTAGTGACCTCAGATGACAGCACCACATCATGTAGTGACCTCAGATGACAGCACCACATCATGTAGTGACCTCAGATGACAGCAACACATCATATAGTGACCTCAGATGACAGCAACACATCATGTAGTGACCTCAGATGAGAGCACCACATCATGAGGCCTGACAGCTTCCTGTCTGGACGTTTGACGGCTGATAATTACATACCTTCACCTGTCCATCTCTAATCTGGTGGAGTTCCCATCAACTCCTTGTCTCAGTGTCTCAGAGACTGGCATTTGATCGCTGAAGCTTTTTAACTATATTATTAAAAGCAGTTTAAGATGTGCTTGTAAGATTACGTGTTAATATCCACGTGTCTATCGAATACCACGTGTCTATCGAGTACCACGAATGGTAGTTCTGTCTATCACTTCTTCCATGAAACGTGTTCTAGGTGTATTGGTGTATTGTTAGATTAGGTGTATTGTAAATTAGATCATTGGTGTATCGTTCCAGACCTGAAGTTAATACTGAGTAGATGGCGGGGGAGGGAACTACGTCCTGTTTCTACTCCAATATTGAATGTTGATGTTAAGAATGTGCTGCTGGCTAATTACTGTCTGAAGTTAATTTGTTTATACGAACCCAACACTTCTTAAAGTGGACCTTTTTGAACCTTATTCTACCTTGATATCTCTGACCTCATTTACATATTGACCTTCCTGACCTTATCTACACCTTGATCTTCCTGACCTCATCTACATCTTGACCTTCCTGACCTTACCCTCACCTTGACCTTCCTGACCTCATCTACACCTTGACCTTCCTGACCTCATCTACACCTTGACCTTCCTGACGTCATCTGCACCTTGACCTTCCTGACCTCATCTACACCTTGACCTTCCTGACCTCATCTACACCTTGACCTTCCTGACCTCATCTACACCTTGACCTTCCTGACCTTATCTACACCTTGACCTTCCTGACCTCATCTACACCTTGATATCTCTGACCTCATCTACACCTTGACCTTCCTGACCTTACTACACCTTGACCTTCCTGACCTCACCTTGACCTTCCTGACCTCATCCCCACCTTGACCTTCCTGACCTTACCCCCCTTGACCTTCCTGACTTCACCCCCCCTTGACCTTCCTGACCTCATCCCACCTTGACCTTCCTGACCTCATCCCCACCTTGACCTTCCTGACCTCACCCCCCCTTGACCTTCCTGACCTCACCCCCACCTTGACCTTCCTGACCTCACCCCACCTTGACCTTCCTGACCTCACCCCACCTTGACCTTCCTGACCTCACCTTGACCTTCCTGACCTCACCCCCACCTTGACCTTCCTGACCTCACCCCCCCTTGACCTTCCTGACCTCACCTTGACCTTCCTGACCTCACCCCCACCTTGACCTTCCTGACCTTACCCCCCCTTTGACCTTCCTGACCTCATCCCACCTTGACCTTCCTGACCTCACCCCACCTTGACCTTTTTGACCTCACCCCCACCTTGACCTTCCTGACCTTACCCCCCCTTGACCTTCCTGACCTCATCCCACCTTGACCTTCCTGACCTCATCCCCACCTTGACCTTCCTGACCTTACCCCCCTTGACCTTCCTGACCTCATCCCACCTTGACCTTCCTGACCTCATCCCCACATTGACCTTCCTGACCTCACCCCCCCTTGACCTTCCTGACCTCACCCCCACCTTGACCTTCCTGACCTCACCCCACCTTGACCTTCCTGACCTCACCCCACCTTGACCTTCCTGACCTCATCCCCACCTTGACCTTCCTGACCTCACCCCCCTTGACCTTCCTGACCTCACCTTGACCTTCCTGACCTCACCCCCACCTTGACCTTCCTGACCTTACCCCCCCCTTGACCTTCCTGACCTCATCCCACCTTGACCTTCCTGACCTCACCCCACCTTGACCTTCCTGATCTCACCCCCATCTTGACCTTCCTGACTTCACCCCCACCTTGACCTTCCTGACCTCACCCCCACCTTGACCTTCCTGACCTCATCCCCACCTTGACCTTCCTGACCTCACCCCCCCTTGACCTTCCTGACCTCACCTTGACCTTCCTGACCTCACCCCACCTTGACCTTCCTGACCTTACCCCCCTTGACCTTCCTGACCTCATCCCACCTTGACCTTCCTGACCTCACCCCACCTTGACCTTCCTGATCTCACCCCCATCTTGACCTTCCTGACTTAGCCCCCACCTTGACCTTCCTGACCTCACCTCACCTTGACCTTCCTGACCTCACCCCCACCTTGACCTTCCTGACCTCACCTCCCCTTAACCTTTCTGACCTCACCTCACCTTGACCTTCCTGACCTCACCTCACCTTGACCTTCCTGACCTCACCTCACCTTGACCTTCCTGACCTCACCTCACCTTGACCTTCCTGACCTCACCTCACCTTGACCTTCCTGACCTCACCTCACCTTGACCTTCCTGACCTTACCTCACCTTGACCTTCCTGACCTCACCCCACCTTGACCTTCCTGACCTCACCCCACCTTGACCTTCCTGACCTCATCCCACCTTGACCTTTCTGACCTCACCTCACCTTGACCTTCCTGACCTCACCCCCACCTTGACCTTCCTGACCTTACCCCCCTTGACCTTCCTGACCTCATCCCCACCTTGACCTTCCTGACCTCACCCCACCTTGACCTTCCTGACCTCACCCCCACCTTGACCTTCCTGACCTCATCCTCACCTTGACCTTCCTGACCTCACCCCCACCTTGACCTTCCTGACCTCACCTCCCCTTGACCTTTCTGACCTCACCTCACCTTGACCTTCCTGACCTCACCCCACCTTGACCTTCCTGACCTCATCCCACCTTGACCTTCCTGACCTCACCCCACCTTGACCTTCCTGACCTCACCCCCACCTTGATCTTCCTGACCTCACCTCCCCTTGACCTTTCTGACCTCACCTCACCTTGACCTTCCTGACCTCACCTTGACCTTCCTGACCTGACCTCACCTTGACCTTCCTGACCTCACCTCACCTTGACCTTCCTGACCTTACCTCACCTTGACCTTCCTGACTTTCCAAATATGAAATTCAACAATAATTCATCCTTCAAGGGAATAAAGGCCGTAATAACTCTACCTACAAGGCAAGAACTACATAAAAAGGTCGACTGCCCGACCTTAACAAGGTGGTGACCTTGTGTCCGACAATACTCCTCCAATTGGGTCCCATCTGACGGGGGACTAATTAGGGTCATTTGTATCACTGGGGACCTTAATAGCTAATCTGGACTTAATGAAAGTCATTTAGTTAATGAAACTCAGTTAGGTGTCAGTGATTCACTAAACTGTTGAGGGTGTGTGTGTGTGGTGTGGGGGAGAGGTAGAATATGTGGAGGAGAGGTAGAGTATGTGGGGGAGAGGTGGAGTATATGGAGGAGGGGTAGAGTATGTGGGGGAGAGGTAGAGTATGTGGAGGAGGGGTAGAGTATGTGGGGGAGAGGTGGAGTATATGGAGGAGGGGTAGAGTATGTGGGGGAGAGGTAGAATATGTGGAGGAGAGGTAGAGTATGTGGGGGAGAGGTGGAGTATATGGAGGAGGGGTAGAGTATGTGGGGGAGAGGTAGAATATGTGGAGGAGAGATAGAGTATGTGGGGGAGAGATAGAGTATGTGGGGGAGAGATAGAGTATGTGGGGGAGAGATAGAGTATGTGGTGAGAGATAGAGTATGTGGTGAGAGATAGAGTATGTGGAGGAGAGATAGAGTATGTGGGGGAGAGATAGAGTATGTGGGGGAGAGATAGAGTATGTGGGGGAGAGATAGAGTATGTGGGGGAGAGATAGAGTATGTGGTGAGAGATAGAGTATGTGGTGAGAGATAGAGTATGTGGTGAGAGATAGAGTATGTGGGGGAGAGATAGAGTATGTGGGGAGAGAGGTAAAGTATGTGGGGGAGAGGTAGAGTATGTGGAGGAGAGATAGAGTATGTGGGGAGAGAGGTAAAGTATGTGGGGGGAGAGGTAGAATATGTAGAGATAATCCCTTCTGTCATTTCCTCGTCTATCTTCCTTTGTGTCATCTCCTTCATTCTTTCTCCACTTCCCTCTTCAATCACTACTTTCAATCTCATTCAAATCATGTTTTCATATTTGTCTAATTCACCTTTATTTGTGTTTTGTGTTCCTTTCCTCTTGTCACCCTTCTCTTGCCACATTTATCTGCCCTTCTCTCTTCTCGTCATTTCTCTCTTCATATTCATCTTTAATTGTTCTTGGTCTGCCAATGTTATTTTATGTATTTTCCTCCGTTCGTCCATATTTACTTCCTTCGTTCTTGTGTATTCTCCTATCATCCCCTCTCCCATCCATCGCTTATCACCTTTCCCATTAACCTTTTTGATTTACTTTGTCTATCCCTTCTACGGTTTCTTGCTTCATCTCCTCTTCCATTCACCACAGTTCTCTGATCTTTTCCATTCGTTATTCCATTCAGTTGCTCAACCCTTCCATGGCTGCTGATTTTCCATAGTTGAAGAATATGGTGGGAGAGGAGGTGGAGAGGGGGGGGGGGTGAGTTGCTGATGGTAGATGATTGGGGTAGATGATTGGGGTAGATGATTGGGGGTAGATGATTGGGGTAGATGATTGGGGTAGATGATTGGCGTAGATGATTGGGGTAGATGATTGGGGTGGGTAATTTGGAATGGATAATCGGGGGTTAAAAAGGAATGGAATGGAATGAAATTATCAGGAGAAAACGCCAAGCCATCACAATTATGTAAGCACTTAGAATGGAACAGGATAAGGACTTAGGGTGGGACAGGGTGGGGGGGGAGGGGGAACTTAGCGAGGATTCTAAGTCATGCACAATGGCCAGATACTCGTTAATCCGGACAGTAAACAACCGTTCCTGAAGGGAAAACATTGTACTCGCAAGATAACCTCAAGATAACCAAGATAACCTCGTGACTACAACAATTATTACCATTGAACCTTTCATAAGTTCCTGATCGTTACGAGTGCTCAAATCCCTCTTCTAACAGTGTTTCACTCAAGTACTACAAACACAAATTATTACCAACGAACCAAAGCTCTTAATGTAATCTATGGCTAGTTATAATCGAAATTATAAAATATAATATTAGTTTATAGTAATATAATATTTTTCTTTACATTGTGTGCTAAAATATGCAAATTTGTGTTGTGTTGTGTTGTGTTGTGGGGGTCGACTTGGAGGATGGATGCGCCCTGAGCATGTGTTGGGATGTAAAGCAACTCACTTATCCTTTGTTTTCATCCTTCTTTTGTTTATATGAACTATGCTTTCCCTCATTAATCCTTCTCTCCCCTCCCTCTTTATCCATGTCGTCCTTCCCTCTCCTGACACGTTGTGTAGCTTACATTGATGACGAGGTGTAAGATGACTCCATAATGTTAAGATGAAGTGTAGAACATTGTGAAGAATTATCATGTGAGGTGACGAAGCTCCCACAAGGTCCCAAGGGTTGATACCAGAGTATGATTGGACGATTCAGTATGCTCAGAATGATGAGTCTTAAAGTTATGATGATCCTCACTCAATTTCCATGTAGCGAACACATGAGATGTTTATTAGTATTTAAGTTTCCATTCAACTTTGAAGTATAATTCCTACGAATTAAGAAAATTCAGAAGAGTGATGCATAGAGTATTTGTAAGTCTTTTGAGCATTATTCAAAGCTGTTTATGTAGGCCACAAATCTTGGAGCACATAGTGATCTTCTTAAGAACCTGTTCTGGCCTCGTTTACAACAGCAGTGGTCGTCAGAGGTCACAGTCGTACCTTGTAACAACCCGACCACTCTAATGGAGCCGTTGTGTCGAGGAGTATTCACTTATGTCTCCCGATTTCGGATGCTTTTGAAGTAATTGTTTCCCACCAAATTTCCATAGTCAATTGGTCACTGTCTAAATGATGCTGTTGTGGGATGATATGATGCTGGCATGACTGATGCTGCTTCATCTCATCATCCCAACTGTGTGCTCGAGACATTTCCTGTATGTTAATACATCA
>NC_091171.1:38959074-39054074 GCF_040958095.1 Procambarus clarkii
GTGATCCCGGGTTCGATCCCGGGCGCCGGCGAGAAACAATGGACAGAGTTTCTTTCACCCTATGCTCCTGTTACTTAGCAGTAAAATAGGTACCTGGGTGTTAGTCAGCTGTCACGGGCTGCTTCCTGGGGGTGGAGGCCTGGTCGAGGACCGGGCCGCGGGGACACTAAAAAAAGCCCCGAAATCATCTCAAGATAAATCTCAAGAAGATTCAAGGTTTGAGACCAGACGCTTAAGGATAACCTCACCAAACTTTGCGTCCTTATTCTTGTGAGGGTCGGGTCAGGATCGTCAGAATTCAGAAGGGAACAGTGTCACAGTGACAGACAGGCCACAATGACTGATTTGACAGAGCACTGGCCATCTGAATATTTTCAAACAGAAATAATTGAATCATTTTTCTTATACCTGGAGAGAGAGTTTTGGTGGATCTTCTACTCCCTGAGCTCGGCCTGAGGCTAGGCTTGACTTGTGATAACTTGATCCAACAGACTGTTGCTTGGAGCGGCACGCAGGCTCACATATCCACTACACCCTGGTTGGTCTGGCACCTCTTGTAAGAACTTATCTAAGTGTCTCTTGAAGACATCTACCTTTGTTCCGGCAATAATTTCTTTTTGCTTGCTGGGAGGGTGTTGAACAACCGTGGACCTCTGATGGTAAGACAGTGTTCGCTGATTGTGCCTGTGGTTCCTCTAGTCCTCACTGGTTCTAATATATATTTCCTTCCGTATCTTTCACTCCAGTATGTTACTCTACTGTGCAAGGAACCTGGCCCTCCAGTATCTTCCATGTATATTATTTAATACTTTTCTCATTTCCTTTCCAGAGAAAGAAAGTTTATAGTAATACAAAATATTAAACACTGATATCGGAAAAATTAATAAAAAATTCTAATCATATTTTGTCAATAAAAACCTAAAAGAAACAATCCTCCCACAGCTGAAAGTCAATGGCGAACTACACTATTTATTTATATATTATTTATAAAGACATTGAAATGTGATCTTAGTGTTATAAATGATATTGTAGGAGAGGGAGAGGGAGAGAGAGAGAGAGAGAGAGAAACGAGAGAGAACGAGAGAGAGAGAGAGAGAGAGAGAGAGAGAGAGAGAGAGAGAGAGAGAGAGAGAGAGAGAGAGAGAGAGAGAGAGAGAGAGAGAGAGAGAGAGAGAGAGAGAGAGAGAGAGAGAACGAGAACGAGAACTTGCAAACTGAAGAGTTGTATCCAAAGTATGGTGGTGTCCAGGATATTTAATTGAGAACACAATCTTAACACTAAACCGATGTTATAACCCCCCCCCCCTTCAGTGTAACCAGTTTGGACTAAATATGCTGGGTCATACCTGTGTATTAACTAACCTGTACAACAATTTTCAATAACATTATACTGCTGCAAGTGCCAGTTAGCTGGCCAGTCCCCGTGTCTGTGCGCGCGCGGCGCTCGTTCGCCTCAGAGCAGCCAACTCTTAAGGGTGGAGGGGTGGTCTGTCCATGCATATTCTTCTATATATTCGTAATGCAATTTTTGTGTCAGCCAAACATCTGTTGAAGAGCTAATTTTATTTACTTAATTAAGAGTATAAAAAATATTTAGTGGGCTGATTAATGTCGGGAAAAGTCCAGTCCAACTGGACTTTGCCAGTCCAGTTGGGACTTTGTTTCCGAAAGGCACAGTGATAAGTTCATCGACTTGAGTTTGTTGATGTTCCTGCCTAAGACATTATTACCCCCACCCCATTGTGACTTTAACTTTTGATTAGTCCATAGTGACTAATTGACCTGTTGCCTAGTTGACCCATATTGTTAAGTAAGGTTTGCTTAGTAAAATCTAAACTTACTTAACAAGTGCCTTTTGATTATTTAAGTAAATGATGATTTACTTTGTGGTTATGTACATATTGCATATAATCTGTGTCATGTAGATCACTTCGCCCCAGTAAACTGGTGGTTTTACTCAAGACTTTCACTCAAACCTAAACCCTTTTACCTGATTATCTCGAGATATTATTTTGATTATAACCTGATTTATTTGATTATTTCACCAAAAATTCGAGGCCAGAATTTTCACATTAAATGGGAAAAGCTCAGCACGACGAGACTTACTAAAGGGGTCATGACATTACCGCGAACAAGAAAACTGTTGCCACTAGCAATCGAGCGAAAGAAGGCTGACCTTCTGACAAGGTCACCTGATCCTGAACCACAACCTCCAGCACGATAAGGAAAAGATAAATTAAAAACGTAAGAGATAAAAAATATCACGACAGACAACGATGCGAGATGAAAGAGTACATGATAGAGTACTAACAAATCCACAAGGGCCGTGACGAGGATTCGAACCTGCGTCCGGGAGCAGTGTGATAGAGTACAAAACCATTACCACGCACTCTCCCTGTAATGACATTACCATGTATAGTGATTAAACCCAGTAATTACCACCAGAGGTAACGGGGGCCACCTGGACGCTACAAGACTGTTCATTCTGCAACTTTGAGGTATGTAAACTGGAACAATCCCTAGAGGACCCTTTCTTCACCTGCTGGAACATGCTACTTTTGCAAGGAGAATCGTGCCAGATTATAATATGCGGCGAGGGAGCGATTATCATTAATGATGTGTAACAAGAAATAATGAAGTGGGAATTAGATCTTCTCTCTCTCTCTCTCTCTCTCTCTCTCTCTCTCTCTCTCTCTCTCTCTCTCTCTCTCTCTCTCTCTCTCTCTCTCTCTCTCTGTCTCTCTCTCTCTCTCTCCTCTCTCCTCTCTCTCTCTCTCTCTCTCTCTCTCGGTACCGTGAACACTCAAGCCTCCAGCACTGTAATTGGTTGGAATACCTTCCAGAGAACAAGGCCAGGTTAAAACCCATGTTTGAAACGACGCTTCGTCTAACCTGAGCTTATTGTAATGAGATTCATGAGATTCGTTGAGATTCATGAGGGGAAGTACAAGGAGCAGGGAACTGTACAGATTCATCTCAATAGTGTTACATTGAAGCATACACATGTACTGGGTGTACAGTCAGAGGAGCTGTGGAAGACTGTAACCTAGGAAACATGATTTATGTTCCTGTGGATCTTTGCATGGAGGTTTGAGGGATCTCTTAATGCTTGCATCTATGGATTACTGACATGTAGGTCACCTCCGTCCTGGGTCACTCACTGGGCCACTCACTGGGTCCCTCACTGGGTCACTCACTGGGTCACTCACTGGGCCACTCACTGGGCCACTCACTGGGCCACTCACTGGGCCACTCACTGGGCCACTCACTGGGTCACTCACTGGGTCACTCACTGGGCCACTCACTGGGCCACTCACTGGGCCACTCACTGGGCCACTCACTGGGTCACTCACTGGGTCACTCACTGGTCACTGGTTATCAAGTTTCTCCCCCAACAGGTTCTCTACTCGGGAGAAAAGGGAGCCGGTCGGCCGAGCGGACAACACGCTGGACTTGTGATCCTGTGGTCCTGGGTTCGATCCCAGGCGCCGGCGAGAAACAATGAGCAGAGTTTCTTTCACCCTATGCTCCTGTTACCTAGCAGTAAAATAGGTACCTGGGTGTTAGTCAGCTGTCACGGGCTGCTTCCTGGGGGTGGAGGCCTGGTCGAGGACCGGGCCGCGGGGACACTAAAGCCCCGAAATCATCTCAAGATAACCTCAAGATAACCTCAAGGCAGCTCAAATTTCTAATCCTATATCTATAAAAAAAAATGTTCGTGTGTCTGTCTAAAATAGGAGGCCAGGCACTTAGGGTTAGCCTCACCCAACTTTGCAAGATGACACATAAGGAGTATGAGGTTGTCATAGGCCAGTCAGGATCGGCTCCAGTGCCGCCAGCTAAGAAATATCGGCATCTATAGGTACCCCCTTGTGGTTTTCATGAAGTTTGAGATCGAGGATGTGATTTCTGCAGTCTTCAGCTGTTTTTTTTTCTTGTGCTTCATAATATTAAATCTTCAGGAAGGAGGGAAGAAGAGGGGAGTTATTTAGTGTGGGTTATTTGTCCTATTTCCCCTCACTCTGATCTATATACATTTGCATAAAAAAATTACTAATAATTTACCATCTCCTGTCAGGGGAAACTGTACATAGATATGACGAACTCGTTCACAGAATTAAATCGCTTGCAGGCGATGAGTCACAATAACGTGGCTGAAGTATATTGACCAGACCACACACTAGAAGGTGAAGGGACGACGAAATTCGGTCCGTCCTGGACCATTCTCAAGTCGATTGAGGAAAAATCGCTTGGCTCTGAGAAGCACTAATTAGTAACTACCACGAGGCATATCAGTGTCCTTACAACTAAGGGTCAACGAGTCGTTAGACACTCAAGGGGTTAAACAATGTCCTACACCGCTCATTAAAGGGTTAATTAGGGGAAAACAGTAGCGATTAACCACAGGGATTACTCGGGTGCATTGGAGCCTTCTCCAGTCTGGTAATGTGACGTTCAATCGGAAGCTGCCGTTCAGTTTGTTATCCGGCGGGAAGCTGCCGTTCAGTTTGTTATCAAGGCGGGAAGCAGCCGTTCAGATTGTTATCAAGGCGGGAAGCTGCCGTTCAGTTTGTTATCCAGGCGGGAAGCTGCCGTTCAGTTTGTTATCCAGGCGGGAAGCTGCCGTTCAGTTTGTTATCCAGGCGGGAAGCTGCCGTTCAGTTTGTTATCAAAGCGGGAAGCTGCCGTTCAGCTTGTTATCAAGGCGGGAAGCTGCCGTTCAGCTTGTTATCAAGGCAGGAAGCTGCCGTTCAGATTGTTATCCAGGCGGGAAGCTGCCGTTCAGATTGTTATCCAGGCAGGAAGCTGCCGTTCAGTTTGTTATCCAGGCGGGAAGCTGCCGTTCAGTTTGTTATCCAGGCGGGAAGCTGCCGTTCAGTTTGTTATCCAGGCGGGAAGCTGCCGTTCAGCTTGTTATCAAGGCGGGAAGCTGCCGTTCAGCTTGTTATCAAGGCAGGAAGCTGCCGTTCAGATTGTTATCCAGGCAGGAAGCTGCCGTTCAGTTTGTTATCCAGGCAGGAAGCTGCCGTTCAGTTTGTTATCCAGGCAGGAAGCTGCCGTTCAGTTTGTTATCCAGGCAGGAAGCTGCCGTTCAGTTTGTTATCCAGGCAGGAAGCTGCCGTTCGGCTTGTTATCCAGGCGGGAAGCTGCCGTTCAGTTTGTTATCCAGGCGGGAAGCTGCCGTTCAGTTTGTTATCCAGGCGGGAAGCTGCCGTTCGGCTTGTTATCCAGGCGGGAAGCTGCCGTTCGGCTTGTTATCCAGGCAGGAAGCTGCCGTTCGGCTTGTTATCCAGGCGGGAAGCTGCCGTTCAGTTTGTTATCCAGGCGGGAAGCTGCCGTTCAGCTTGTTATCCAGGCGGGAAGCTGCCGTTCAGTTTGTTATCCAGGCGGGAAGCTGCCGTTCAGTTTGTTATCCAGGCAGGAAGCTGCCGTTCAGCTTGTTATCCAGGCGGGAAGCTGCCGTTCAGTTTGTTATCCAGGCGGGAAGCTGCCGTTCGGCTTGTTATCCTGGCGGGAAGCTGCCGTTCAGTTTGTTATCCAGGCGGGAAGCTGCCGTTCGGCTTGTTATCCAGGCGGGAAGCTGCCGTTCGGCTTGTTATCCAGGCAGGAAGCTGCCGTTCGGCTTGTTATCCAGGCGGGAAGCTGCCGTTCAGTTTGTTATCCAGGCGGGAAGCTGCCGTTCAGATTGTTATCCAGGCGGGAAGCTGCCGTTCAGTTTGTTATCCAGGCGGGAAGCTGCCGTTCAGTTTGTTATCCAGGCGGGAAGCTGCCGTTCGGCTTCTTATCCTGGCGGGAAGCTGCCGTTCAGTTTGTTATCCAGGCGGGAAGCTGCCGTTCAGTTTGTTATCCAGGCAGGAAGCTGCCGTTCAGTTTGTTATCCTGGCGGGAAGCTGCCGTTCGGCCTGTTATCCAGGCGGGAAGCTGCCGTTCGGCTTGTTATCCAGGCGGGAAGCTGCCGTTCAGTTTGTTATCCAGGCGGGAAGCTGCCGTTCAGTTTGTTATCCAGGCGGGAAGCTGCCGTTCGGCTTGTTATCCAGGCGGGAAGCTGCCGTTCGGCTTGTTATCCAGGCAGGAAGCTGCCGTTCGGCTTGTTATCCAGGCAGGAAGCTGCCGTTCGGCTTGTTATCCAGGCGGGAAGCTGCCGTTCAGTTTGTTATCCAGGCGGGAAGCTGCCGTTCAGATTGTTATCCAGGCGGGAAGCTGCCGTTCGGCTTGTTATCCAGGCGGGAAGCTGCCGTTCGGCTTGTTATCCAGGCAGGAAGCTGCCGTTCGGCTTGTTATCCAGGCGGGAAGCTGCCGTTCAGTTTGTTATCCAGGCGGGAAGCTGCCGTTCAGATTGTTATCCAGGCGGGAAGCTGCCGTTCGGCTTGTTATCCAGGCGGGAAGCTGCCGTTCAGATTGTTATCCAGGCGGGAAGCTGCCGTTCGGCTTGTTATCCAGGCGGGAAGCTGCCGTTCAGATTGTTATCCAGGCGGGAAGCTGCCGTTCAGATTGTTATCCAGGCGGGAAGCTGCCGTTCAGTTTGTTATCCAGGCGGGAAGCAGCCGTTCGGCTTGTTATCCAGGCGGGAAGCTGCCGTTCAGATTGTTATCCAGGCGGGAAGCTGCCGTTCAGATTGTTATCCAGGCGGGAAGCTGCCGTTCAGATTGTTATCCAGGCGGGAAGCTGCCGTTCGGCTTGTTATCCAGGCGGGAAGCTGCCGTTCGGCTTGTTATCCAGGCGGGAAGCTGCCGTTCGCCTCTGCATAGCAAGGGAAAACTGTAATATCAATATAGGTATAGGTTAAGTACTAATTGTAATATCTTAACATACTAAGAAGGTTAGGTAAGGTCGTGGTTCTCTATTCAGCTTTTCAGGTAAACTCAAATATTCACAATAAATTAGTATATCATATATGTACTTATTCATAAGCAAAATATTGACTATAAGCAAGTGCGAGAACGGGTTGCAACGAATGGTAATAATCTGCCCAACAGTTGGTGTTCCTGTGTTTAGGTATGAAAGCCTCGTGTCCTTGTGGATGTCCTTGTGGATGTCCTTGTGGATGTCCTTGTGGATGTCCTTGTGGATGTCCTTGTGGATGTCCTCGTGGATGTCCTTGTGGATGTCCTTGTGGATGTCCTCGTGGATGTCCTTGTGGATGTCCTTGTGGATGTCCTTGTGGATGTCCTTGTGGATGTCCTCGTGGATGTCCTTGTGGATGTCCTTGTGGATGTCCGTGTGGATGTCCTTGTGGATGTCCTCGTGGATGTCCTTGTGGATGTCCTTGTGGATGTCCGTGTGGATGTCCTTGTGGATGTCCTTGTGGATGTCCGTGTGGATGTCCTTGTGGATGTCCTTGTGGATGTCCTCGTGGATGTCCTCGTGGATGTCCTCGTGGATGTCCTCGTGGATGTCCTTGTGGATGTCCTCGTGGATGTCCTTGTGGATGTCCTTGTGGATGTCCTTGTGGATGTCCTTGTGGATGTCCTTGTGGATGTCCTTGTGGATGTCCTCGTGGATGTCCTCGTGTCCTTGTGGATGTCCTTGTGGATGTCTTCGTGTCCTTGTGGATGTCCTTGTGGATGTCCTTGTGTGCTTGTGGATGTCCTCGTGTCCTTGTGGATGTCCTTGTGGATGTCCTTGTGTGCTTGTGGATGTCCTCGTGTCCTTGTGGACTACACATAAGGAACATAACTGGCCGACCCCTCACAGTGTTCAAGAGAGAACTGGATAAGCACCTCCAAAGGATACCTGATCAACCAGGCTGTGACTCATACGTCAGGCTGCGAGCAGCCGGGTCTAACAGCCTGGTTGATCAGTCCAGCAACCAGGAGGCCTGGTCGACGACCGGGCCGCGGGGACACTAAGCCCCGGAAGCACCTCAAGGTAACCTCAAGGTAATGGCTTCACGTGCGCACATTAAATGGCCGATTCCTACCTGGAATTAACATTGAAGAAATTTTCCACTTTGGGGAAAACGGAAGGCGGGAATACGGTGCAAGAATGAGGGGGAACAGGGATGAGAAGGGGAAGGAAGGAGAAAGAGAAGGGAGAGGGGAAGAGATGAGAGAGAGAGGGTGGGGAACGACCCGGGCACAGCCGGATACACAATTTAGATTACCTATAACCAATCACTACAGGCTCTGGAAAGGTGTTTGTGTATTTTAATAATAGGTTAATAAACTTGTGAATGGTCCAGGACGGACCGAAACGTCGTCGTCCCTTCACCTTTTAGGGTGTGGTCTGGTCAACCTATTTTAATAATATATTGGCTGAACAAAATACCTTTGACTTGTGAGCGTCTGAGTAACGCAATCTGTTATCTCACCTAATACATCGCATTTTTAAACGCAGTCGGCCAAAAACATTAACATTTTGGCGTTTTAATCAAAATTTAAAAACACCGTAAATGTGCCTTTTTTTACTTTTCAGAGCATCAACCGCGTTAAAAAGAGTTGCTTGGGCTCGAACGCTTGGGGGTAAACCGCTTCGAATTTTCACCAAGTGCCCGAATGAGAGAACGACTGAGTGGTCGTCATGGTAATTTATACGAGTGGATGACATAATGCTCAAGTGTATGGTGTATGGAACCATGTATCGAGACCCGGACGGTATGAAACTCTGGTCCGATAGCGTTAACCATTTATTATAAATTGTATGACAGACATCATATGCAGATTAAGCAGAAGGATTCCATTAAAGTAGATAAACACTTTAAACGGGTAAATATGTAATGGATTCCAAATAAACTTTTTATAAATTTCATGAATGCTTGTATGATAAATTCACAGAGAGACAGAGCAGAGAGAACAGAGAGAGAGACGGCAGAGAGAACAGAGAGAGAGACGGCAGAGAGAACAGAGAGAGACGGCAGAGAGAGACAGCAGAGAGCAGATAGAGAGCAGATAGAAGGAGCAGAGAGAGAGAGAGAGAGAGAGAGAGAGAGAGAGAGAGAGAGAGAGAGAGAGAGAGAGAGAGAGAGAGAGAGAGAGAGAGAGCAAAAAGAACAGAGACAGACTTGGGTGAGAGACCAAAGAGAGACCTGAGAGAGACCATAGACTGAGGCTGAACAGCTCCTAGGAGCTGAGCTCAATATCCTGGGTGAGCTCAACCCGGAAAATGCATGATATAAGCCACTCTATAAAGGTGGAGCCCCGCTGAGCCCAGCTGGGATATTGTGAATTGCATCAGTGGGGAGGGTTGGAGGACGACCTGCCTCTTGTATATTGTTGTTACTGGTCGAGGTCGAGGTCGTACTTGTCTGTCAATACTTCCCTATCAGTGTCTACGGGGAAGTGAGGTCTGCCTCTTTATACCCCGCTTGCAAGACTTGTACCTGTTGCGTTGTAATTTATCTGATCTTATGTTCTTAGTTCTTAGTTTAGATTTAGGAAAGACTTGGGTAAATACTGGTTCAGTAACAGGGTTTTTGATTTGTGGAACCAATTGCCGCGTAACATTGTGGAGGTGGGGTCCCTCGATTGTTTCAAGCGCGGGTTGGACATGTATATGAGTGGGATTGGGTGGTTATAAATAGGAGCTGCCTCGTATGGGCCAATAGGCCTTCTGCAGTTGCCTTTGTTCTTATATTCTTATGTTTCCACAACTTCCTTCAGTGCATTCCACTTTTCTTATATTCCTTCTGCTCATTTGTGTCTAAACTTGGACATGTGTTCTTCCGTCAGCCTTTTTTTCCCCTCAGTTTAAAAGAGACTGTCCATGTCCACCTTGTCAAATCCTCAGTATCTCGTATGTTGGGATCATGTTCCCTCTGTTTTTTCTTCTCCGACAGTGTTATGAGAACCAGCTCTCTGTCTATCGTCATAGCTTAACCCCGCTTAGTCCTGACACTAATCTTCCTGCAAACTTTCATACTGTTTCAAATTTGATTTTATGTTTCACAAGATGCGAATTCCAGGCTGATGCTGCATATTTCAATACTGATCTACCAAAGCCCTGTGTAAGTTACCTTAAAAGAAGCCTGGTTTAGGTCTCTGAAGGACGTTCTAATGTTTGTCAGTGTCTCTTGCTGCTGCTGCTGATGTGTGCCTCTGGAGGTAGTTATCTTGAGATCTTGAGGTTATCTTGAGATGATTTCGGGGCTTTAGTGTCCCCGCGGCCCGGTCCTCGACCAGGCCTCCACCCCCAGGAAGCAGCCCGTGACAGCTGACTGACACCCAGGTACCTATTTTACTGCTAGGTAACAGGGGCATAGGGTGAAAGAAACTCTGCCCATTGTTTCTCGCCGGCGCCTGGGATCGAACCCAGGACCACAGGATCACAAGTCCAGCGTGCTGTCCGCTCGGCCGACCGGCTCCCCCAGGGAGGTAGGGAGGTCCTTTACATAAATTAGGTACAGGACAGACCCTTTGGGAAAGTCATTTCGTACCTTCTTATCTTGGGGTGATCTTGAGGTTATCTTGAGGTACTCTTGAGGTTATCTTGAGATGATTTCGGGGCTTAGCGTCCCCCACGGCCCGGTCCTCGACCAGGCCTCCTATTTGTTACACATTCCCAGGAAGCAGGTGTCTAACTCCAAGA
The DNA here is from genome assembly GCF_040958095.1 of Procambarus clarkii. Classification (NCBI taxonomy): domain Eukaryota; kingdom Metazoa; phylum Arthropoda; class Malacostraca; order Decapoda; family Cambaridae; genus Procambarus; species Procambarus clarkii. The sequence goes on from NC_091171.1 coordinate 38,969,599, forward strand.
TCCCTATTTACTGCTAGGTGAACAGGGGGCATCAGAGTGAAAGAAACTTTGTCCATTTGTTTCCGCCTCCCCTAGGGATTGAACCCGGAACCTTAGCATTATGAATGCCGAACGCTGTCCACTCAACCGTCAGGCCCCGTCAGACTTTCCTCTAATTCAGAACCTCATCACCGTGGCACTCTGTTTTCTGTCCTTCAGGTAGTTTCATTACTAGTTCTGTCTCTTTCTAGTTCCCTCTGTTGCTTCTCCATCTTGAACACGAGCGGACAGCACGCTGGACTTGTGATCCTGTGGTCCTGGGTTCGATCCCAGGCGCCGGCGAGAAACAATGGGCAAAGTTTCTTTCACCCTATGCCCCTGTTACCTAGCAGTAAAATAGGTACCTGGGTGTTAGTCAGCTGTCACGGGCTGCTTCCTGGGGGTGGAGGCCTGGTCGAGGACAGGGCCGCGGGGGCACTAAAAAAAAAAAAGCCCCGAAATCATCTCAAGATAACCTCAAGATAACCAGTGTTCAGGAGGAACAGTATCCAAAGCCTTAGAGCACAGATTAAGATTAATCTGCTGCTAGATTAAGGCAGCGTCTGGGATGCTCTAGGACGTAGGTTCGAACTCTCGTCACGGTCCTTGTGGATTTGATACTGAAATACCTAAACAAATCCTGATGTAGCTGTGCAAGGTTGGACGGCTCCTCCCTCTGCAACCCGTTCTCGCACTTTCGTATAGTCAATATTGACTTATTAAATACGATAAGAAGCTAGTATGTTTAGTATGTCACATATGCACGTATTTAATAAGTCAATATTGACTTATTAAATACGTGCATATGTGACATACTAGCTTCTTATCGTATTTAATGTCACATATGCACGTATTTAATACGTGCATATGTGACATACTAGCTTCTTATCGTATTTAATGTCACATATGCACGTATTTAATAAGTCAATATTGACTGTAAGAAAGTGCGAGAACTTGTTGCCCTCCTGCAGGAGGCTCGATCGTAGATGACAAGTTTTGCAGTCGACACATAACTGGTGAGAAGAGTAAGATCATCAGAGGACTGAACAACACTACAGGAGAGCCTTCAGGACGGTGTAGATATGAGATAGACGAGGAGCTATTGGACCTTAACCCATCCCTAAGATTAAAGTAATAATTACACACAGGAATCACACTAGCGTGATGCATCAATGAACAAATCCACAAGGGCCGTGATGACCGTAGCTCAGTCGATTAAGGTAGCGTCTGGCATGATCTCGGACGTAGGTTCGAATCCTCGTCACGGCCCTTGTGGATTTGTTCATTAAAGTAATAATGTTTGGTGTTGAGTATATAACAGTTATTATATATAATAACAGTATGCAAAAACTTAATTATGACTGTTGGGTATCCACTGTATTAGCAGAGTTGGCTTCGTTCTTGACTCACAATCAGGTGGATCCAAGTTTCGATTCCTGGGCGAGACAGATGTGGTTAGGCACGTTTCCTTTCACCTTTGTTCACTTTGCGGGAAACCTCGATAAAGCCTAAAGTATATATATAGGCTTCTTGTCCCAGATAATAACGGGAATTAGACTACCAAGCAGCTGAATAGACGGTGTCCCAAGAGCTGCCACTCGGCCGCAGAACACAGCAATAAGAAAAAACGGACAAACTTTTGTCGAATCTTAGAGTTCGCCAGACCCAAGCTGGCCAGACCCAAGCTGGCCAGACCCAAGCTGGCCAGACCCAAGCTGGTCAGACCCAAGCTGGTCAGACCCAAGCTGGTCAGACCCAAGCTGGCCAGACCCAAGCTGGCCAGACCCAAGCTGGTCAGACCCAAGCTGGTCAGACCCAAGCTGGTCAGACCCAAGCTGGTCAGACCCAAGCTGGGCAGACCCAAGCTGGCCAGACCCAAGCTGGTCAGACCCAAGCTGGTCAGACCCAAGCTGGTCAGACCCAAGCTGGCCAGACCCAAGCTGGCCAGACCCAAGCTGGCCAGACCCAAGCTGGCCAGACCCAAGCTGGCCAGACCCAAGCTGGCCAGACCCAAGCTGGCCAGACCCAAGCTGGCCAGACCCAAGCTGGCCAGACCCAAGCTGGTCAGACCCAAGCTGGCCAGACCCAAGCTGGTCAGACCCAAGCTGGTCAGACCCAAGCTGGTCAGACCCAAGCTGGTCAGACCCAAGCTGGTCAGACCCAACCTGGCCAGACCCAAGCTGGCCAGACCCAAGCTGGCCAGACCCAAGCTGGCCAGACCAAAGCTGGCCAGACCCAAGCTGCCCAGACCCAAGCTGCCCAGACCCAAGCTGGTCAGACCCAACCTGGCCAGACCCGAGCCCCCGTGATGACCGCCCGGGAGGCAATTAGCACAGTTTCTAACAATCACTAAGTCGCTCTACTTTTTCGTGGAAAACCAATTTCGAGCATATTAAATTGTTACGAAAAAAAAAATTATAATAGGCTAAAAAATTTTGCAAAATTAAATGGTTAATGATTCCTGAAGCTAATATGAATATTCTGAGTGAAAAGAATATTATAGAAAAGTTCATGCTAATATCAGGTGATTTTTATATATATTTCCTCAAAGATTTTCATGTTTACACAGAGAGAGTAATCACACTAAAGTGACTGTATCAATGAGACAATCCGTATAGGAGCAGTGATGAGGGTTCGAACCTGTGGCTCGGGTGTTCCCAGACACACGCTTCTAGCCACTAAACCACGACATGGTAATAAGGATTGCAACCGGGAGTTCTTCTGAACACACGAGGATTTCCTGATGCTGGAACAGGATAGAAGTGTGTGTGTGTGTGTGGGAACATCCGACGCGGAGGTTCGAATCCTCATCACTATAAGTACTATCATTTTATTAAGAAATGGGCTGCATTTCAAGGCAACGATTTTGAGAAACTAAAAATTCTTTCTGAACGTATTTCAAGCCATTTTAACGCGCCGTGCGTGAGTGATAATAATTTTAAGGTAGGTTGAAAGGCACTAGCAACGCTGAGATGAATCCTTTTCATATTCCTATTCACTAGGTCTTCCTCTGGATGATTCCAGTCCATTAACTTCTCCAAATTGTATCTCAACACTCCGCCGGCTTCCTGTCCTCGTCGAGGCCACTAGAGACATATGGTAGCCCGCAGGTAAATTCAGGTAAATCATGTAAACAAGGCTTGGAAAGTCGAACAGTAACAAATACATTTGCTTGGAAAGTCTGATTTTCAACAGTGTCACACACAGCTTTGGGAAGCAGCATTACCGACGGGGATTAAGGTGGTCACCCTGGAAACACAAACCGAAACTGTCTCTATTTTCCGCTTGTTACAACTTGTAATAAAGTTGTTACATCTTGGCTTAACGTGTTTATGACGTATTAGAACGTTGTTACAACTTCCTATATTGGTTGTTATAACTGGTTAGGATGTGTTAAAACTTGTTCGAACGTTGTACCAACGTCGTAGTTTCGGTGTGTGTTTGGTGGTCAGTAACTACGTTTTAATGGGTAATTTACCTTCAGGTGGTGATCAGGGGCCAGATTCACGAAAGCACTTACGCAAACACTTACGAACCTGTCCATGTTTTCTCAATCTTTGGCGGCTTTGTTTCCAATTATTAAACAGTTAATGATCTCCGAAGCACCAGGAGGCTGTTTATAACAATAACAACAGTTGAATGGCAAGTTTTCATGCTTGTAAACTGTTTAATAAATGTAACCAAAGCCGTCAAAGATTGGGGAAAGATGTACACGTTCGTAAGTACTTTCGTGAATCCGACCCCTGGTGAACAGTGTACCTCCTGGAGGTAATCTACTTTATAGTCCACCTCTTGGAGATAATCTACTGGACAGTCTATCTCCTGGAGGTAATCTACTGGACAGTCTATCTCCCGGAGGTAATCTACTGGTCAGTCTATCTCCCGGAGGTAATCTACTGGTCAGTCTATCTCCCGGAGGTAATCTACTGGTCAGTCTATCTCCCGGAGGTAATCTACTGGATAGTCCACCTCTTGGAGGTAATCTACTGGACAGTCTACCTCCCGGAGGTAATCTACTGGACAGTCTACCTCCCGGAGGTAATCTACTAGACAATCTACCTCTTGAAGGAGATCTGATAGCTTGTCTAACTCTTTGAAATAACCTAAAGGTCAGTCAGTCTACAAGCTGGAGGTGACCTCGGCCAATTCTCCCCTATTGGAGGTGACCTCAAGGCTGATGATACACCTATCACAATTAACTGACCTCCTCCACCTACCATCTGGAAGGAATGGAACGAGAGACCGCTCTGGGATTCCAAGGGGTCACGGGGAAGAGTGCTGGTATCGAACCCTTGAGTGGATGTAAGGATATCATGTTCAGTAATATGATTCTTATTTGTAATGTGTCTATTTATGAACACGATATACTGAACGGGGTGAGAATAGCTTGAGCTACCTCATCCCTGTGTGTGTGTTTATACCTCAATAAACTTATTTCAATTTACATTGAAGGTACTAAGGAATGACATGTGGGAAAATATCATTTCTAGGATGCAAGGATATCTGGTTTTCATGGCACAAACTATCAACAAAGGCTCTCCGGGTTTCAAAGGCTTAAAGGAGACTCGCTGGCAAAATAAGCCTTTATAACCTTCTTCGTTCTATTATGTAAATAAAGTCAGGCACTCGACGGGACTTTCAGCGGTAATTTCCGGAGTCTGGAAAAAGCTGCAGATATTCTCCGACGAGAGAGTGAACAAAGTCCACAAGGGAATTTTTCATAAGACTTTTGTTCAAGGGAAATCGTGAATCTCTCAGCCCAAAAGCTCTTTATTTTCTTGTTGTCTGCTGTTGAGTCTCGAAGGCCCTCTGGCCCCCACCCACTTAACTCACACTCACGTGAGTCCAAATTCCATATTGTCAATCTAAGCAACAATGCCTCTGAGCGCGTTCCTCAGCTTATACTCCCACTCAAAGTTAAGAAGCGTGAGAGTAAACTTACTGTGCTAAGTTTCCTCGTCATTGACTGATGAGTTCACAGAACGACTTAATTTTTTCCCCCAAGAACTGTTTTACACAATCTTTTCAGTATGATGGTCGTGGTCGTCCAAGATGCAGCCCACAACCGGCCTGTCTTTGATGAGGTCATCTTAGAACGATATAGTAGTTAAGCACTACTTAACAAGATGGTTAATCCTGACTTTGTACAACTTGACCTTGTTTAAAGGTCTCCTTTCTCAGGACGACCACACAATTACCAGTACTAAACGCGTTTCTGTTTTCAGTGTAACAATCTGTGTGTTGTACTTCCAGACATAGTAATGAGAAGTAATATTTTGTAATGAGAGAATGACCTACTTATGCTTTCATATGTGACCTTTGAACTCCGGGTTGACCTCCTTCCTGATTAAAAAAAAAATTGTCCTTCAGAGCAATAAATCTTACTTTTTTTAATAATTTCAATAACTCTTACCTTACTAGTTAAAAGTTTTAATAAAGGAAACCTTCGTTGTGATTAAAGAAGGAAGGCAAGAGAGTGCTGGAGGAGGCGTGAGTGGGTGTTATGGGGCGTGCGTGGGCCTGTGCACACTCTTGGCCTGTGCACACTCTTGGCCTGTGCACACTCTTGGCCTGTGCACACTCTTGGCCTGTGCACACTCTTGGCCTGTGCTCGCTCTTGGCCTGTGCACGCTCTTGGCCTGTGCACACTCTTGGCCTGTGCACGCTCTTGGCCTGTGCACGCTCTTGGCCTGTGCACACTCTTGGCCTGTGCACGCTCTTGGCCTGTGCACGCTCTTGGCCTGTGCACACTCTTGGCCTGTGCACACTGGTCCCTATCCAGATCTGACAATCATCTCCCATAACACACAGAAATCACAATAGCTTGATGTATCATATGAGCAAATCTTCAATAGAACTTCTGGTTTCAACTCTTTTGACCATGTCGTAGCTCAGTCGATTAAGGCAGCGTCTGGGATGATCTCGGACGTAGGTTCGAATCCTCGTCACGCCCCTTGTGGATTTGTTCATTTAATCATCTCTCATAGATCCGTATACTATCATCCGTTATCCTCGTCAAAGTTATCAGCACATGCTGTTAACTGATAATCAGAAGAGATTATGATAGGCTGGTCGGTAAAGTGACGGCCTCGCTTTTTTTTTCTAGCCGTCGGCGTTCGATTCCCGATGGTTCGAGTCCTTTTATCCCAAACAAGGGTTGTATAGCCAGCCTTATCTGTCATTTAAGAAAATAAACAATCTTAGCTATAATAAGTATCATAATATATTGTAATTGCTCATTACAATGATCAAATTAATGTGACTAAAATTCAATGGTAATTTTTATTTGTCTTCAATATTAACACGACATTCGCTATTCTCGAATGGTTTAACATCAGTCAGGAGGGAGGGAATTATCAGAGGGGAAAGCGCCAAGCCATTACGACTATATAGCACTTGGAAGGGGAGAGGATAAGGATTTGGGATGGGACGGGGGGAGTAGGAATGGTACCCAATCACTTGGACGGTCGGGGATTGAACGCCGACCTGCATGAAGCGAGACCGTCGCTCTACCATCAGTGAGGAGGAGCCAAAGAATTGGATTATTCGCGAAACGATGCAAACGAAATTTATGTAAATATTTGCCTCGAACCATTTTGCAAATCACAGTGCGAGGATAATTCAGAATAATATCTTTTTAGTTTTCCGACCAAGGCAAAAAGGCTAAATCTATATAAATAAAAATTTAAATGTTCGCCTTGTTCAAAATCGCTAATCTTCGAAAGTGCTTCATCGATTCCTTTGAAAATTTGAAGCAACGTTCGAATATGCGCGTGTTTTTATATTCCTACTATATAGATGTCACGTCTGTGACTGGTGATTTTTTTTTAAACAGCGCCATCTGTTGACCGTAAAAGCAACAAACGCTGTGTGTTTTTCATCTGAGGGGAAATCTCCGAAAGTTCTTCACTGATTGCTTTGAGATTTTGACATACCTTTACATGCGAATACACGTCTGTTTATATATACCTACTATATAGATGTCAAATCTATGACATGTAGAGCAATGTTTTTTCTTTTAAAGCTGTGTTTTCACGTGAGGGGAATAGTGGGGGAGGACGAGGGGACGGGGGAGGGGGGAATGGTGGGGAGGACGAGGGGAATGTTGTCAACCCTTACGTTGACCAAGCTCTCACTCACAGCTCTGGTTGGAAGCAGTTCGACGAGGAACTCTGTAAAGTAAGGCAGGTCCTAGTCAATAAAGGCTACTCTAATGTTTCTTTAGAAGATGTCATTAAAAGAAAGGTGACACGCCATGCGATCTCTGAAGAGTCAACTAACACAACACCTGGTCCTCCTATTCGACTGTTTTACAGGAACTTCCACGGCTCATAAAACGAAGGTCCTGAAAGATATTATTGATAGGAACGTTATCCCCACAGACACACATCAGAAGATACAATTAACAATTTACTGCAAATATATATATATATATATATATATATATATATATATATATATATATCACTAAGAACTCTTTGACCCGGCCAGGATTCGAACCCATGCCGTCCAGGCTCACCCCTAAACGTACACAGTACCGTGACCACCGCACCAATGATATATGGCTTGCGCGTTCATGCAGCTGTCTCACATTATATATATATATATATATATATATATATATATATATATATATATATATATATATATATATATATATATATATATATATTGTGTGTGTGTGTGATAAATGTATTTGTGTGATATAAACGAAGTAGTTAGGTGTTATGGATGGTGGTGGAGGCAGTAATTGGATGGCTTCTGGTTGACGAGTCACAATTTGCTGTCATAGGAATGGCTAAGTGGTATGTGTACTCGCCTAGCTGTGCTTGCAAGGTTGAGCATCTGCTCTTAAGCCCCGCCTTTCACCCATCTTTAATTCAATGCCGTAACTCTTTTTCCTTTATCATATTTACACTTAAAACTGCATATCGAATTGCATATTCTTTAACTTCCTCGTCTATTCTGTATAACTTATGAATGACTGAGATTGACAAGATTCTTTCTGATACAACTGTATCTCATTTGTATTTTCAATTTATAATGTCCTCTCGTTCTACTTTTCCTATATTTGAACATTGTTTTAATATCTACTTTGTCAGTGCCCCTCCCCTTATAATATCTTGCACGTCGTTATCATGTCTGCTCTACTCCTCCTTCCCTCCAGTGTAGTGAAGTCCAGTTCCCTCAGCCTTTCTTCATAACTCAGTCCCCTTTACTCAGGAACGAGCCTTGTTGCATATTTTTGGACCTTTTCAAGTTTTGTGTCATTATTCTTTAGGCAGGAGTTCCATGCCGGGGCAGCGTACTCAATCTGTCGTAGCTCAGTCGATTAAGGCAGTGTCTGGGATGCTCCCGGACGCAGGTTCGAATCCTCATCACGGCCCTTGTGGATTTGCTCAATAATAGGTCTCACAAAGAATGTATTCAGCGCTCGGAAGGGATCTTCGTCCAAATTCATGAAGCGTATGTTTAAGGTTGCTCTAAGGGTAAGGTTAAATAGGCCTAACAAGCTTATTCCCATCCCAAACAATGACAATCGATAATACCAATCATTGGGCTGTGGTGAGCCTCCACGGAGCCATCCAGAAATATAAACAAACCATTTCCACCGTAAATGAGCTTGTAGGTGCACTGATCAACCAACTGCACTGATCAATCAGCTGCACTGATCAATCAGCTGCACTGATCAATCAGCTGCACTGATCAATCAGCTGCACTGATCAATCAGCTGCACTGATCAATCAGTTGCACTGATCAATCAGCTGCACTGATCAACCAGCTGCACTGATCAATCAGTTGCACTGATCAATCAGCTGCACTGATCAATCAGTTGCACTGATCAATCAGTTGCACTGATCAATCAGTTGCACTGATCAATCAGCTGAACTGATCAATCAGCTGCACTGATCAATCAGCTGCACTGATCAATCAGCTGCACTGATCAATCAGCTGCACTGATCAATCAGCTGCACTGATCAATCAGCTGCACTGATCAATCAGCTGCACTGATCAATCAGTTGCACTGATCAATCAGCTGCACTGATCAATCAGTTGCACTGATCAATCAGTTGCACTGATCAATCAGCTGAACTGATCAATCAGCTGCACTGATCAATCAGCTGCACTGATCAATCAGCTGCACTGATCAATCAGCTGAACTGATCAACCAGCTGCACTGATCAATCAGCTGAACTGATCAATCAGCTGCACTGATCAATCAGCTGCACTGATCAATCAGCTGCACTGATCAACCAACTGCACTGATCAATCAGCTGCACTGATCAATCAGCTGAACTGATCAACCAGCTGCACTGATCAATCAGCTGCACTGATCAATCAGCTGCACTGATCAATCAGTTGCACTGATCAATCAGTTGCACTGATCAACCAACTGCACTGATCAATCAGCTGCACTGATCAACCAACTGCACTGATCAATCAGCTGCACTGATCAATCAGCTGCACTGATCAACCAACTGCACTGATCAATCAGCTGCACTGATCAATCAGCTGCACTGATCAACCAACTGCACTGATCAATCAGCTGCACTGATCAACCAACTGCACTGATCAACCAGCTGCACTGATCAATCAGCTGCACTGATCAACCAACTGCACTGATCAATCAGCTGCACTGATCAATCAGCTGCACTGATCAACCAGCTGCACTGATCAACCAACTGCACTGATCAACCAACTGCACTGATCAACGGGATGAAATAAATGAAAATGATAAGATGAAGGATTAGAATTAAGAGGTCATGCAAGGGGATCGAACCAGCGGTCCTTGAACCTCCCAAGGACCGACCAGGATGTGTTGTGATGGTCTGAGAAGAATGCAAGATACAGAAGGCATTTTGTATTCTAGCTGGCTGTATATGTATACAATTCGTGCATTACAGCAGACGTCTTGAAATATGGGGAGGGGAGGGGAGGTCCCCCCCCTATTATTTGGGGACAGGAAGCCTGTTAGGAAGGAGGGGGACCCGGTCGGCCTAGCGGACAGCACGCTGGACTTGTGATCCTGTGATCCCGGGTTCGATCCCGGGCCCCGGCAAGAAACAATGGGGCAGAGTTTCTTGCACCCTATGCCCCCTGTTACCTAGCAGTAAAATAGGTACCTGGGTGTTAGTCAGCTGCCACGGGCTGCTTCCTGGGGGTGGAGGCCTGGTCAAGGACCGGGCCGCGGGGACACTTAAAAGCCCCGAAATCATCTCAAGATAACCTCAAGATAAGTCTATTCCCGCCAAACACACACCGAAACTACGACGTTGGTACAACGTTCGAACAAGTTTTAACACCTCATAACCAGTTATAACAACCAATATAGCAAGTTGTCACAACGTTCTAATACGTCATAAGAACGTAAAGCCAAGATGTAACAACATTATAACAAGTTGTAACAAGCGCAAAATAGAGACAGTTTCGGTTTGTGTTTCCAGGGTTCAACCCTCTCCTCACCTAGGCTCTAAGTAAACTACTAAAATTGCCAATGATTCAATCCCCCACAACAGTCCCATCAACCCCATCAACCAGTCCCCCTTGACTCCCAAGTACCTATTTATACTGCTAACTGAACCGGTGCATCAGACGATAAGGAAACGTTGCCCAAACGTCCCTGTTCTACCACGGCAATCGTACCCCGGGATCTTTCGCTTGTGGACTAACTGCACCGACTATTGCGCTACAGAAAACAATTAAATCCCGTGGAAACGAGACAATGGAATGAAAGAGGGACATTTAGTAGTGATAATTACATGTCACTCAAAGAGAAGAGCGAAAATTAATTACTGTTGCATCACTATCTCAAGAAGAGGGGGGGGGGGGTAGGGGGGGTAGGGGGGGGGGGGAGTCTGACCACTCCGGACATTTCACTAAAATAAATATAAATGAGTGAATTTGGTAGCAGGAGATAATGAGGGTTGAGAAGATGAGTTGTCAGACAGCGTGAGTAAAAGTGTGAGAAAAAGGGGTAATGAGTGTGAATAAGCATAGAGTGAGTTCACCAGGAAACAGGAATGAGTGTGAGGAAAGGAGGAAGAGAGAGAGAGAGAGAGAGAGAGAGAGAGAGAGAGAGAGAGAGAGAGAGAGAGAGAGAGAGAGAGAGAGAGAGAGAGAGAGAGAGAGAGAGAGAGAGGGTAAACAGCATTCGCTCTCTGACAGTCACCAAAACTGAGTGCTTTTAGCGCGTGTTTGGTTAGTGGATGACAATTATAAAGAAATTTGTAACCTGGGGGCCAGGTTCACGAAGGTGTTACGCAAGCACTTACGAACGAGTACATCTTTCCTCAATCTTTGACGGCTTTGGTTACATTTATTAAACAGTTTACAAGCATGAAAACTTGCCAATCAACTGTTGTTATTATTATAAACGACCTCCTGGTGCTTCGGAGCTCATTAACTGTTTAATAATTGTAAACAAAGCCGCCAAAGATTGAGAAAAGATGTACAGGTTCGTAAGTGCTTCGTGAATCTGTCCTCCGGTCTCTGAAGCGGTTGGTGCTGCTGTGGATGAGTGCATGGAGTGTGGATGTTGTTGTTGTTAAAGATTCGCTACTTGGAACAAAAAGTTCCAAGTAGCACGGGATATGGTGAGCCCGCGTGGAGTTGCTGGTCCACCGTAGTGCCGTGTTTTTAAGGTCCTGCGATGCCTCGAGTGCAATTTGCCAATCAGTCAAAAAAGATGAAGATGATGGAGATTTAATAGAATAACCAATCAAGCACCTTGCTAATCAGATAATCATTCAAGCACTTTATCAATCAATAAACAAATGGTATGACCATATTATAGAACTACTAATCACTTAGCCAACTCATTGCCAATTATTAGTCAATTAATATGTAACTAAATCTCCAATCAATCGTTCAATCACCCAATGAATCAATTACTTAAGAAGTAATCCATTCAATCAATCCATCAGACAAATCAAACTTCAGTTAATGAATAGCCGATCAACTAATCAATCATTTTTCCAGTTATTAATCAGAATGTCTCATTTACATAATAATAAAGTTATTCACAATTTAAGGTCGGTAAATGAATAATTCAAAGCAGCAGCTAGTATCTATGGCGAAAAATACATTCATGTGTATATTCTATACACAGAAGTACACATGTATGAGTTCTGCCTTTGACAATAAATAACCCGCCAAACACACACCGAAACTACGACGTTGCTACAACGTTCGAACAAGTTTTAACACCACCTAACCAGTTATAACAACCAATATAGCAAGTTGTAACAACGTTCTAATACGTCATAAACACGTTAAGCCAAGATGTAACAACTTTATTACAAGTGGTAACAAGCGGAAAATAGAGACAATTTCGGTTTGTGTTTCCAGGATAACCTCCACCAATGTAACTAAACTTACGAAAAGTCGTTCACAAAACATATTACATAAATAATTGCTCTGGAAATTACTACTGAAATGTGATCTGTAGTGTTTGATGTAATTTGCAAATGTAATATTTTTTATAGGAAACTCAACATTGATCAGAACTATTTATATATAAGTCTTTTAATGGATATTAATTTTGTTTTTTTTTCCAGGGTGTTTAAACAGCCAGTGGAGGCCAGCGCAAGATAGGGAAGAGATGAATTGCATTTGCTAGAGAGATGGAGCTGTTGCTCCGACTCTTACTGAATGCAAATGAAGAGGAGGAGATGAAGGGGCTTGGTCCTGAGGGACGTGTGTGAGTGTCAGCGCCGCATCTCAAACCTGACACTTGTGTCAGCAGGAGGAAAAATCCAAGTCACGTTGATGAAATTTTTCACCTCATAAAAAGAGAAAAGTCTAAATTGCGCGCGGAAAAAGACACTGTGTGGCGAGTGACGGCGGTAACGCCTGTGTTGCTCTCAAGTCTTGAAGCGGTGTGTACGCAGACCTTTGTATTAAGAATATAATAGTAATGAGTTTAAGAAATTACTAACCCTGAAATTTTTCTTTTGTGAACACCGGCGTTGTGTGAACTGAGAAGGAGTCTTGAGTCGCAACAAGGCATGACAAGAACGACAATAGCCAAACCATCCTCAGGAGACAATACAGATGATGGAATGCTCGTCCGCGCTTCCCCCAGCCGTAATGAGTCCTGGACAATGGATGTTTCCGTCGTTAATGATGGTTCAGCGTGTGTAAGGAGCTTCTGGCAGCTGGGTAATGACAGGGAGCTCTTGTAAGGACCCTCAGACTGCTGGCTAGGAAAAGATGCTTTGCGGTGGAAGAAGCTTTCCAATGGCTTGATGCGGCAGGAAAATTAGGACTCTAATTGTTCGAACCTGTTGTTTTCCATTTCATATTAAAATGCATCTTTGAAGTCCTGTGTCGAAAATTCTGCACATGTGACATGTAGATGTATATGTAAGCGATGAACTCGTGACCATTGTTGTCTTTGGCCTTTACTTCAGCAGCTGCGACAGGTGTGTCCAGCCACTTGGCGACGGTACAGGTGAGGGAAGGAACAGTCCTGCTTGTGACCACAGGTGTACCTTCATATAGAGCATTCCCAGTTATTTGAGAATTCAGTTGATGTTTCTGCCATCTTCGGGCAGACAGCGTTGCTTCCGCCGCCTGAAGATGATCCTGAGATCGTTCGCCCTAGCGCTGTCTTCAAGCGAACCATCCCTCGGAGTTGGCTCCCTTGTTTATCTTCCATTGTCTCCCCTGGACTAAGAATAATTCAGCCTTTGCTTATCCTTCAAAGATAGGAAGAATCGTTGCTGTCGCGTCTTCGGTCCTTGCAGCGTAGGATTCCAGCGAGTCTGAGGATGGTCCTCATCTCTCTCATCCTGCTGGTGGTGGTGGCGGTGTTGGTCATCGGAGGACTTTGTCTCTGCTACTTCTTCTCCATCAGAGCGATGTGGAGGGGCGGAGGAAGGCAGCCGGTGGCCCATCCGGAGATCACCTGAGAGTTAGCTGCGTCGTCTTGGGACACCTAACGATTAGTCAACGAAGTATTGTACCATCCACCGTCTTGTGATCAGCTAAAAAGCCGCCGGTAAATGTTGAACCATATCGCTGGAACGTCAAGGCGATTGGTAAACCACAGCGAAGTTTAGTTGACATTTAGCTATAGAACTAATCCAACGTTCTGGACTTTTGAGCTAAACTATCAATGGCGCAGGGCGACGGCCCAGCCAGCAATAGTTGAGTGATGAGTGCTTCGCGACCAAATCAAATTCGTGTGCTGGAAAGTGCCACACGAAATGACACTTCGAGAGAAGGCGGCGTCGGCCGGGCGCGGGACCAGCATGCGTGACAGGGGTGACTAGCGTAGACAGGAGTCACAGACAAGGTCGAGGAACGTTAAGGTGTGAGTCCTGGTGAACGACCTTGTCTTCCAGAGTATCCTGGGGGCATGACAGTGCTGCTGGACAACAGAACATGGGGAGTCACAGTTGAGTGATGTATATGTGATTGAACACATCCAGTGCTCCAGATATGTGGGATGTTTAGACAAATAATATATAAATGTGAACGTATTTATATATGTTTATAATGAAGAAAGGTGTTCATATATATCATAGTTAATATTCCTGAGGTCAAGACTATTAAGACGCCGGAGGTCATTACCAGGGAAGAACGAGACGTCGTCGACCCGGCGGAGGTTCGACGCAGGAACGTCAATGTAATGGAGATACGTCGCTGGCCCATTGGAGCCAATGTGAATACACAACAGGAACACAACAGACATACAACGGGCCCTTGGCGCTTCGCAACGTGTACATCACGAAGAACCAACAGGAGACTCCAACAGCACCACGCATCGAGGCAAATGGACAACAGGATACGACACAAGAGGTAATAAAGTCCCCCGTTTATATTTGTTAGTTAAATTCTATGTAATTATTTTAGCTTTCTGGATTAGAGGTGGAACACAACTGGTTTTTTTATATTACTGTAAAGTGGTTTTCTGTAGTTGCAAAAAACGGCAACTTGTGTTTGCGATGCTGCAAACACAAGCATTGTTATCTTTTATCTTGTTTGGTGCAGCATAACGACTTCTACGACCTGCCACAGCAACGACTTCTACGACCTGCCACAGCAATGACTCCTACGACCTGCCACAGCAACGACTCCCTACGACCCGGCACAGCAACGACTGGTTTTTATCCCCCCCCCCTCCCTCTCTCACCTGGACCACCTGCCTCGCCTCTTATCTAAAGGAGCAGAGAGGTATTAGAGCGCGCCGAGGAAACCCAGAAAAAGCAAATCTCTAAATGGTAAAATGAATCCCCCATTTTTGTGATGATCAGAGATGCTTGTGAGCCGAGGAAGAGGCTCGAGTAGGAGTGGGCGGGCCGAGGAAGAGCTTCAAGTAGGAGTTGACACATTCTGTAATTAAGCACAAGTGGTCCCAGGAGGAGTTAGTGGTCCCAGGATGAGGTGGTGAGAAAGGTGACCACTTTCTCAATTCTTCTCTCGTTAACAACAGCCCTGACCCCGTTCTGAGCGGTAACAACCAGAGATGTTCTGATCAGTAACAGCTTCAACTCACCATCCCCCCCCGTCTCCTGATCTCCTCATCTCCTTGTCAGCATCTCTTCCCAGCTTCCGAGTCTGTGCTGAGCACGACTTAAGACATCCTGTCTTAAAATGGTTTCTTGTCACCGCCTCCAATAGTTTAGCTCTCCATGTTTCCTCGCCTCCATGCGGTTCCTTGTTTTCCCAGTCTATCCTTCCGTGATTGAAGGTAGGTAGGTAGGTAGGTAGGTAGGTAGGTAGGTAGGTAGGTAGGTAGGTAGGTAGGTAGGTAGGTAGGTAGGGAGGTAGGTGTTAGGTAGGACCTGTGTATGAGGCAAGACCCAAAATACTCCATTGAATTTTGATCCTTTGAGATGCATAATCCCTTTCCCTCTCATGTTTAAGGCTTCTGAAGCCCTCTGATCTACTTCTTCGTGTTCCCTGGCTCTCTCTCTCTCTCTCTCTCTCTCTCTCTCTCTCTCTCTCTCTCTCTCTCTCTCTCTCTCTCTCTCTCTCTCTCTCTCTCTCTCTGTCAGCTGTCAACGGTGACATCCTTCATTGGGGCATTGGGGCATGTTAATTGATATACCATGTTTGCTTAATTAGAGGTTATCTTGAGATGATTTCGGAGCTTAGCGTCCCCGCGGCCCGGTCCTCGACCAGGCCTCCTTTTTGTTACACACACCCAGGAAGCAGCCCGTAGCAGCTGTCTAACTCCCAGTTATCTATTTACTACTAGGTGAACAGGGGGGGGCATCAGGGTGAAAGAAACTCTGACCATTTGTTTCCGCCTCCTCCGGGGATCGAACTCGGAACTTTAGGACTACGAATCCCGAGCGCTGGCCACACTTTTTTTTTTGTTTTGTAGTGAATAATGGAACCTAATTTTTGGTCTGTGGCGTCGCTGTCGCTCCATTTGAAATTAGAATAATCAAAACTACTTCGCGTTACCACCTTCCCTGCCCTTCATCACCTTCCCTGCCCTTCACCACCTTCCCTGCCCTTCACCACCTTCCCTACCCTTCACCACCTTACCTGCCCTTCACCACCTTCCCTGCCCTTCACCACCTTCCCTGCCCTTCACCACCTTCCCTACCCTTCACCACCCTCCCTGCCCTTCACCACCTTCCCTGCCCTTCACCACCTTCCCTGCCCTTCACCACCTTCCCTGCCCTTCACCACCTTCCCTACCCTTCACCACCTTCCCTACCCTTCACCACCTTCCCTGCCCTTCACCACCTTCCCTGCCCTTCACCACCTTCCCTGCCCTTCACCACCTTCCCTGCCCTTCACCACCTTCCCTACCCTTCACCACCTTACCTGCCCTTCACCACCTTCCCTGCCCTTCACCACCTTCCCTGCCCTTCACCACCTTCCCTGCCCTTCACCACCTTCCCTGCCCTTCACCACCTTCCCTGCCCTTCACCACCTTCCCTGCCCTTCACCACCTTCCCTGCCCTTCACCACCTTCCCTGCCCTTCACCACCTTCCCTACCCTTCACCACCTTCCCTGCCCTTCACCACCTTCCCTACCCTTCACCACCTTCCCTGCCCTTCACCACCTTCCCTACCCTTCACCACCTTCCCTACCCTTCACCACCTTCCCTACCCTTCACCACCTTCCCTGCCCTTCACCACCTTCCCTGCCCTTCATCACCTTCCCTACCCTTCACCACCTTCCCTACCCTTCACCACCTTACCTGCCCTTCACCACCTTCCCTGCCCTTCACCACCTTCCCTACCCTTCACCACCTTCCCTACCCTTCACCACCTTCCCTACCCTTCACCACCTTCCCTGCCCTTCACCACCTTCCCTGCCCTTCACCACCTTCCCTACCCTTCACCACCTTCCCTACCCTTCACCACCTTCCCTACCCTTCACCACGTTCCCTGCCCTTCACCACCTTCCCTACCCTTCACCACCTTCCCTACCCTTCACCACCTTCCCTACCCTTCACCACCTTCCCTACCCTTCACCACCTTCCCTACCCTTCACCACCTTCCCTACCCTTCCCCAACCTACTCTACCCTTCACCACCTTCCCTGCCCTTCACCACCTTCCCTGCCCTTCACCACCTTCCCTACCCATCACCACCTTCCCTACCCTTCACCACCTTCCCTGCCCTTCACCACCTTCCCTACCCTTCACCACCTTCCCTACCCTTCACCACCTTCCCTGCCCTTCACCACCTTCCCTACCCTTCACCACCTTCCCTACCCTTCACCACCTTCCCTGCCCTTCACCACCTTCCCTGCCCTTCACCACGTTCCCTACCCTTCACCACCTTCCCTACCCTTCACCACCTTCCCTGCCCTTCACCACCTTCCCTACCCTTCACCACCTTCCCTACCCTTCACCACCTTCCCTGCCCTTCACCACCTTCCCTACCCTTCACCACCTTCCCTACCCTTCACCACCTTCCCTGCCCTTCACCACCTTCCCTACCCTTCACCACCTTCCCTACCCTTCACCACCTTCCCTACCCTTCACCACCTTCCCTACCCTTCACCACCTTCCCTACCCTTCACCACCTTCCCTTCATCCCTATAACCATTTTCACTAAACTCATCGTCAATAAACAACAAAAGCGAAACGTTTAATCAAGCTACTGAAAATCATATGCAAGATTAAATCCAGTGAGGAAGGAATCCAGTATTTAGCGAGACTGGAAATTAACATTGCTAGAGCATGCAAGGGGGCTCGATTCCGACCCACCTTTGACCATCCCCGGACGAAGACTATTCAGACTGCAAAGTTTGGCGAGGCTACCCACAAGCGTCTGAACCCCCAAACCTCTGAAGTGACATATTTGTTAGAGATATGGAGATTTAAACTTTAGTTCAGTCCCCCCCTCTTCCTGTTTTCTACCGGTGATCCTGGCCAGGATTAGGGATCAAAATAGTTTTTGCCTTTCTGAATAGCTTATCAGGATGGCAGGATCTGCTGTGTCCTGCCTAGTAGTTAAGGCTTCTGAGGTTGAATTACAGGCTTTGAGGGAAGGAGAGAGACAAAGACAGGCAGGCAGGCAGGCAGGCAGGCAGGCAGACAGACAGACAGACAGACAGACAGACAGACAGACAGACAGACAGACAGACAGACAGACAGACACAGACAGACAGATAGAGACAAATACAGAGAGAGAGAGTGGTTAATACCTGGTAACTAGCATCAGTAGAGCAACAATAACATGCGTCAATAACATCAAGACTGCAACTTACAAGTCTGCAAATATCCAGCTTCCAATATTAGCCTCGCTCTATTCCACATTCTGGGAAGGATATTACTATGTTATTACCTCTACCAATTCTCTCCTCTGCTCTCTATCTTCAATAATTACTTTCTCTGGCTTATCTCTTCACTTTTCTTCACTTTTCTTCCCTATTTTCCCTTGTCTAAAATGTTTGGATATATTCTCTTATTTTCTATATTCCTTTACTAAAAAAAATTCCCATTCTTGAATTCTTTTTTTAGTGATTGTTCCACAAATTCACTTTCTTTCCTATTCCTGTTAATGTTAGTTTAGTTTTAGCTTGTGTTCCCCGTTTTCATTAGACGTTTTCTTTGAGTTAAGAGTATATCTTTCTCTTCTTTTTTTTTAACAGAGACTGTTTAAACTATTTTACTAAACTAATTTTATTTTTTAACTAAACTGAAGCTATCAAATGAAGCTACCTGGTGAAACTGCAAGCAAGAGCTGTTGTCCTACCTCAGCTCATCTGAAGTCTACTCCTAGAGACTCATTTATTTCATGAGAATTTACTTTGAAACTATCACATAGGGAACTATCATATAAGGAACCTGGTGAAACTGCAAGCAAGAGTTGTAATCCTTCCTCAACTAAGTTGAAACCTACTCCTAGAGGCCCATTTATTTCATGAGCCTGTTATATGCATCAGTAGGAATAGCCTTTATTCATTAAGAACATTAGGTAACAATGATATAAGGAAGAGGATGAGGCTGTAGCCAACTGTGTGCCAGAGCCTTCATGTGATCAGTTGACCTGATCTCCCGTGTATCAACCTGTTGAGTGAACAAGTTCCAGATGTGAGTCAGCTTAGGAGTAAATGATCGCTGATGGAGTGATGTTCTTGAGAAAGGCACTTCTAGGATGAGACTGTTGAAGGTTGAGAGCCTAGTGCTACTGGTGGCAACTACTGTTAGTCCACGGAGTTGGGCCAGGTACGGAACTTTGAGGATGTTGGCCTTGTACATAACAGTAGGACTATATATCACGTAATATAACGATGATATTACAGGCTCTGATGTTCAGACCGTTCCCATCAAACTTGGTCAAGACTAGAGATGAGCCTTCTTGCCCGTCTCTTCACTTTGTCCAACAGTTCGGTGAATTATGGGGGGGGGGGGAGCAGGCGATCCAGGCAAGAGATGCATACTCTAGATGAGAGCGAACTTGTGCTCCGTATAAGGTTCTGCAGTCTTTGCTGTCATGGTGTAAGATGCGGCGTAGAGCTGTAAGTTTCCTGGCTGCCTTTTGGGCCAGGTTAAGCACCGGGGCTCTTCATGGTCACTGAAGAGTCGAACTTCACTACCAAGATGTCAATTTCATCTTTTAATTCTTGGATTTTCCCACCCATTTGCAAGGGTGTTCGATTTACCACGTGCAGTCTAGTTATCATCATCGCTTGTGTCTTCTCAGCCACAAATGTGACCTGCCATCTCCTGCCTCCAGGTAGAAATCGCTGAAAGTTTGTGATTAATGATTCTTGTAGCAGTTGGCTTTTCTTTCTTTCTGTATGTGAAGGTTAGAATACAGTCATCAGCATAGGCTTGAGCTTCTGGAATGAGATGAAGTAGATCGTTGAAATAAACATTCCACAGCAGAGGGCCAAGCACACTACCCTGTGGAACGCTGGCACCAATTGAGTGGCTATTGGAATCTGCTCCATTGAGGACTACCCTTAGAGTCCGTTCTTGAAGGTAGTCTTTTATTAACTCTAAGATGGAGCCTGAGATGCCTAGTGCTTGAAGCTTCACTACTAATCCAGAGTGCCAGACCCGATCAAAGGCTCCTGCTGTGTCTAGAGCAACAACACAGCTGATCTTGGACTCATCCAGTGACTGATGCCACTTAGAGGAGAGATTTAGCAAGAGATCAGCAGCAGATCGGCCTTTTCTAAAACCATACTGTCGATCACATATTAGCCCATGATGATAAAAAAATTATGTAATTTACTGAGCGATTAATGATTCTAGGATCTTGCCAGTAATGGAGAGCAGTGACACAGGTCTGTAGTTACCAACTACTGAGCGGCTCTTCTTTTTGTGTACTGGAACAACGTCCGCCTTCTTCCATAAGGAGGGCCACATTCCTTGAACTAGGCACAATTGGAAGAGGCGCGTGAGAGGTGGAGCCAACAGATCAGCTCACCAGCGTAGTGGTCTTGGACTGACCTTATCTGGTCCCACAACTTTGCTGGTGTCTAGCGTGTTAAGGAGATGGAGAACTTCAGCCTGCTTGTATAATCACTTCAGTCATCCTAGACACAGTGCATGGGGCAAGATGTGGAGGCTGACGTTCAGGATCTGGGACCTGCATCTTGGCAGCAAAGTGGTTTGCCAGTAGACCAGCCTTCTGATTACTGGTTGCCACAGTACCATCCTCTCGGGTTAGAGACGGGATTGTGTCCTCAGATGATTATCCCTGCCGATCCTTCACCAGGGACCACCAGACCTTTCATCGAACCCTTCCATATGCAAAGTTTTCTTCGAGTTTCGGATTCCCATCTGGATATAGCCCACTTTTGAACTTCTTTCATTATTCGACAAGATTGAATATGTTTCTGTTATGAACCGAGGGATGCCGTTTCTCTCTCTCTCTCTCTCTCTCTCTCTCTCTCTCTCTCTCTCTCTCTCTCTCTCTCTCTCTCTTTCTCTCTCTCTCTCTCTCTCTCTCTCTCTCTGTTCCCTGGATTAATAATTAGTTTCATATTTCAATCCTGTCTCCAGCTTTTCTTTTCATGTATTATATTTACCATTTTTCCCCTTGCAATACCCCTCTTGCAACATTTCCCCTCTCTGATTAACATTTTTGTATTGTCTCTGCAATCTTACCTGTCATCTCATTCTCCCTTCCCTTTTCACTCTTCTCTGCCCTTTCATATTCTCTCCCATTCTCTCATTTTTAACTGTCAAGGGACCTGATACTGTGTTAAAGGGAAGGGTTGTAGTGTGAGAGCGTGATTCTTTGAGGGAGAGTGTATGTGTGTGAGGGGGCGAGTGTGTATCAGTGTGAGGGGGGGACCCCCTGATACTGTATTTGAGGGAATCCTTGATACTGTGTTTTAGGGAAGGGTATCAGTGTGAGGGGGGCCTAATACTGTATTGACGGGGGCACCTGTACCACAACAACGTCTAGTGTGACAAAATAAATTCATAGAATTCACGTGATTTTTCTCAATATTTATTTTTTTCCTTTCATACTTTTATCCTTCTGTTGCTTCTCTACCTTATCCACTTATCTCTTTTCCCCTCCTATTGCTCCTCCTCTTTTACCAGTTCCGTTACTTGTCTTCCCTTTTTACTAATGACAAGTTTTTTGTCCAACTTCCACACACCTTACCTTGAGGTGCTTCCGGGGCTTAGCGTCCCCGCGGCCCGGTCATCGATCAGGCCTCCTCCTCCACACACTCACATCTATTCTCTATATCTTCGTCTCTATACCTTTCTCTCCATTTTCCTCTATCTACCTCTTCTCTCTCTCTCTCTCTCTCTCTCTCTCTCTCTCTCTCTCTCTCTCTCTCTCTCTCTCTTCCCCCTCCCTTCCCCTGAAATAAACACGGTACTACTATCATAAATATAGTCCTTTGATGGTAGACCAATCACGACATACGAGATACCATGCCAAGTGTTCGCACGGAACCAGCCAATCAGCACTCGTCACCTTGGATCGGGTAATATACTAACGTACCTAATAATATGTATGTCAAGGTAACTACTATTGGTTTTCTCTGCGAATTGGATCGACATGTTTTTATCACGTGTTCTGATAGTGTGTTTCAGGTTTCATGGCGGCGGTGTTGGTTGGTTCAGGTGGGTGCGGATATGTTGGGGTGCGGGTATGTTGGGGTGCGGGTATGTTGGGTGCGGGTATGTTGGGTGCGGGTATGTTGGGTGCGGGTATGTTGGGGTGCGGGTATGTTGGGTGCGGGTATGTTGGGTGCGGGTATGTTGGGTGCGGGTATGTTGGGTGCGGGTATGTTGGGGTGCGGGTATGTTGGGTGCGGGTATGTTGGGTGCGGGTATGTTGGGTGCGGGTATGTTGGGGTGCGGGTATGTTGGGTGCGGGTATGTTGGGTGCGGGTATGTTGGGTGCGGGTATGTTGGGTTGCAGATTTGTTTGGGTGTAGGTATGTTGGGGTGCAGGTATGTTGGGTGCAGATATGTTGGAATGTAGATATGTCGGGGTCGAGATCTGCTGTGAATCAGATATGCAAAAAGTTAAAAATATATTGTGTACCTGATAATGTACCTACAGAGGTACATGTTGTGGTACAGAGATGCAGAGGTACCGTCAGGAATGCGGATAGACAAGACTAGTTACACCCAGGTGCAGAAACAGACAGGTGCAGAGTGTCAAACATGTAGACAGAGACAGGAGCAGCCAAACATAAGAATCCCTGTACCGGATTGTTTTCCGGTACGTCATCCGTGTATGCCACATATGTCAGACCATTTCTAGAATAGGCAGCACCAGCAAGCAAATAAACCTCACGTCAATTGAAGGGAAAATGAGTGGAGACAAGATCACCACATACAAAATACTCAGTAGAATAGACAGGATAGACAATGATTAAAAGATCATTTTGCCCTAGAAACTCCGTCTCTTTAGACCTGCACCCAATCAGCCGAAACCAGGCCTAGGTGCCCCTGCCCTCCCTCCCCTGGCCAATGAGAACAAGGCACTGGCTGGCCCTTGACCAATGACAACCTTTAAAACGGCCAGGAGGCGAAATATTGTTTCAGAAACTGGACAAAACTGACTTTGGATCCAGCCATAGAAAGGAGCCGTACTGGCGTCTCCTGTAGCCACAACACACAAGGGAAGAACGTGTGACCCAACGTTTATGATACCCAGGTGACTAATTTACCTCCAGCAGTCATGGGGAATGAAGACGAGAATGGAAGAAAAAAGATCTTTCGTGTCAGTTACTAAACGCTTTAGTTTACCATTAAATGTGACATAGAAAACGTTAAATTGACCTAAAGTAATAAAGAAATAATAATATTAACGTGGTATAAATACGTAGTATTTAAATATACTAAGTATATTGTAAATAAACATACAATATACAAACACACACTTGCATCATTTACAAAAAAAAAATTCTATATTTTTATACCGTTCGAAAAATTTCAATTTCAAAATCTTTCAATAGTTATTAGGTTTAAAATTAAATGTATTTTAAAAATATGTAATTTATAACTTGAATTGTCGTCCCCTTCAGGCGCTGTGTAGTAGTTATCCGTTGTTGCAATTGTTAAATGATAAGAGATTTGAGAGCAATCAGCTTGATGGAGCAGATAGTAGTATGTTGTTGTTAAAGATTTAGCTACTCAGGACGAAGTGTCCATGTAGCACGGGCTATGGTGAGCCCGTAAAGATAGTAGTATACTTAAAATCATTAAGTACCACCTCACCCAGCTGTCATACAACTACTGTCAGCTCACCAGCTGTCACTCCACCAGCTGTCAACTCACTTTGAAGCATATTAAACCAGCAACTCGCTTATAGTTTATTGAATAGTAATAAGATTTGTTACATGTTGAAATATTAATGTTTAGATCGCAAGCCTGATGCCAAACTACTTTCCATAATTCCTTGTATTTCAGGCATTAATAATAATAATAAACTAGGAAATTATAAATCGAACACTGGTTCGAATTTCCGAATTATAATTCCAATTCGAATGGTTCGAACGCTGAATTCGAATGGTTTGAATTATTGAAATAATAATAATAATAATTATTATTGGTGCTAACAAGTTAAATAAAAACAAGAGGTCCTTGTAGTCAATAAAGAGCACAAAAGTCTGAATGAGAATTATCAATAACAAAGGGAAATAAAGTAGTTTATTGCGGAGATCAGAGCGGGAAGCCTCATACTGGCCTCTCGCAGGATCAGAGTGAGACGTGGGAGTGTGTAGAATGTTGGGACAAATTAAGAGCTGTTAAAAACCGGTTCCAAACCACATGTACCATCGGGGATCGAACACCGACTCTCCAAGAACCGGGGCCTTCGTTCTACCGACCAGCTCATGTGGATGGACTATTAAGAGATTAGAAAGACTCAAAATTTATTATATTGGTTTTCCAGGCTGACGGCGTATTAGTATTTACCAAAATTGCATTTGACTTTTATTAAATAATTTAAAGATAAAAACAAAAAATTTTATATTCTAGTTTGCAATTCGCGTGCTGTGTTGTACTTTTTTTTTAGAGAGAGAGAGAGAGAAAGGGAGAGCTTTTAGCTACATCACAATTTAGGGAAAATATTTTATAACTACAGATTTTTTCTTTCTTTCCTTCCCTCTGACACTGTCATATATATATATATATATATATATATATATATATATATATATATATGTATAATCTCACACCAATCGCAAAGTTTCCTTTTATGAGTTAGCTTTCATGAAACTGTTAGCTGTTTAACACTGTCCTCGTTTTATGGTAAATGATTCACTGCTTAAATCTATGAGATGATTTTTCCCCGCAAGCATTTTTACACATTACCCCAAGTGACGTCACTTGTCAAAACAGAAGCCTAGCGCATCGTAATTTTACATGACAAATCCCTAAAAGCAAAAGTGCACAACATGAACGAATAATCTCTGAGGTCCAATAATGAGAAGCAAACATGACCTAATTGAAAATGTGTTTTAATTAGAGTCTGATGATGTGATTTTGTTGTGTGATCAAACAGGTTACTGTGTGTGTGTGTGTTTGTGCTTACTTAGTTGTGCTTGCGGGGGTTGAGCTCTGACTCTTTGGTCCCGCCTCTCAACTGTCTATCAACTTTCTGCCCGAAACGCTGCGCCTACTAGTGGCTTTACTAGAATGTAATTACAAGAATGTAATGTAATTACAAGAATGTAATGTAATGTACAGGTTCTTGAGCCTATTGGGCTCTATCATATCTACACTTGAAGCTGTGTATGGAGTCAGCCTCCACCACATCACTGCCTAATGCATTCCATTATCTACTACTCTGACACTGAAAAATTCTTTCAAAAGTCTCTATGGCTCTTTTTGGCACTCATTTTCTACCTGTGTCCCCTAGTGAGTGTGACCCTTGTGTTAAATAGTATGTCTTTATCTATCCTATCAATTCCTTTGAGAATCTTGTATGTGGTAATCATGTCCCCCGCTAACTATTCTGTCTTCCAGTGACGTGAGGTTTAATTCCCGTAGTCTCTTCTCGTAGGTCATACCCCTCATTTCGGGTACTAGTCTGATGGCAAACCTTTGAACCTTTTCCATTTTAGTCTTATCCTTGACTAGATATGGACTCCTTGCTGGAGCGGCATACACCAGGATTGGTCCGACATATGTGGTATACAAAGTTCTGAATGATTCGTTACAGTATGTTTGTGTGTGTCTGTGTTTGTGTACTTACTATTAGTGTCTACAAAATCGAGCTATTAGCTCTTGGTCCCCGCCTTTCTAACCAATCTTTTTTTCTCTGTATCTACTACATATAGTTCTATGTCAAACTGAGGGTTCCCCGAGGGCCATTTGGGCCACATTTGTGTTGTCATGAGGGCCACACACCACAACTAATTGAAGTCATTTAATAAAAATTATTGCAGAATATTTTTAAACTCAGGAACATACAATGTGCATACAGATGGTTTAGCGGCTATATAGCCACATTCATGAATGCAAAATAATGAAGTATCCCAACCCAAAAAAAATAAATTTAAAGGGCAACATACACTTCTATGCAGCAACAAATGCATTGTACAACAATTACAACAGTTTAAAATTAACATTTATTTACGACTATTCAATCATTTTTAGTGTTTTGTCCTGAGGCTTGACACTTTTAAATTCCAAATTTTGCAATATCTGGCTGAAATGCCAGTGCGGTTCCCACTTTGATTAGGACTGACAAGTGTTCATCAGTCAGTCTTGTTCTCTGAGAAGTTCTGGTTGATTTCATGAAGGAAAATAACTGTTTACACACGTAAGTAAAACCGAACATTGCCATAATCCTTGTGGCAAACTTTCTGAAGTTTTTAAACTTTTCAGGAAGGTATGTAAAGAAACCAGGTATCCCCACTTCAAGATACTTTGCTCTGAGTGTAGAATCCGACTGCATTTCTAATAATTCTAGGCTTTGTAGTTTAATTTTCTTTCATTTTCATTAGGCTTTCATTTTCTAATAGGCTGCAGGCTTACTTCTGCCTTGGTAACATCAAAGGCGAATGGTGCTGAGAATAATACAAAGTGGTGTTCAAAAGATGAGAAATCACAAACTCTTTCCTCAAATTCCTTTGACAACAATTCCAGGTGATTGTCATAGTTAGTAAAGCTAAGTAGAGACTCAGTATTGACAGTATTTATCAGCTCTTTGCACTTAAGAAAATAAACTAAATTTTCATTTAACAACTCTGACTTCCATAAGCTTAGTTTTGTAATGAAGCATTTGATGTCATCATACAACAGAGTGATGAGTTTGTTTTTACCTCGTAATTTCAAATTAAGATCAATTAATTGTGCAGTTGTGTCCACAGCCAAAGCGAGATCCTGGAGCCAACTTTCATCTTTTAGTTCCTCTGTGTTTTGGCCTTTCATCTCCAAAAACATAATTATTTCTTGTGTCAACAAATAAAATCTTTTCATCACTTTGTGACATGACAACCAGCGGACTTCTGTGTAGAATGGAACATCAGTAAACTGATTATCAATAACCTCAAACAACTGGCTGAATTGGCGGTGGTTGAGAGCACGGTCTTTGATATAGTTCACTGTCTTTGTGACCAAACTATGCACATGATCCAATCTTTGAACACAAAGTTTGCTGATGAATACTGCAGTGAAAATACGCAAATGATGAATTTGGATGAAAGTTTCCTATTTTTGTTCGTAACTTGGCAGTAACACCAGTATGTCCGCCAAACATATTCGCAGCATCGTCAGTAGATAACCATGCAAGTTTACTCAGATCCAAACCATAGTTATGCAGAACCTGCTCGACTTTCTCAAAGATGTCCTGATTTGTTGTAGTGTCAAGCATGGGGCATCAGTTCAAGCAATTCTTCATAAATACTAAATTCACTGTCACAGGCCTTGATGAAGACCGCAAGATGTGCTATTCCAGTGATGTCAACGGTATCATCAATAGCAATATAAAAATGTTCAAAACTTGATGATGCGGCATTCAACTATTGTTTCAAATCACTTGACATTTCATCAATTCGTTCACCAAGTGTTCCTGGTTAAATGAAATATCTTTGAATAAGTTTACTTTCTCTGGACACACAGTTTGAGCCGTTTTTACAAGACATTGCTTTACGAAGTCTCCATCACTGTAAGATTTCCCACTCATGGCGATCACTGGGCGGCGTTCATAGCCTACAGTAACAGAAGCAACATTCCCTTTCTCAGTTTTCGTAACACAGGTCTGTTGCTGTCTCAAGTTAGCCTTCAATTCCTTGAGTCTTGTAACCCACATTGGGCCTTCATATTAATCATAAGATCGATGATTCGTTTCATAATGTCTTTTCAAGTTGTACTCTCCTGGCGTGGGAATGCTGATGTTGCAAATTAAACAATGTATCTTTCCATTTACCGTTATGTAAAAATACTGTAATCCCCATTCGTCTTGAAACACTTTGCCATTCTTCGTTCAGTTTCCATTTTCTCATAACTGTGTATGGAGTCGGCCTCCACCACATCACTTCCTAATGCATTCCATTTACTAACTACTCTGACACTGGAAAAGTTCTTTCTAATGTCTCTGTGGCTCATTTGGGTACTCAGCTTCCACCTGTGTCTCCTTGTGCGTGTGCCTCCCGTGTTAAATAATCCATCCTTGTCCACCCTGTCAATTCCCCTGAGAATTTTGTATGTGGTGATCATGTCTTCCCTAACTCTTCTGTCTTCTAGCGACGTGAGGTACAGTTCACGTAGTCTGTCATCAAAACTCATGACTCTTAGTACTGGAACTAGCCTAGTGGCATACCTCTGAACTTTTTCCAGCTTCGTCTTGTACTTGACAAGGAACGGGCTCCATGCTGTGGCCGCATACTCCAGGATTGGTCTTACATATGTGGTATACAAGGTTCTGAAGGATTCCTTACACAGGTTCCTGAAAGCAGTTCTGATGTTAGCCAGCCTCGCATAGGCCGCTGATGTTATTCTTTTGATGTGGGCTTCGGGAGACAGGTTTGGCGTGATATTAACTCCTAGATCTTTCTATTGTGTGTGTGTGTGTGTGTGTTATAAATATATGTAGTAGACTTAACTGAGCAAAAATAGATTAGTTAGAAAGGCGGGGTCCAAGAGCTGACAGCTCGATCCCTCAGGCACAAATAGAAAACACACACTGCCAATCGATATACCTGTAATCCTCAACAAAGCTGATCAAAGACAACCTTGCGGACTCCTGGTTGTGTGAAACATTAAGCTAGAACAGCCTGCAGATATGCAGATTAAAACCCAGAATTGTCACCTGACGCCGACTACTAAAGCTATAATGGAAGTGACAAGACCTGCACTGTGCAATATATATAATTCCGAAATGTTTGTGTTGTAACTCTCACGGAGAGTTATAGAAATTTTCTTGTATAACATTGAGAGGTCATACAAGGCTTATAGCGTCTATTGATTTTATATTTTGTTTATTATTACAATCTCTTATTTAATAATTACAGTATCTGTAGTACTTTAGTGTCTAGAATGTACATGATGGTACAAAATATGGAGTCTTGTACCTAAATAAGTCCACGTTTGTTAATATTATTTTTGTAGAGGTTCCGAGAAAGAAAGTAAAACTAAGCCTAACTTTTCTAAATCTGTATCATAAATAAATATATATATATTATATATATATATATATATATATTATATATATATATATATATATATATATATATATATATATATATATATATATACATATATATATATATATATAACATTAAATTAGATCTAAAAATGATTATGTTAAGCCTAATATTGCTTATTTACCCCAAGGGCTGGTTAGGTTAATAGTCAAACTTTTCCACTTTTTGATATGCCCTCTAGTATGTCAGTAGTACAAAATCTGGACCTTTATGTGAACAACAGTTCATATTTTGTCCATTCCGTCCACAGTAGCTATACGGACTTTCATTTATAGAGAACTGGGGAAGAGGGGGAACCCGGTGTCCCCAATTTGTTTGTTGTTGTCCTCTCTCTCTTTCCCTATGCTCCCTCTCTCCACATTTCCTCCTCTCCATCTTTCTCAATGATCTCCACTCCTCTTTTATTTTCTCTCTTCCCCTCTCTTACACCTTCCTCCTCTCCATCTTTCTCAATGATCTCCACTCCTCTTTTATTTTCTCTCTTCCCCTCTCTTACACCTTCCCCCTCAATCTCTCTCTCTCTCTCTTCTCCCCTCCACACCCTCTCGTAATCTCGCCCCTTCCCTCTCTCCAAACATCCCCCCTTCTCTATCCTTCTTTTCAAACATTCCCCTCTGCGCCTTTTTCTTCCTATCTCCGTCTGTTTCTGTCTGCCTCCAAACACGGACAGACAGACGTTCCCTCTCGCTGTATTAGTAATATTGCCAATTTACATGGATTGTTCAGTGGGGCAACAATGTCGGTTAGTGCAAAGTCGGTACTCGATCCCCCGATGCTCATCATACAAGGTAAGAAAACCGGGACTCCAGAAAGCTTTAGTGGGGTCCTGTTTACACCAAACGTTGTTGTTGTTTAAGATTCACTACCCGGTACAAGAAGTTCTAAGTAACACGAGCTATGGTGAGACCAAAGTCTCTCCACCACCCAATTATATACATGTATAACCTCTGAAGCCTTCCGGTGATCACTCTTTTAATATGTGACATGGTAATCTGATCTATAAATCTATAATATTTCCAAATCAAAATAGACTTATATATTTTCTATCTAAATGTTTCTAACTTAAATTCATTGTTTTAGATTTTGCTTTGGTTTAAAGTTCTTGCAAAATGTATTAATACAGTATCCCCAAGGTGAAGGGACGACGACGCTTCGGTCCGTCCTGGACCATTCTAAAGTCGATTGTATGACTTGACAATCGACTTGAGAATGGTCCTGGACAGACCGAAAAGTCGTCGTCCCTTCACCTTCTAGTGTGTGGTCTGGTCAACATTCTTTAGCCACGTTATTGTGACTCATCGTCTGCACACAGTATCCCCAATATTGTGACCGTTCATAAACTTCTGTGTGAAGGCGATGAATCACAATAACGTGGCTAAAGTATGTTGACCAGACCACACACCAGATCAATAAACTTCTGTACTTGAATCAAGTTAACTCTGAGCAATTATCGCTCAAATGCATGCAAGTGCTGCAAGTTTCCTCGTAGCAGAGGTTCCTAAAGCCTAGCATCAATTAGTCATCCTTATCTCTCTCTCTCTCTCTCCATTTAAATTCATGTTCACCGAGTAATAAAGGCCCAAAACTGTACTTCATAATCCAAATGAATAAACAAAGTACTTTTGTCCTAACAAGAGCAAAATAGAGCTGAAGGGTAACATTAGAGGACCAATTTCTAACATTAAGAGATAGGAATCCCAATATTCTAGCTAGTGGCCTTATTTCGTTTATAAATACATAATTTGCTCATTCAGTTTGCTTTAAGCTGTCTGCTAATCATGACTCCCATCTCCATTTCCCAATTTGACCTAGGAATTAGATCTAATTGCTAATATTTAGGGTATTCTAATATTTAGGAAATGCAGCTTCATGTTGGGCACACTAAATGCCCCGAGGACGTACCCTTGGGGGCATTGAGTACCCACTCACAATGCTATCAAATTCCGTAATGAATTTGCTTCATTAATGCTTCACAATGCTTCATTAATGCTAGGCTTTTCTTTCCTGTTTGATGACCATGTTCTAATCCCATTTAGAACATCGCCCTCTGATTCCATAAGTCTTTCCTAATGAATCTCTCATGAAGAAGTGTATCTGAGGACTCACTAAAGTCTAGGTCCTGACGGCTGAGCGCTCGGGATTCGTAATCATAAGGTTCCGGGTTCGATCCCCGGTGGAGGCGGAAACAAATGGACAGAATTTCTTTCACCTTGACGCCCATATCCTCCTAGCAGTAAATAGGTACCTGGGAATTAGACAGCTGCTACAGGCAGCTTCCCGGGGGTGTTATCTTGAGATGATTTCGGGGCTTTAGTGTCCCCGCGGCCCGGTCCTCGACCAGGCCTCCACCCCCAGGAAGCAGCCCGTGACAGCTGACTAACTCCCAGGTACCTATTTACTGCTAGATAACAGGGGCATTCAGGGTGAAAGAAACTTTGCCCATTTGTTTCTGCCTCGTGCGGGAATCGAACCCGCGCCACAGAATTAAGAGTCCTGCGCGCTATCCACCAGGCTACGAGGCCCCTTCGTGTATAACAAAAAAAAAAGAGGCCTGGTCGAGGACCGGACCGCGGGGGACGCTAGGTCTCGAAATCATCTCAAGATAACCTCAAGATAGGTGTGCAATTTTGTAATCCTCACCTCAGTCAACCACTCCAAGTATCCTAGATAAAATTTAAATAAAGTCAAAATTAATTGACCACTAGTGAACTCACGCTGCGATTATCTTGTCAAACTTTCTTTCTCAAACTGACGACAAATATCAAATACATGTATAAATTGAAGCAATTTTCCCATCCACAATTTTTTTTTTTTAATTAATTTTCAAAAAATAAATTTTTTGAAGTAATTTTCCCACCCACAATTTTTTTTATTATTATTTTTTTTGAAAATTAATTTTCAAATAAATAAATTTTTTGAAGTAATTTTCCCACCCACAATTTTTTAAAGTTAATTTTTTAAAAAATTATTTTTTGAAGTAATTTTGAAAAAAAAATAATTTTTCCCTAAGTTAAACTAATTGATCGATAGTTCTCAGCTAATGATCTTCGTGGCTCATATAAATATTACACAGTCATACTGGCTTAGTAATTGCTCTAGATAATTACATTACCATTTAATATTAATTGCACTATCAATAGTGATAATAACAGCATTATTAAAAGGAATATATAACAATATCTAAATACCAAAAACTCGAGTTTTCTAACATAAAAGTGTTATCAACAAATTGATATCTAGACGTTCAAACGTGCCCGCACTGCCGCGCCACGATAACACCACTCCACATCAATTGGTTATCAAGTTACTGACCAGAATAATGGTAATTAAGGCCTTATAACCTATCAAATTAGTCCTTGATAACGATAATGTTTTTGGCCATACCTAGCAGGTGGAGTCTTATAATCCCCCCTTTCTTCCTCTCTCTTGTTTCTCTCTTTCTCTCGTTCTCTCTCTTACTCGTTATCTCTTTATCTTACTCGTTACCTCTTTCTCTTCTTTTTAAGCAAGATTATCATGCATTAGTGATGATATGAAAAACAATTTAAGTGCTGTTTTCCTGCATTAGCTAATTTGAATCTCTCTCTTCTCCTCTTACCTTGAGGTGGTTCCGGGGCTTAGCGTCCCCGCGGCCCGGTCGTCGACCAGGCCTATGTTACCTACCAACTTATGTTACTACCTAAACTCGACGGTTTTGCTTCATGCAGGTCGGCGTTCAATCCCCGACCGTCCAAGTTGTTGGGGCACCATTCCTTCCCTCCCCCCCCCCCGTCCCATCTCAAATTCTTATCCTGACCCCTTACAAGTGCTATATAGTCGTAATGGCTTGGCGCTTTCTCCCCGATAGTTCCCTTCCGTTCCTCCCTCCTCTCTTCTTCCTCTTCTCTTCCTCTCATTCACGTGTCTCCTCAACCCCTTTTCTCAAAAGTGGCGGGATCCGGTTCCATGCTCCTTTCCCAGAAGAAGTAATGGATTCTGCAATACTTAAGTAATTTGACATCATCACGGTGTCATATATGACCATTCCGCAAGCCTTATAGAATATCGTAAGCATAACAAAAGGTATGGAAGGTTTGGATAAGCACCTCCAAAGGATACCTGATCAACCAGGCTGTGACTCATACGTCAGGCTGCGAGCAGCCGCGTCCAACAGCCTGGTTGATCAGTCCGGCAACCAGGAGGCCTGGTCGACGACCGGGCCGCGGGGACGCTAAGCCCCAGAAGCACCTCAAGGTAACATGTCATTTCTGGTCAGGATTAAATATTTCTTGGCTATTTTATTTGAATTCATTAGTTTCATTGTTCATTTGAGTGTAAAAAGAAGGCAGTGTCACCCTTCAAACAGCTTCCGCAGTTATGTTGCATGATACGATATTCCCTCCCTGTGCCTCTTCCTTAAGTATGTTGACCAGACCACACACTAGAAGGTGAAGAGACGACGACGTTTCGGTCCGTCTTGGGCCATTCTCAAGTCGGTTGTGACGAGATGAGGTTGTTGTTTTAGATTCAGCTACTTAGAACGTAAGTTCTAAAGTAGCACGGGCTATGGCGAGCCCGTAGTGGACTTACCTGGCACAGGAGTGGGGCTGTGTGTGGTGTGAGACGAGGGAAGCAAGTGCATTAAGTAAGGCACTTGGGTGAGGAGATGGAAATCTTAGAGGAAGATAAGAACAAGGCAAAAGATACGGATGGTGTAATATAGGATGTAATAATTGGAGTAACCATGGGAACATAAGAGAAACAAGAGAAAGAAAAAGAAAAAAAGATAAAAAATGAAGGGTAGGCTTATGTTAGGTCACGTTTGTTAGAAAGTTTACAACGTTTAAGTGTATACTGTGAAGGAAAGAGCCAACACCAACAAAGCCAGGACTCGGTTCATGTTGGGAAGGTTGTGTATCTGAGCCGAGTCAACAAGACGGCGTCTGTGTAGAGTAGAGGCAGGAAAAATTATTTTAGAGGAAGACCAATCAATAGGATGATTAGAATCCCTCACATGACAAAATGGAGCATTGTTTGTTTCTGCAGACTAAACACTTCTTTGGTGTTCCTTAAGTCAGTCATTAAGTGTACGGCCAGTTTTACCAAAGTATTGGAGAGGACAAGACGAACAGGAAATAGAGTAGACACCAGCAGCATTAGAAGCAGGAGGAGCAGTGTGAACCAGATTATTACGAAGTGTGTTAGTTTGTCGAAAGCCGAGCTTTATGTCAAGAGGACGAAAGGTATTATTAAGAGTTTTGAGTTCAGATATGATGGGAAGGCAGAGCACAATGCTAAAAGAGCAGGAAGCAGGTTTGGGATGAAAGAAATTTCGTTTAGCTTGAGAGTGGGCACAGTTGATAAAATCCAAAGGATAACCAAGGCGAGAGAATGATTTGTAGATAAAGGCAATTTCAGAATCAAGAAACTGAGGGTCACCGATGCGTAGAGCGCGGACGGAGAGAGAGAGAGAGAGGGGGACACTTTTCTTAACAGAAGGAGGATGGCAGGAAAAGAAGTGAATGTACATGCCACTATGCATGGATTCGCGGTAGACAGAGAAAGGGAATCCGGACACAGAGCTGTGAACGTGAACGTCAAGAAAAGAAAGGAGGGAATTAGATTACTATTCAACTTTGAAATGGATGAAAGGAACCAGATTGTTAAGAGAGGAGAGGAAAGGCTGGAAAAGACTAAGGTCATGAAGCCATAAAGCAAAAATGTCATCCACATAGCGAAGCCAGAGAGAGGGACGAGTATCAATAGTGCGAAGGACAGTTTCGAAGTATTCCATGTAGGGAGTGACAAGAACAGGAGAGAGAGGGGAACCCATAGCCACACCGAATGTTTGAGAGAAGTATTTAGCGTTGAAAGGGAAGGAGTTAAGAGTCAACACAGAATCTAATGAGTTCGAGGAAGACGTTAATGGGAAGCGGGAGATGAAGAAGGCCCTCAGACGCCTTCACTAAGGAAAGAGAGAACGTCATCGAGCGGAACATTAGTGAACAGAGAGTCGACATCAAGAATAAGTATCTTACAAGAGGGCTGCAGGTGCAGTCTTTATATGAAGACCTGAGAGTGACGAAGGTGGGAGTGACTCAAATGTTCTGAACTTTCTAACAAACGTGACCTAACATAAGCCTAGCCATCATTTTTTTTCTTTCTCTTGTTTCTCTTACGTTCCCATTCTTACTGCTTTTATTACACCCGATATTACACTTTATCTTCCGTATCTTTGGCCTTACTCTTATCTTCCTCTAAGATTTCCGTCTCCTCACCTCTCTTTTGCCTTACTTAATGCCCGTGCCTCCCTCGTCTCTTCGGGAGACATCTCCCGTCACGCAGGGTGCAGTCGCACCTCCACAGATCTCCAGTATCAGCTCTTGATACTGGTAATGGCTCAAAAGGGCCACCACTTACGGGCTATTCATGCCCGTGCCACCTTTTGGGTGGCTTAATCTTCATCAATCAATCAATCTCGTCTCTTGACCAGTTACAGCCCCGCTTCTGTGTCAGGTAAGTCCACTACGGGCTCACCATAGCCCGTGCTACTTGGAACTTTTCGTCGTACGCAGCTAAATCTTAAACAATAAGAAACATGTCTCTTCACATGTCGACTTGAGAATGGTCCAGGACGGACCGAAACGTCGTCGTCTCTTCAATTTCTAGTGTGTGGTCTGGTCAACAGATTTCAGCCACGTTATTGTGGCTTTTCATCTGCATGAAAAGGATGTTGTTAAATAGATTACTTTTCCTTGCGTGTCAAATAACATTTTTAATTTTATCAAGGGGAAAAATTACTGCGGATTGTCTCATAGAATGTTTGTCTAATGTGGATGACAATTGTAGAGTTTTTGTGGATCTGCAAGGTGCGTTGAAAAAGCCACTGGGGAAGTAATCTTATACGAATTAGCCAATCTGGGAATAACAGGGAGATTGCTAAATGAAGAAATCCACAAGGGCCGTGACGAGGATTTGTCAGTTATCTCATGACCAAATCCAAGAATGTGGATTTGTTCATTTGATGTATCACGCAATTGTGATTTCTGTGTGTAAGGGAGATTGCTACATTAGAAACAAGAGAAGGGAGGGAGAAAAGCTGTCTCCCTTTCCTTTTCCCCCTTTACTTCAAGGGAGTAAAGGTCAGGCGTACTACCAGGGGTATATATATCAGAGTAAAAAGATGTTTCAATTAGGTAACTCCCCAAGGGCGAGTTTTAAGTCCCACTTTATTCAGATTAGCATCAGAGATGTATCCTCCAGGGGTCACGACGATCAGTTAGTCATATATATGATCATATATGATCATATATATGACATATATGATCATATATCTTCTTGTACAAGGAACTTCTGATAACAAAGTGCAAACAGCTCTTAACACACTTGGAGCAGCTTGTCACAAGTTATAAATGCAGAAACAAAAAATTGGAAACGAAGAAATATAACAATCCATTCACCAGGGCTCTAGGGGACTCGAACCGGGGACCCCACGAGTGTGAGGCCGAAGTTCTATCGACCGAGCAGTCTTGTTAAGACTGAGTAGTCTTAACAAGAAAAGATTATATATCTTGAGGTTATCTTGAGATGATTTCGGGGCTTTTTAATGTCCCCGCGGCCCGGTCCTCGACCAGGCCTCCACCCCCAGGAAGCAGCCCGTGACAGCTGACTAACACCCAGGTACCAATTTTACTGCTAGGTAACAGGGGCATAGGTTGAAAGAAACTCTGCCCATTGTTTCTCGCAGGCGCCTGGGATCGAACACAGGACCACAGGATCACAAGCCCAGCGTGCTGTCCGCTCGGCCGACCGGCTCCCTGTCACGTAAAATTGTTTCATATAAACTGACCAAGTCAATTTATATAACGTGGTCGTGGATCACAAGTTCCTCTGCGCTTCAATTTATATAACGTGGTCGTGGATCACAAGTTCCTCTGCGCTTCAATTTATATAATGTGGTCGTGGATGACATGTTCCTCTGCGCTTCAATTTATATAATGTGGTCGTGGATCACAAGTTCCTCTGCGCTTCAGTAGTCGTCAGGGAAAGTCGACACTACCAGTTAGGCAACAGGATGCTGCTTCTGGAAACTTTCCCTATTAAGACTACTGAATAGCTCGGTCGACAGAGCTTCGGCCTCACACTCACGTGGTCCTCGGTTCGAGTCTCCTAGAGCCCTTGAATGCAATCTGACTAAAGTATTTATTGGCTTCATGAGGAGAGGAGGAACAGCGTTCAGACCTGCTTGAGTGACGTCCACACTCCCAGGACACGGGGAGAGACATTAGAAAGAACTTTTTTAGTGTCAGAGTGGTTGACAAATGGAATACATTAGGAAGTGATGTGGTGGAGGCTGACTCCATACACAGTTTCAAGTGTAGATATGATAGAGCCCAATAGGCTCAGGAACCTGTACACCTGTTGATTGACGGTTGAGAGGCGGGACCAAAGAGCCAGAGCTCAACCCCCGCAAACACAACTAGGTGAGTACAACTAGGCGAGTACTGCACGAGGGGATTAGCTCATGACCTCAGGGAACACTGTGACTTGACTGCTGTAACCCCTCTCGACAGTGTAACAGGTCTGCTTCCTCGGACACACAGAAAATAGAAGTAGAAACTATACCCCTCAAGGTGAAAAATGATTAATCATGAACTGGGACAATTACGGTGTGTGTATGGCAGCATATCTGGGTTACCAAGAGTTGTTCTTGTTTAAGATTCGCAACTTGGAACAAAACGTTCCAAGTAGCACGGGCTATGGTGAGCCCGTAGTGGACTTACTTGGCACAGGAGCGGTGCTGTAACTTGCCGCTTACCAAGAGGCAGGAGTTTACATGTGTATTGTGACGGGTCGGTGGCGGAGGAGGGCAGGGTGTGGTGTCCTAATAAGGGAATATACTCAGTTTGGAACTGTGGACAGGATAATTGTGCTTCGACTTAGTAATTATATCTCATCCACACAAGCTGACCTGCAGGCCATTCTGGCTGGTTTGGAGGAAGTTCAAGACGAAAAAGATGTTTTTGTATTTGTCGATAGCCGAGGAGCACTCGACTCCTTAAACAGTCGATATCCAATCTTCGTGTCCATAGTTGAGGATTGTAAGAAATGTATAAATGAGATACAGATGAAAGGTCACAAAATGACCTCTCTCGCCCCTCATGCGGACACCAGGACAGACAGCATAACTCCATAATCCACAATGACTACTGGGAATACAAGTACAGGGATGGATCCTTCGCATGGTCGTCTCTCAAGAACGCCTCGACCACCTCTGCGACTACCACACCTTGAAGAAGGAAATTCGACCAGACTACCAACTTCGGGGAACTGGGATAAGGAAACCAATCCTCTTGTAACACCCGGACATCTCCCCCCTAGACCGGTCGACTGTGGCCAGCCGCCGACAGCCCTGCTGACTCCCGTGGCTCTCAGCTGTCAGCAACGTGTGTACCCCATCAACTCACCGGTCTGACCAACCTTATGGTCTGGGATTGGCGCGTCCAAGGACCCCATCCCCAGAGCTCCAGTATCACCTATTGAGGGTAGAAATAGCCTAACCTACTCTATCCCTTTGAGATGTATTTCTTTCTTATCTCAACATACTTGGACTTGAACTTGATACAGATAATGACTCTCAAGAGCCTCCACTTACGGGCTCACAATAGCCCGTGCTGCATGGAACGTTTTGTTCCAGTATCTGAATATATAACATCAACAACTTGAAAGCTCAGTATATCTGTGTCAGTTCAACAGTGTACTCCTCAAGATATCACATTGTTAACCAAACGTCGAACAATATAATGTGAAAGATTAAGTGAGCTAGTGTTTCTTCACCCTCCAGATGGTAGAAAGATATTTGCGTAGAATGGAAAAAATCCCAAAGAAAATTAATAATAGTCACAATGCTATTGTGTTTAATGGCAAAATAAAATAATCACATTGTACTGGACGGGGTGAGAATAGCTTGAGCTACCTGATCACTTTGTGTATTTATACCTAAATAAAATTTCCATTTGTCGTTAATGGCTATTTGTAGTGATACTACCCCCCCCCCCATACCGTCTTTCTCGTTACTGCGATTCTCGACCTAAGTGGAATGCAAGAAGACTGGCATCTGCAAGAAAGTTCTGCATCATAATGTCCCAGTCGATGGGAGCCGGTCGGCCAAGCGGACAGCACGCTGGACTTGTGATCCTGTGTTCGATCCCAGGCGCCGGCGAGAAACAATGGGCAGAGTTTCTTTCACCCTGTTACCTAGCCCCTGTTGTCACCTATGCCCCTGTTACCTAGCAGTAAAATAGGTACCTGGGTGTTAGTCAGCTGTCACGGGCTGCTTCCTGGGGGTGGAGGCCTGGTCGAGGACCGGGCCGCGGGGACACTAAAAAGCCCCGAAATCATCTCAAGATAACCATCATAGCGACCCATGAGGCGAGTTCCTGAGATCGTACCAAGTGCAATTTTCACCGCCAGCAATATGGAAAGTTCTTATGAGAACAGAAAAGTCCTCTGCAACCAAGGAGCGAATTGAAGAGTTGCAGTTTCTTCCTGGAATCACGTACTAGTTAGATGAATCCATTTTGCAGTTGCATTATACGAACGAAAGCTGGAATGGCAGGGTGCAAACTTCGTGAATGCACTCAAACGCTGATCAATGCACGCACATAAACCTCCCACACAGCCACACACACATGTAACCCGGGGTGGGGGAGGGGGGGTAGAAATAGCCTAAGCTACTCTATCCCTTTGAGTTATATTTATTGCTTATCTCAATAAACATACTTGAACTAGTTAAGTTATTAACTCCCCCTAGTTAACTATTCTAACGGGGGAGTGGGGGAAATAGGTCTCTTTTAGTCCATTATTCCACCCCCCCCCCTCAGTCAGCTAGTCTAAAGTTCCCGCCAGAGTCCCTGCTGTAGCCTCTCTAATTCAACACCTTGTGACCTAGGTATTTGATTACCTAGGTGTCACGACCACAAGGCATTGTAACCTGATCAGCTACCCGCGACTCTAGAGAACTCTAGAACCGTTCACTGCCATGAACGAATCAGAGAAACGAAAGGAAAGAGAAGAATAATGAAGTAATTAGCGAGGGTTTGGGGTGAGGGAGGAGTGGGGTCAGGTGAAAAGGGATAGTGGGAGAGAGGGTACGGAGATGAATATGTAGTGGTAGAGGTACTGTAGAAGTAGAAGGTAGACTGTCACCATCCATTCAAGACCAATACAAGACAAGGAATGGAACTTGTCGGTATCACAAAATTCTCTAAGATGTATCAACAAGTCATTATTAGCATGAGTTAACTGGAATCGTGTTCCAGGCAAGATTCTTTTAGTCACTAACTCTAGAGTACTCTACCCCTCTAGTTTGCATATATCAGTAATTCCAAGAACTCGGGAACACAAAGTCAAATTAAAAGTAAGTGAATCAATTATTTATTTAGCCTGATAAATATCAGAATTCAAGCAATCGAACTGAAGGGGTCGTTATTAATGTACCAAGTGAGTCACTACACTAAGAATTCGAGACCATTACAGCCGTCTACCCCCTGATAGTCACACAACACTAGTAAACACGACTACGTCACCTTTCATGTTCAACTCACCAAGTGTCTGCCTATAGCTGGATAGAGAGGGGGGGAGGGGGGACTGTAGTTGACAGAGACTGTCCCGCCCTGTCCAATTGACGGCCTCTCTGTTCTACCCTGCTTGTTCTTCTGTCTTCTGTCTCTTTCTGTCTATCTCGCAGGTGTACAGCACCCCGGGTGTATATTGGCGACCAACTAGCTAACTCCGCCCACAAGTAGATAGCCCCAGGCATTGGCGGCATGTTTGAAGGTCCCCCTCCCCCCCCCCCCACCCATCGGCTAGCCGTCTGCAATTACGAGCTTAGCGGAGACCAGGTCAACTTCCCGTGACCT
Source organism: Procambarus clarkii (assembly GCF_040958095.1). Taxonomy (NCBI): domain Eukaryota; kingdom Metazoa; phylum Arthropoda; class Malacostraca; order Decapoda; family Cambaridae; genus Procambarus; species Procambarus clarkii. Next base: position 39,011,079 of record NC_091171.1, read on the forward strand.
GACCTTGGTCACTTGGTGGTCATTAACACTTAGAGATGTGAGTTTCTTAATTACTAGGAGCCGTCAACCTGGCGCCTCTCGAAATCTTGTCCGTGACTCCTGTACTATGTATATATTAAATTCAAAACACCTTTACGGTGTCACATACACACACATTTGTTTACAAACACACACAACTATTAATGCTTTCTTCTCACATAAGAACATCTCCACTAAAATAAGAATTCAACATTAAATTCTACAACCGCATCCATAACAGTGAATTACTCTAATCCTCACTGGATCTCACGACCCATTAGCGCTGTTGCCTTCAGCTGACCAATCACAGCGGAGGGTGAAACGTTCCGGAAATTCTGATTGGTCCGTTTATCACTGGCTATACCACTCGATGCCAACCTACCCTAACGCAGTGAATTGATATTGGACTCGTAGCCAACCATTCGTGACAATATGACATTCGCTCCGTAGCTTCACTAATTTCATACGAAATTAATGGGTATATTATTGCAACCGGAAATATAATTTTATACTATAAACTATGTCATTTATTTTATCACGTGCAATGTAGTTAGGAAGATTTACACTAATTTTCAATTTTTTTTTGAGGGGAGTGACATTTGTCCAGTTAAATTTCAGTTTAACTCTGAATCTGTCCAGTTAAATTTCAGTTTAACTCTGAATCTGTCCAGTTAAATTTCAGTTTAATTCTGAATCTGTCCAGTTAAATTCCAGTATAAATTAAATTTAACACCAGTTAAATTTCTTAGCGTACGGTTGGACGTCCCTAAGTTTCACCAACTGAACCTTAACTTTGGTAGAAGCTGATGTTCTTATCAGAATAGCGAAACCGTTATCGTCCCGCGCTGGATTAATACACCGATATATAAAGAAGAGGTTATTCGCCTCAGTTGACTTGATAATGGTCCAGGACGGACCGAAACGTCGTCGTCTTCTCATCTTGTGGTGTGTAATTTAGTCCTCAAGAGATTATTCAACCATCCCGGTGGTGTGCTTATCATACACTACTTGGTTATCGAATTGGGTTGGCAATTGGATATCTTATCTTGGATGGGCAAGCTTGCTGGAGTAGAGGTCATTATACCGGTCTGACAATGACGCTTTGGTACTGGTAGATAACACAAATAAATAGCCTGCGCCAGCGATATCAACAAAGCCAGCGACATCAACAAAAATAGCGACATCGCCGACAAAGCCAGTTCATGACGTCACAACTTGGCTCTCGGTAAACAAATTGATTAACTTGCATGCACCTGAGCGAGGATTTAATTTCCTGTGAATTAGGGGCTAATAACCAATTAATGGAGAGCGTTACCTTGAGCTGCTGGCAGTATATGGCCGATGCGTTGGTGGTGCAGCGTTGGTGGTGATGCGAAGCCTCGGCTGCTAACATATTGCCGAAACAAATTCCAAAATGTGAGGCATTCGAGACGCTAGGATAACTGCGTCGTTCAGAGGAGCCTCGCCCTGGCTGTATAGGGCACTTGCCTGCAGCTTCAGGTGGCTGACGAGTGCCACTGCTGGCCCTGTGGTCCAGCCTACGTCTTCCATGTCTCCTGTGGATCAAAATTCTAAGTTGAAGTAATTAATGAGAAGATTAAGCAACGCGCGCACCTCTTGATTCCCGGCTCGACCCCCAGAGATGCTTGGTAGAAACTGGCGGCCAGTCGACTATACATGATATGCAATTAGGTCTATATATTGTTAAGGGGTAAGCAGGGATATCGTCGATTGGGCAGGGTTAGGAGTCTTATGCAGGCGATGAGTCACAATAACGTGGCTAAAGTAAGTTGACCACACACACTAGAAGGTCTATAATCGACTTGAGAAACGTCGTCGTCCCTTCACCTTCTAGTGTGTGGTCTGGTCAACTTAAGACTCTTAAATGTGGAAACTTAATTACGCTGGATAGTTGTTCCGAAATTCGTCGCATCAAGACGTGCTCCCTGTGATGGTGGTAGTTTGGTGGTGGTTGTTAGTTCTGCAGCCGTCCTCCAAACGAAGACTCAAAAGTGATTCCATGCACCCGCCAAACCCCCTGTTTATGAATGAAAAGCGGTTTGCACACGACTCACAACTGCTGACGTTCGAACATATCCGGAACAAGTGCTTCACTGACGAATTTTGTTCGAATCACAACGCTATAAATGCTTCACCCACGTACTACAAATACAAATAATCGCCAACAGAACCTAAACACCTAACCTATGCCTATATATGCACAATATGCTAATATATTATAATATTAATTTATACTTGAGAAAATTCCCGTTTTGAATGAACAGCATGTTAAAATTTATGAATGCGTCTGTGGGGTCGACCGCTGAATGTAATGGACTTGAGTCGAGGACGGGTTGTTCACTGACGAATTTTGTTCGAACCTCAACGCTATAAATGCTTCACCCACGTACTACAAATACAAATAATCGCCAACAGAACCTAAACACTAACCTAACCTATACCTATATACGCACAATATGCTAATATATTATAATATTAATTTATACTTGAGAAAATTCCCGTTTTGAATGAACAGCATGTGAAAATCTATGAATGCGTCTGTTGGGTCTACCGCTGGATGGAATGGACTTGAGTTGAGGACGGGTTGGGTGGTAGTTTGGTGATGGTTGTTAGTGCTGAGGTATAGTCCTCGTAGTAGAAGTGGGAGGGGGGAGAGGGAGAGAGTTTCCCCCCTCCCCCCCCCCCCCTCTCAAGAAATATTTTCACTGGCTTAATATCTAAACAATATCCACTTATGTATCAGAACTTTCGTGCAGTAGATTTATCATTTATGATTTAATTTAGTTATTTAATAGTTATTATGTATTTATTTTTGGTTGATCAGGAATGTTGGTTAACGACAACACGAAATTTTACTCAAGCACGAAAGTACTAACCTAATTGGTCCCTGTATTATTATTAGTAATATTATTTTTATTATTATTATTATTATTATTATTATTATTATTATTTTTATTATTATTTTTATTATTATTATTATTATTTTTATTATTATTTTTATTATTATTATTAGCTGTATTATTGTATTCCGTTGTAGGACTACACTGTGACGCTACAGTGCGTGCAACACGTCATTAATTAATTAAAAAAAGAAAAAAATAATTATTACAACTCCTCAGGTTGTGACGTCTCATCTATGACGCAATGTTTGTGATGTCATCAGCAGTTACATCAGTTATAACGGGGTTGCACGGCGTGTCATTGACATCAATATTGGGCAATAATGCAAATGATTATAATGAGCTCATTAGTGCATTATTTGGTAAATATCAGTCAAGGCCTGGAATGTGTGACGTCATTGGCAAATGACCACCCGCCAAACACACACCGAAACTACGACGTTGGTACAACGTTCGAACAAGTTTTTAACACCTCCTAACCAGTTATAACAACCAATATAGCACGTTGTAACAACGTTCTAATACGTCATAAACACGTTAAGCCAAGATGTAACAACTTTATTACAAGTTGTAACAAGCGGAAAATAGAGACAGTTTCGGTTTGTGTTTCCAGGGCAATGATCAACGGTGATCCTGGACGGCATGGGTTCGAATCCCGGCCGGGTGAAATATGAGTTCTTAGTGACCTGTGGCTTGTGCGTTTAATGCAGACTTTCTCATATAGAGGAGAATAAATGTGAAGAGGATGAAAAGGCTATTTGCCGCTCCAATTATGAGTAAAGCAATTGCTTTACTCATTAATGGCCGTTAATGGCCTCTTATCAGCCATTATGTGGTCTAAAAGATCGCGCGGAATATCTTGCTGGAGACTTGTGAGAGTGTTTAGGTCTTGATTTCTCTCAATAGATGGCGTGGTGGTGGTGGTGGTACCACGACGACCCCACCAGGTGGTGGTGATGGTACCACGACGACCCCACCAGGTGGTGGTGATGGTACCACGACGACCCCACCAGGTGGTGGTGATGGTTGGTGGTACCACGACGACCCCACCAGGTGGTGGTGATGGTTGGTGGTATCATTTAACTATCCTCACGTTCGAATTCTTTGTCGAATCTGGCTTTGTAGTTGTGGATGGAGGTGGCTTCCACAACTTCTCCTGTCAATACATTCCACTTGTTGACCAGCTGTATAGGTACGAGGACCTCCTGCCATTCCTTCAGTTCATTTGTCTTTCCATCTTCCAGCTGTGTCCTCTTGTCCTACTTTCTCTCAAATTGACGAGAAACACATTATCTATTCTACCATCTTGTACGTTGTGATCATATCCCTCCTCTATCCTGTAGGTTGTGAGATTTAGTTCCATTAGCCTATCCTCATATCTTAACCCTCTTGACTCTGGCACTAATCTTGTTGCAAACCTTCGTGGTTTTGTAATTATGATTTTGTGCTTATAGGAGAATGCTGCTAGCTCTTGGACCCCGCCTTTCTAACCGTCGGTTGTCTAATATACTGACTACTGGCCAACTTTCCTCTCTAATATCTACTACGTATCACACGCACACACATATATACACATCTGTATATGTGTCTATATATATGTGTATATATTACAGAGACGTTAGAAGGAACTTTTTCGGTGTCAGAGTAGTTAACGGATGGAATGCATTAGGCAGTGATGTGGTGGAGGCTGACTCCATACACAGTTTCAAATGTACATATGATAGAGCCCAGTACACCAGGAACCTGTACACCAGTTGATTGACGGTTGAGAGGCGGGACCAAGGAGCCAGAGCTCAACCCCCGCAAGCACAAATAGGTGAGTACATCTTGGGGATGGGTAACAAAAAGGAGGCCTGGTCGAGGACCGGGCCGCGGGGTGTCTAAGCCCCGAAATCATCTCAAGATAACCCTATCAATTCCTTTGAGAAGCTTGTATGTGGTGATCATGTCCCCCCTAACTCTTCTGTCATCCAGTGACGTGAGGATTTATTCCCGTAAACTCTCCTCATAGCTCATGCCCCTCAGTTCGCGCACTAGTCTGGTGGCAAACCTCTGAACCTTCTCCAATTTAATTTTATGCTTGACGAGATATGGACTCCATGCTGTAGCTGCATACTCCAGGATTGGTCTGACATACGTGGTACACAAGGTTCTGAATGATTCCTTACACAAGTTTCTAATGACCATTCTTATGTTGGCCAACCTGGCATATGCCGCTGAGGTTATCCTCTTGATGTGGGTTTTGGGGGACAGGTTTGGCGTGATATCAACCCCCCCCCCCCCAGGTCTTTCTCTCTGATTCTGTAAGGATTTCATCTCCCAAATGATACCTTGTATCTGGTCTCCTGGTCCCTACACCGATCTTCATTACATTACATTTGCTCGAGTTAATCTCTAACAACCATTTGTTGGACCCTTCATTCAGTTTGTCTAGGTCTTCTTGAAGCCTCAAGCTGTCCTCCTCTGTTTCAATCCTTGAGGTTACCCTGAGGTGCTTCCGGGGCTTAACGTCCCCCGCGGCCCGGTCGTCGACCAGGCCTCCTGGTTGCTGGACTGATCAACCAGGCTGTTGGACGCGGCTGCTCGCAGCCTGACGTATGAGTCACAGCCTGGTTGATCATTTATCCTTTGGAGGTGCTTATCCAGTTCTCTCTTGAACACTGTGAGGGGTCTGCCAGTTATGCCCCTTATGTGTAGTGGAAGCGTGTTGAACAGTCTCGGGCCTCTGATGTTGATAGAGTTCTCTCTCAGAGTACCTGTTGCACCTCTGCTCTTCAACGGGGGTATTCTGCACATCCTTCTCATAATTTTGGCATCGTCAGCAAACATTGAGAGGAATGAGTCAATACCCTCTGGGAGATCATTTACACACACACATTTGTGTACTTACCTAGTTGTGCTTGCGGGGGTTGAGTTTTGTCTCTTTGGTCCCGCCTCTCAACTGTCAATCAACTGGTGTACAGATTCCTGAGCCTACTGGGCTCTATCATATCTACATTTGAAACTGTGTATGGAGTCAGCCTCAGTAGTAGGGTTGGCGCCACACAGACGAATTTTTTTTTCTGGGAGAAAAATCCCCTGTGCGCCCCAAGGGTTTCAGGTCCAAAGGGAAAAAAGGTACCTGTGCGCCCCAAGGGTTTCAGGTAAATTTAGAATATCCCCTGTGCGCCCCAAGGGTTTTCAGGTAAATTTTGTCAGTCGCAGATTTTAGAAGTAAGGATTTCTTATAATGAAAAATAATGGCATACGAGTTTGTTAAGTTCTTATGAGAAAAATAATTTCCGAGACTTAGAAGTTTGTTAAGGCCTTATGGGAGAAATTCAAATAACGTGTGTAGCACTTTAGGGCTTCCAGGAGAACTCTACGGACATATTTTACATGTTTTCAACTTACAAAATCGTCTATGTAAGCCTTAGTTATTCATATAAATTTAGAAAATCACCTGTGTAAGTCATTGTTTTCAGGGTTTCGTACATCACACCCCCCTCCCTCCCCCGTACCTCGCAATCTGTCGCCTCACCTGTGTTTACTTTACGCCCGGTCAGCCAGACCTCTTATCTTATGTTATCTTCTCATAATATCTGGACCGTCCCTCCTCTCTCTCTCTCCTTTCATTCAGTTCAACTATTTTCCAACATCGTATGTTTGCTCCTTTTCATTAAGCAAGTCAGTATGTTTGCTCCTTTTCATTAAGCAAGTCAGTTTTACACAAATAAATCATGTTAGTAAGCAAGTTCTAGCTCACGTTCCCCACCTTAGTCCCCTGTCGTATAAAGAATACTATCATTCCAATCCCTCTAAAATTTAAAAATAATCATATTTCAAACGTAGTTCAATACAGTAATTAGTTACCAAGCTCCAGCTCTTGTCCTCCGCCTTAGCTCTCTCTCGTATCTTCGTTAGTATCAGTCCAATTTCCCTGAAATTTCTACCCTCTGTATTTCAGACATAGTTTAGTAAATGCAAACAATTATCAAACTCTAGCTCTTGTCCCCAGCTTAGTTCATTTGTACAAAATCATTAGTAACAGTCCAAATTTCCCTGAAATTTCTACCCTCTGTATTTCAGACATAGTTTAGTAAATGCAAACAATTATCAAACTCTAGCTCTTGTCCCCAGCTTAGTTCATTTGTACAAAATCATTAGTAACAGTCCAAATTTCCCTGAAATTTCTACCCTCTGTATTTCAGACATAGTTTAGTAAATGCAAACAATTATCAAACTCTAGCTCTTGTCCCCAGCTTAGTTCATTTGTACAAAATCATTAGTAACAGTCCAAATTCCCTGAGATTTTTAGCCTCTGTATTTCAGACACCGTAAATAAGATCAAAACAGTTACCAAGCTCCAGCTCTTGTCCTCCACCTTAGCTCTCTCTCGTATCTTCGTTAGTAACAGATCAATTCCCCTGAAATTTCTACCCTCCGTATTTCAGACACCGTAAATAAAATCAAAATAGTTATCGAGCTCCAGCTCTCGTCCCCCGCCTTAATTCTCTTTCGTATCTTTGTAAATAAACCATCAATTTCCCTGAAATTTTTACCCTCTGTATTTCAGACATAGTAAATATGAAGTAAACAATTATAAAACTCTAGCTCTTGTCCTCTGTCCAAGCTCACTTTTGTAAAATCATTACTCTCAGTCCAAATCACCCAACTACATTTTCAGACATAGTAAATAAAAAACCAGTTCAGTTATCAAGTTTCAACTCTTGTGCCCCAGCTTAGTTCATTTGTACAAGTTCTTTATTTCCAACTAAATCACCCTGAGATTTAAGATCACCTTATTTCTAACGTAGTAAAATTAATCAGGGCATTAACCAAGCTACATTTCCTCAGCCTTAGATCATCAAACATAAATATTTTCGATCAAGTCCGTCTCCTGCCTATCTGTTTATCAGAATAATTACATTACCCTCCCCTCCCCAACGTATCCAAAACTTCAATAATCGTACTGTATTTGCATATTTTCTCTATATTCAGCTGTGTTCTTCACATTTTGTCCATGTTTTCTATGTTCACTCCATGTTCTTCAAATGTTCACAGTCCCATTCAGTTCATATTTTCACAAGTATCTCCATTTTTTCTGTAATCTTTCTCTTAGTGTCATTACTTTCTCTACAAATTCTAGTCATATTTTCTATGTTTTCATGTTCATCACATGTTCTCTTTACAACTTTTATACTCAATATTCATGCTAACTTCCATATTTTGTGTTCTTTGCAATATTCATGTTCCTCTACAAGTTCATGTTCCGCACAAGATCACTTCGTTTTTTCACCTTCACTTACATGTTTTCTACATTCTTTGTCATATTCTCCATGTTCTTCACAAATCCATTGTTCATTCTTTGTATTCCCTATTCCCCTTATCATGTTTTCATGTTCTCTGTAAGTTCATATTCCCAGCATGTTCACTGTATTCATCAACTTTTCTTACATATGTTCTTTGCCATGTTCCCCATATGTTCTCTAGGTTTTTCCCCTTACATGTTATCTAACGTTCCTTAACTAAAAAATCTTTCACCAATCAACTAAAAACATAGTCACTTTCGTCATTTCTCAACTAAACTTATTATCCAGTCAACTAAAAATAGTCAGAAATAGCCTCGTTCAACACTGTTCTTAACTAAAACAACCTTTCTCTTAGCTAAAAATTGTCAAAGGAAACTTTTTTCAGCACTTTCTTAACAGGCGCTATGTTTCATCAAGAAAAAAATTGTCAATGGAAACTTTCCAAAACTGTTCATAACTAGCTTTTATCCATCGTCAATCAACTAAAAATAATAACTTTCATCATTTCTTAACTAAACTTATTCCCCAGTCATCAGAAAATAACCGTGTTCATCATGTTTCATTGTCATTTCATAACTAAAATTATCTGCCAATCATCAGAAAAAGTCACTTTCATCATTTCTTAACTAAACTTATTCCCCAGTCATCAGAAAATAACCGTGTTCTTCATGTTTCATTGTCATTTCTTATCTAAAAATTATCCGCCAATCATCAGAAAAAGTCATGTTCATCATGTTTTGGCTTTTGCTCAACTAAAAGTATTCATCGGTCAACTAAAAATAGTTACTTCATCGTGTTTCCTTGTCATTTCTTAACTGAAATATCACTTCTCTCATCTGAAAATAGTCAGGATTAACCTCATTCAACACCGTTCTTAACTAAAGTAACCTTTCGCTTAGCTAAAAATTGTCAAAGGAATCTTTTCAGCACTGTTCATAACTAACTTTATCCATCGTCAAGTAAGAAAATATAGTCAAAGATATCTATCATCGTCGTTCTTAACTGACATTTATACTTTGCGGAGCACTAAAATAGTCACTGTCATCATATTTGTCTTTTTCCTCAACTAAAGAGTCAAATGTAACTTTTTCACCACTTTCGTAACTAAAATTATATGTCGCTAAGTAAGAAAAAATAGTCAAATGTAACTTTTTCAACACTTTCGTAACTAAAATTATATGTCGCTAAGTAAGAAAAATAGTCAAAGGTGCTCTCCGTTACACAAAAGTTACTCTTCGAGAAATCAAAGACACTCTTCAATACATCAAGGACTTACTCAAAGACACCAAAGTTACACTCTAAGACATCCTTCGAGACATCAAAGACATCCTTTAAGACTTCAAGGGCACTCTTCGAGATATCAAAAGACACTCTCAAACACTCAAAAATTTACTCGCATCCCTCAAAGTTATTCTCGGAGCTATCAAAAAAGTTAATCTCTAAAACAACAAAAGTTAATCTCGGTCATCAAAGTTGATCTGCAAGATATCTTCGAGTCATCAAAGTTACTTTTTCATTACATCAAAGACGCGTTCAAATACTACCCATGTTCTCAGAAGTCATTCTCAAAGTTATTCAAAGAGCTAACAAAAGTTATTCTCAGAGTCACCTTCGTTCTTCAGAGAAACTTTCCAAAACATCTTTGTTCATCAAAGTTATTCTCAGAGTTAACAAAGGTAATCTCTAACTCACTCTCAGTCATCAAAGTTAATCCAAGAGACGTCAAAGTTAATCTAAGACATCATCTTTCATCAAAGATATTCTCTCTAAGCCATCAATGTTCTTCTCTAAGACATAAAAGTTATTCTCTATGTCAACAAAAGTTATTCTCTGAGCTAACAAAATACTACTCATGTTCTCAAAGACATTCTCCAATTCATCAATGTTGTTTCAAAGACATCAAAGTTAATCTCAGAGTTATCCAAAGACATTCTCAAAGTCATCTAAAGTTATTCTCTAAGACATCAAAGATATTCTAAGAGTTATCAAAAGTTATTCTCAGTCATGTTATGTTATTCTCTAACTCTCTTCCATTCATCAAAGACATTCTCTAAGCCCTCAAAGTTATTCTCTAAGACAACAAAGTCATTCCCAGAGTCATCAAAAGTTATTCTTCGAAACATAAAATTTGCTCTGTAAGATATCTTCGTTCATCAAACTTATTCTCCGAGATATCTAAAGTTATTCTCAGAACAATCAAAAGTTATTATAAGACAACAAAAATTTATTATCAGAGCTACCCAAAGCTATTCTCAGAGTCACCTTCGTTCGTCAGAGAAACTTTCAAAACATCTTTGTTCAACAAACTTGTTTTCAAAGTCATCAAAAGTTAATCTAAGACATCTGCTTTCATCAAAGTTATTTTCAGAGACATCTAAAGTTATTATGTAAGACATAAAAGTTATTCTCAGAGACATCAAATGTTATTCTCGAAGTCATCAAAGATATTTTCAGAGACATCTAAAGTTAATTTCTATGTTATAAAGTTATTCTCAGAGACATCTAAAGTTAATCTTGGTCATCAAAGTTGTTCTCTAAACATCAATGTTGTTCTCCAAGACATCAAAGATGTTCTCAAAATCATAAAAGTTATTCCCAGAGCTATCAAAGTTAATCTCAGAGTTATCCAAAGATATTCTCATGTCCACAAAAGTTATTCCAAGAGACGTCAAAGTTGTTTCAAAGACTTCAAAGTTAATCTCAGAGTTATCCAAAGACATTCTCAGAGACATCTAAAGTTATTCTCTAAGACATCAAAGTTGTTCTAAGAGTTATCAAAAGTTATTCTCAGTCATGATATGTTATTCTCTAACTCACTTCCATTCATCAAAGACATTCTCTAAGTCCTGAAAGTTATTCTCTAAGACAACAAAGTCTTTCTCAGAGCTACCAAAGATGTTCTCTAAATCATAAAAGTTAATCTTAACTCACCTTCGTTCATTAGAGAAACTTTCCAATCCATATTCGTTGACCAGAGTTATTCTCAGAGTCATCAAAGCGATCTCTAATTCATCTTCGTTCTCCAAAGTTGTTCTCTAAGACACCTTCGTTCATCAAAGAAACTCTCCTTCTTCCATCATGTTATTCTTTAAGACATCTTCAGTCATAAAATTTTCTCTCCAAAATGTAACTAGTTCAGCTTTTCATACCAAACCTGCATTTCTGTTAAAACATATTTTCTTAGACATTTTACCTTTTAAACTGTTCTCTGAACTACACTGTTCAAACCTACGTAACCTATCCTCTCCACCCAATGTTACTTAGTTAACGTAACGTTCCTAAACCTAGCTTTACCTATCCTAACATACCTTACCTTACCTTCCCTATCTTACCTAACTTTACCTATCCTAACATAACTTACCTTACCTTCCCTATCTTACCTAACTTTACCTATCCTAACATAACTTACCTTACCTTCTCTAACTTAACCTAACTTTACCTATCCTAACTTAACTTACCTAACTTATTCTGCTTAACATAACTTACCTTCATATCTTACCTAACTTTACCTATCCTATCCTAACCTAACTTGTCTTACATAACTTAATCTTACTTTCCCAAACTGATGTATCCTAACTTATCTAGTCCAACCAGACATGATCTAACTTAAGTATTCCTTCTTGTCTTTGTGTTTCGTCAATCATTGTCTCATATTCATTTACTCATTTCAAGGGTTAATTTCTCAAATGGTCACTTATGCATTTCAAGTGCTATTTGTTAGAGATTGGATATTTAAGCATTTCAAAGAATTATAATTTCTCAAATGGACGTTTTTGCATTTCAAGTGCTATTTGCTAGAGATTGAATATTTAAGCATTTCAAAGAATTTTTGTTATATATGGGCATTTACTCGTTTCAAGGGCTAATTTCTCAAATGGTCATTTTTGCAGATCAAGGGTTATTTGTTAAAGTTCATCAAGTTGCCCATAAGTTGTATTAGTAGGTTCTATCTTATGTTCTTATTCCCCAACCCTTTAACCTAACCTTTCAGATGTAGTTTGTTGAATATATTATCCTTTTCCTAACCTTTCAGATGTAGTTTTGTTTCTCCTTTGTATATTTTTACCCAAACCTTCTTTCCTTCTTTTACTTTGATTCTCCTACTCCTTCTAACCCTCCTTTTCTATCTCTCTCCCTTATTCTCTCTCTTCCTCCCCCTCTCTCTCCCTCATTTGCTCAAATGCTCTCTTGTTTCTCAAATTCATGTCTTATTGCTCCCATTCTCACACCCTCATTCTCATTCACTTAGTTTTTCTTTTTCTCAATTCAAGTCTTAGTGCTCCCATGCCCACACTCTCTCTCATTCTCTCTTCTTTGGCCCCATTTTCTTCCGCCCCCTCTCTCTTACTCCTTGCTCTTCTTTCATGCTCTCACTCCCTTGAGCTCTTGTTTCTCAATTTCAAGTCTTAGTAGATCTGATTCTTTACTATTGTAATTTTATTATTACTAAGATAAAGAATGAACTTATATGTGAAAACAAAGTAAAGAAGGAAAGATGGTTTGGGTAAAAATATACAAAAAGGAGAAACAAAGCTACATCTGAAAGGTTAGGAAAAGGATAATATATTCAACAAACTACATCTGAAAGGTTAGGTTAAAGGGTTGGGGAATAAGAACATAAGATAGAACCTACTAAATACACTAAGATTACAAGAGGTTAGGTTAAGGGGTTGGGGAATAAGAACATAAGATAGAACCTACTAAATACACTAAGATTACAAGAGGTTAGGTTAAGGGGTTGGGGAATAAGAACATAAGATAGAACCTACTAATACAACTTATGGGCAACTTGATGAACTTTAACAAATAACCCTTGATCTGCAAAAATGACCATTTGAGAAATTAGCCCTTGAAACGAGTAAGTTCCCATATATAACAAAAATCCTTTGAGATGGTTAAATACCCAATCTTAAACAAATAACACTTGATCTGCAAAAATGACCATTTGAGAAATTAGCCCTTGAAACGAGTAAGTTCCCATATATAACAAAAATCCTTTGAGATGGTTAAATACCCAATCTTAAACAAATAACACTTGATCTGCAAAAATGACCATTTGAGAAATTAGCCCTTGAAACGAGTAAGTTCCCATATATAACAAAAATCCTTTGAAATGGTTAAATACCCAATCTTAAACAAATAACACTTGAAATGCAAAAACGTCCATTTGAGAAATTATCCCTTGAAATGAGTAAATGCCCATATATAACAAAAATTCTTTGAAATGCTTAAATATTCAATCTCTAACAAATAGCACTTGAAATGCAAAAACGTCCATTTGAGAAATTATCCCTTGAAATGAGTAAATGCCCATATATAACAAAAATTCTTTGAAATGCTTAAATATTCAATCTCTAACAAATAGCACTTGAAATGCAAAAACGTCCATTTGAGAAATTATAATTCTTTGAAATGCTTAAATATCCAATCTCTAACAAATAGCACTTGAAATGCAAAAACGTCCATTTGAGAAATTATAATTCTTTGAAATGCTTAAATATCCAATCTCTAACAAATAGCACTTGAAATGCATAAGTGACCATTTGAGAAATTAACTAATGAAATGAGTAAATGAATATGAGACAATGATTGACGAAACACAAAGACAAGAAGGAATACTTAAGTTAGATCATGTCTGGTTGGACTAGATAAGTTAGGATACATCAGTTTGGGAAAGTAAGATTAAGTTAGGTAAGACAAGTTAGGTTAGGATAGGATAGGTAAAGTTAGGTAAGATAGGGAAGGTAAGGTAAGTTATGTTAAGCAGAATAAGTTAGGTAAGTTAAGTTAGGATAGGTAAAGTTAGGTTAAGTTAGGGAAGGTAAGGTAAGTTATGTTAGGATAGGTAAAGTTAGGTAAGATAGGGAAGGTAAGGTAAGTTATGTTAGGATAGGTAAAGTTAGGTAAGATAGGGAAGGTAAGGTAAGGTATGTTAGGATAGGTAAAGCTAGGTTTAGGAACGTTACGTTAACTAAGTAACATTGGGTGGAGAGGATAGGTTACGTAGGTTTGAACAGTGTAGTTCAGAGAACAGTTTTAGGGTAAAGCAACTAAGAAAATATGTTTTAACAGAAATGCAGGTTTGGTATGAAAAGCTGAACTAGTTACATTTTGGAGAGAAAATTGTATGATTGAAGATGTCTTAAAGAATAACATGATGGAAGAAGGAGAGTTTCTTTGATGAATGAAGGTGTCTTAGAGAACAACTTTGGAGAACGAAGATGAATTAGAGATCGCTTTGATGACTCTGAGAATAACTCTGGTCAACGAATATGGATTGGAAAGTTTCTCTAATGAACGAAGGTGAGTTAAGATTAACTTTTATGATTTAGAGAACATCTTTGGTAGCTCTGAGAAAGACTTTGTTGTCTTAGAGAATAACTTTCAGGACTTAGAGAATGTCTTTGATGAATGGAAGTGAGTTAGAGAATAACATATCATGACTGAGAATAACTTTTGATAACTCTTAGAACAACTTTGACGTCTCTTGGAATAACTTTTGTGGACATGAGAATATCTTTGGATAACTCTGAGATTAACTTTGATAGCTCTGGGAATAACTTTTATGATTTTGAGAACATCTTTGATGTCTTGGAGAACAACATTGATGTTTAGAGAACAACTTTGATGACCAAGATTAACTTTAGATGTCTCTGAGAATAACTTTATAACATAGAAATTAACTTTAGATGTCTCTGAAAATAACTTTGATGACCAAGATTAACTTTAGATGTCTCTGAGAATAACTTTATAACATAGAAATTAACTTTAGATGTCTCTGAAAATAACTTTGATGACTTCGAGAATAACATTTGATGACTCTGAGAACGAGTTTGATAGCTCTGAGAATAACTTTAGATGTCTCTGAAAATAACTTTGATGAAAGAAGATGTCTTAGATTAACTTTTGATGACTTTGAAAACAAGTTTGATGAACAAAGATGTTTTTGAAAGTTTCTCTGACGAACGAAGGTGACTCTGAGAATAACTTTTATGTCTTAGAGAAGAACATTGACGGTTTAGAGAGAATATCTTTGATGAAAAATGATGTCTTAGATTAACTTTGATGACTCTGTGAATAAGTTTGATGACTTTGAGAACAAGTTTGATAGCTCTGAGAATGACTTTTATGCCTCTGAGAATAACTTTGATGAATAAAGATGTTTTGGAAAGTTTCTCTGAAGAACGAAGGTGACTCTGAGAATAACTTTTGTTAGCTCTTTGAATAACTTTGATGTCTTTGAAACAACTTTGATGAACGAGAGTGAGTCCTTGATGTCTGGAAGAGTGTTTTTGACTATATTTCTTACTTAACGACATATATTTTAGTTAGGAACAACGATGAATATGACTATTTTAGCGAAGTGAAAGGCTACTTTAGTTAAGAACAGTGTTGGAAAGAGGCTACACATGACTATTTCAGATGAGAGAAGTGATATTTCAGTTAAGAAATGACAAGGAAACATGATGAAGTAACTATTTTAGCGATGTGAAAGGTTGCTTTAGTTAGAACAGTGTTGGAAAGAGGTTACACATGACTATTTTAAATGAGCGAAGTGATATTTCAGTTAAGAAATGACAAGGAAACATGATGAAGTAACTATTTTTTTAGTTGACTGATGAATACTTTAGTTAAGGAAAAGATAAAACATGACGAGGGAGACTATTTTTGTGCTCCCCAAAGTATAATGTCAGTTAAGAACAGCTATGAAAGATATCTTTGGTTATTTTTTCTTACTTGAAAAAACATAATTTTAGTTAAGCAAAAAGACAAAACATGATGAACATGGCTTTTTCTGTTGATTGATGGTTAATTTTAGTTATGAAATGACAATGAAACATGAAGAACACTGTTATTTTCTGATGACTGGGGGAATAAGTTTAGTTAAGAAATGATGAAAGTTATTATTTTTAGTTGATTGACGATGGATAAAAGCTAGTTATGAACAGTTTTGGAAAGTTTCCTTTGACAATTTTTCTTGATGAAACATAGCGCCTGTTAAGAAAGTGCTGAAAAAGTTTCCTTTGACAATTTTTAGCTAAGAGAAAGGTTGTTTTAGTTAAGAACAGTGTTGAACGAGGCTATTTCTGACTATTTTTAGTTGACTGGATAATAAGTTTAGTTGAGAAATGAGGAAAGTGACTATGTTTCAGTTGATTGGCGAAAGATTTTTAGTTAAGAAGTTACAAGAAAGGTTTGTCTTTGTAAATTTGGAACTGAATAAAGTGTAGATTTGTTTAAGAACGGGGTTGGTAGAACTATTAAGTTGACTACGAGAATTACTTTGACATAGTTTTGCAAATAAAAACTTGGTGACTAAAATTGTTGAGGGAACTGTAATGCAGTATAATATTATTTGACAAAGAACTAGTTAGTGAATGGAAGAAACAAAGAACATAAAAAATTGAGGTTAAGTAAGGGAATGAACACAGTGAACATACGGTGAACACAGAAAACATGTAAGAAACAGTTGATGAATAGAGTGAACATGCAGGGAATATGAACTTATAGAGAATATGAAAACATGATAAGGAACATAGGGAATACAAAGAATGAACACTGAACATGTGAAGAACAAGCTAAGAACATTGAGAACATGAATATTGACAAAGAACACAAAATATTGAAGTTAGCATGAATATTGAGTATAAAAGTTGTAAAGAGAACATGTGATGAATATGAAAACATAGAAAATATGACTAGAATTTGTAGAGAACATAATGAGACTAAGAGAAAGATTACATAAAAAATGGAGATACTTGTGAAAATATGAACTGAATGGGACTGTGAACATTTGAAGAACATGGAGTGAACACGGATGAGAATACGAAGAACACAGTGAATATAGAGAAAATATGCAAATACAGTACGATTATTGAAGGTTTGGGTACGTTGGGGATGAGAAGGTAAGGGAGGGAAAGGGTAAGAGTTAAGCTGGAGACGGACTTGATCGAAAATATTTATGTCTGATGATCTAAGGCAGAGGGAATGGAGCTTGGTTAATGCCCCGATTAATTTTACTACGTTAGAAATACGGTGATCTTAAATCTCAGGGTGATTTAGTTGGAAAATAAAGAACTTGTACAAATGAACTAAGCTGGGGCACAAGAGTTGAAACTTGATAACTGAACTGGTTTTTATTTACTATGTCTGAAAATGTAGTTGGGTGATTTGGACTGAGAGTAATGATTTTACAAAAGTGAGCTTGGACAGAGGACAAGAGCTAGAGTTTTATAATTGTTTACTTCATATTTACTATGTCTGAAATACAGAGGGTAAAAATTTCAGGGAAATTGATGGTTTATTTACAAAGATATGAAAGAGAACTAAGGCGGGGACGAGAGCTGGAGCTCAGTAACTGACTTGATCTTATTTACTAACTTTGAAGTATGTCTGCTTTTAATTTTAGGGAAATTGATGGGTTATTTACAAAGATACGAATGAGAATTAAGGCGGGGACGAGAGCTAGAGTTTGATAATTGTTTGCATTTACTAAACTATGTCTGAAATACAGAGGGTAGAAATTTCAGGGGAATTGATCTGTTACTAACGAAGATACGAGAGAGAGCTAAGGCGGAGGACAAGAGCTGGAGCTTGGTAACTGTTTTGATCTTATTTACGGTGTCTGAAATACAGAGGGTAGAAATTTCAGGGAATTTGGACTGTTACTAATGATTTTGTACAAATGAACTAAGCTGGGGACAAGAGCTAGAGTTTGATAATTGTTTGCATTTACTAAACTATGTCTGAAATACAGAGGGTAGAAATTTCAGGGAAATTGGACTGATACTAACGAAGATACGAGAGAGAGCTAAGGCGGAGGACAAGAGCTGGAGCTTGGTAACTATTTTGATCTTATTTACGGTGTCTGAAATGCAGAGGGTAGAAATTTCAGGGGAATTGATCTGTTACTAACGAAGATATGAGAGAGAGCTAAGGCGGAGGACAAGAGCTGGAGCTTGGTAACTGTTTTGATCTTATTTACGGTGTCTGAAATACAGAGGCTAAAAATCTCAGGGAATTTGGACTGTTACTAATGATTTTGTACAAATGAACTAAGCTGGGGACAAGAGCTAGAGTTTGATAATTGTTTGCATTTACTAAACTATGTCTGAAATACAGAGGGTAGAAATTTCAGGGAAATTTGGACTGTTACTAATGATTTTGTACAAATGAACTAAGCTGGGGACAAGAGCTAGAGTTTGATAATTGTTTGCATTTACTAAACTATGTCTGAAATACAGAGGGTAGAAATTTCAGGGAAATTTGGACTGTTACTAATGATTTTGTACAAATGAACTAAGCTGGGGACAAGAGCTAGAGTTTGATAATTGTTTGCATTTACTAAACTATGTCTGAAATACAGAGGGTAGAAATTTCAGGGAAATTGGACTGATACTAACGAAGATACGAGAGAGAGCTAAGGCGGAGGACAAGAGCTGGAGCTTGGTAACTAATTACTGTATTGAACTACGTTTGAAATATGATTATTTTTAAATTTTAGAGGGATTGGAATGATAGTATTCATTATACGACAGGGGACTAAGGTGGGGAACGTGAGCTAGAACTTGCTTACTAACATGATTTATTTGTGTAAAACTGACTTGCTTAATGAAAAGGAGCAAACATACTGACTTGCTTAATGAAAATGAGCAAACATACGATGTTGGAAAATAGTTGAACTGAATGAAAGGAGAGAGAGAGAGGAGGGACGGTCCAGATATTATGAGAAGATAACATAAGATAAGAGGTCTGGCTGACCGGGCGTAAAGTAAACACAGGTGAGGCGACAGATTGCGAGGTAAGGGGGGGGAGGGAGGGGGGTGTGATGTACGAAACCCTGAAAACAATGACTTACACAGGTGATTTTCTAAATTTATATGAATAACTAAGGCTTACATAGACGATTTTGTAAGTTGAAAACACGTAAAATATGTCCGTAGAGTTCTCCTGGAAGCCCTAAAGTGCTACACATGTTATTTGAATTTCTCCCATAAGGCCTTAACAAACTTCTAAGTCTCGGAAATTATTTTTCTTATAAGAACTTTAGCAAACTCGTATGACATTATTTTTCATTATAAGAATTCCCTAATTCTAAATCTGTGACTCCCCAAATTCGCCTGAAAACCCTTGGGGCGCACAGGGGATATTTGACCTGAAACCCTTGGGGCGCACAGGGGATATTCTAAATTTACCTGAAACCCTTGGGGCGCACAGGTACCTTTTTTCTCCCAGAAAAAAAAGGTACCTGTGCGTCGCCAACCCTACTACTAGCCTCCACCACATCACTGCCTAATGCATTCCATCTGTTTTGAACAGCGCCATATGGCTCTGTTCCACTCACCATTCCTAAGGCCGTCCACTGCCCAACTCACTGTCATTATCGAAAATAAAACTGCCTAAGAGAACCTCCATTCAATCCAAAACTTTCAAACCGGGGGAAAAAAACGGTCTGCTTTTTTGAGAATGGAATTTGGAATTTAAAATCTGCACACATTTTAAGATTAACAGTATTATAATTATTTTAAGGGAGCGGAACAGGTATTTGTTGATGTTAATTTATGTAAATGAAACTTTACTTTATTGCATTAAATTATTATTAATTATTCTATATTGTATTCATGCTGTTTTATTAAATGATTTTATTCAAAGGTTTATTCTCCTAATTTATATTAATCTCATAATTTACATTATTATTAATTGTGACTTTTTATGTAAATATCTACATTATTATTATAGTAATAGGCATACAATAATAAGCATATTATTACTATTTATATTATTGTATTACTAACAATTTTATTATTTTTATTTCCAGAATGAGATCGGAGCTTCCTTGGGCACAGCGACAACCTTCATATTATCAATAAAAATATATTTTTCACTTACTGTTTAATTTCCCGATCTAAAACTTAACGTTTTTTTCCCACCCTTCACTCCGTTAAAAATGTAACTGTTTTACCTGACCAGGAACGTACGAACCTATGCAACCTACTTAACCTATCTAGGCCGATATATAGAAAACGTTAATATTATGGTGCATTACTATTTATCAATACGTCCATTTCTAAAGGTTTGGTCAACTTCATATATTAGTTCCTATATAACCGGTTACGCGGGTCCAGAACTGGTCCTGTGTACAGTAAAACAACATAAGATGTAACCAATCAGAGCACGGCGATCAGAGCTCGACCAATCAGAGCCAATCAAATGTTATAAATCAAAGTATAACAACTAGATTATGACCAATCAGAGCGTGGCATTCAGAATGTAGCCAATCAGGCTACGACCAGATGTAATGGTAAATCTTCTCTGGTACCTTGTCGACGACTACACACAGGCTGGTCGTCTAACAGACAGACAGTCACAGGCTAGACCACAACCAGCTCGTCCAAGCTTCGGCCGACCACAAAGAATCATGAGTCACTTAGTAACCTAAAGGCATATTTACTCATTCAAGTTCAAATAACCTTATAAACTGGAATTGTATATGTAGTTAGGTCTATTGTAGAGTCTTGTTCGAGGCTACGGAGACTGCATGTCCTCGTGTAGACTCCAAGAGACTATGCTGACTGACTACAAAGGTTTTTGTAAATTCATAGAAGCAATTATGGAACATTTAAAGTAAACTAAAACAAATAATAGGTCTTCTAAAATGGTTAACAAAAAAAATTGGGCAAGTGTATGTTTTCAAGATAATTATCAAAAGTGCGTAAAACACAAGAGAGAAGAAAAAAGGGAAATAAACAGACGGAAGAGAGCCAGAAGGCAATATGGAAAGAGGTGACTGACACGGAAATGAAAAAGGAAACCCAAGGAAATAGCGAAGAACCGTGTCATCTCAATTGCCTCGTTTACACTTCAGTGCTCGGGTAGATTCCTTTCCACTATCACACATTCAGCGCATTTATTCTCAAAGGATTCGAGTTGTTGTTGTTACAAGGCTGTTAGTAATTGGTTGTTGGTGTCGGGATGTTGACGCGAGGCTACTGACAATATACTTTCGGTACACAGCTGTTCGGACCTGTTGAATACTAGGCTGCTGGTGCTGAACTGTTGAAAAATTGTTGTTGTAAAATGTTTGTTTATATGTGTGTATGTGTTATTGGACGTGTGTCTGTTTGTATTATTTGAATTTACTATTTCTACCTGCAGAATGGATCTGTTAGCTCTTGGACCCTGCCTTTCTAATAGTCGGATGTCAAATGTACTTGTCTCCCGGCCTATTTTTTTCTATCATATCTGCTACATGTATGTTTGGAACTTTTTGTTCCAAGTAGCGAATCTTAAACAAGAAGAAGAAACCACAATTACAGAAATAAGTCTTTCATCAAATGTTGGACCAAACATGAAACCTTACGAACTCACGTACGACAACGGGCGTTCGACAGCGTCTACGTTATTAATGAGGCTTTCATAAGTAGCCTCAACGTTATTAATACGTTGAGGCGTCTAATGAAAGCCGTATTAAAGTATTAAATTAAAATGTGAGTATTTTCTTCGAAATTTATAATAATGCCAGAAAAATATCCTAGGTGGGGAAGGTTTTGCCGGGGAAAAATTAAAATTCATGGCAATACCAGATAAGAGGATATCAAAATAAGGTGGTGATAGCTTGCTGTGAGAGACAGTGTCGAGGTGGGACGGGGCCCCGAGTCTGTGGGAGAAGAATAAGGAAGAATACTATGGGAGAAGGATACAATCACAATAGCATGATGTATCAACGATAAACTAAATTTAGATACCTGCTCCGTGCACCTATTTTCATTACTTGAAATTTACTTGAGTTAAACTCAAGTAAATAAATCTTAAGTATCTCCCTCTGGAAGATCATTTACATGTCAGAATCAGGATAGGTCCAAGTACAGAGCCCTGTGGGACTTCGCTGGTGACATAACGTCATTCTAAGGTCTCACCCCTCAATGTAACTCTCTGCTTCCTATTACTTAGGTACTCCCTTATCCACCTGAGCACCGTATCAGTTAAACCTGCCTGTTTCTCCAACTTTTGATTAGTGGAACCAATTGCCGTGTAACGTGGTGGAGGTGGGGTCCCTCGATTGTTTCAAGCGCGGGTTGGACAAGTATATGAGTGGAATTGGGTTGTTATAGATAGGAGCTGCCTCGTATGGGCCAATAGGCCTTCTGCAGTTACCTTTGTTATTATGTTCTTAATAACTTATACACCAGCCTCTTATAGGGTACTGTGTCAAAGGCTTTCTCGACAGTGTAAGGAAATGCAGTCTGCCCGCCTTCTTTTCCTTGCCAAATTGTTGTCGACTGCTCATACCAACGTGATTTACCATCCCTGAAACCATGTTGGTGGTGTGTTATAAAGTACCTTCTCTCCACATGTGTTATTAGCTTTTTCTTGCAATCTTCTCCATCAACTTCCATGGTATACGAGTTAGAGACATCGATCTGTAGTTCAGTGCCTGTCAACATTTTGTATATTGGGACTACGGTAGCTGTCTTCCCACTTTCTGGTAGGTTTCCTGTTTCCAGTGATCTATTACACACAATAGTGAGTGGCACCTATAGTGCCTCTGCACCCTCTTTTGCTACCCATGATGCATGAGTTAGTAGGCTGGTTAGAGATTGGTGGTTAAGTGGAGTAGGAAGGATTTGTATAAATTCTGGCACGCAAGGCTCTCTTCAGCCTCTCTGTATGCAACCCTCGACACTGTAGTGGAACTGCTGGTAACTGCAGTTCCCGCTTTTCTCTTGCCACTATCCTAACAGCTTTGAAGGTCACTTGGGCCCCAGGGAGGCTTGAGGCGAGTTAAGAGATTGAGAGGCACAAACTTTGAAACCAACCGACAGAGACAGAAACAGACAGATAGACAGATACTTTAGAGAGTTTGAGAGAGGCTGTCACTTTAACCACTTTATTAGGAGCCAAGTGGCTCCCCCAACGGGGTATCTGAACCAATTATTCACATGCGGTAAATGTACTTAAAAACAGGAATCTACATTTGCCTAACGAGTCTGCACGGAAATCGTCCAAATGGATTTGTTTAAGCATAATGAACGTAAGTGAGAGGCTGTTGGAAGCCTAGCGGGCGGGTGTTCCCTTTATTCTCGATTACAAAATCGAGAAAATTAAAAAAACTTACATACTCTGATTTACAAAATACTAGTAAAGTATATGAGAAGTTTGCTTACTCTATATAAAGCACACCCATAAGATGTGAGGGTGAAGCTGCCACCCGCTGGATGGGTGAGTGGATCAGGATGATTACCGGAAATTCTCATAAAGTTTCAAAACGTTATGAAAAATGTGAATTGAAAGTCATCTATTCTAACCTTACCGAGTAAGCCGGACGACTCAAACAGAAAACGGAACAGTACGTCACTTTTGTGAGTCGATTTCATTTCAAATTACGTCCAAATTTGCCCATAGCGCCGCGCATACGAGCCAAAAGTGACGTTATTTTTAAGAGGACGGGTTGGATTACATCCTGTACCGAGGAATGTGAGCCGCTTCTTGAGTCACTTGTGATGAAAGAAAGACTAAAACCACTGAAAACATTTACTAGTAAGAATATCGGTATCAATATTAAATATGCTAGACTATTCTATATGATGTTTGTTAGATCTCTCGTTGATTATAATGCTCTGCACTTAATTAATTTCCCCTCCTCTGTGTTGGACAAACTTGAAGTAGTACAAAATGAGGCCATGAGGATAATTCTTGGTGCTCCAAGATGCACAAGAATCATCAACATGAGGGAAGAACTGAAGCTTCCAACCATACTAGAGAGAATAATGCAAGTCAACACTACCTTTTGCCTTAAAGTCATGAGAGACCCTACATCTCCTGCATTGCTCAGTGACAAATTATTTAGTGCTGTTAACACCCTTTTGACTGGTGCCGACATACCAACTCACTCCTTTTATGATAAGTGGCTGAGCAACAATGCCTACAACCTCATTAAACTCAACATTCCTTTTAAGTGCAATCTACCTGTCTCTGATATTCTCTTTATCTGTACCCCACCATTAGTATCATACACACCTGTCAACAAGAAAGATAATGAGAATCTTGCTCTTCTCAAAGCTGTCACACTTGAAACAATTGCCTCCTCCATCGAGAATTTAAGATCTCACGAGCACTGTGTCTACACCGACGGCTCAGTCCAATCCTCTACTGGACGGACTGCAGCAGCATGTAGGTTTTATAGAAATAATATTTGCACAAAGACTGTCAGTGTCAGGTTAAACAACTGGCTGAGCACACAAGCAGAACTAGCAGCATTACTACTAGCTACCAGTACATTAGAAAAAATGGAGGAGAAATAATATTTTGTGATTCAAAGTCTGCTCTTCAAGCAATCGAAAACTTCTCCTGGAAGATCGACAGCAAGAACCGTTGTTGACTAGGTTTCTAGTCAACAACGGTTTCTCCAATGGTTTTGTGGAAGACATCATAAGAAGGAAAGTGAAACGCCATGCAACCTCTGAAGAGACAACTAACACAACACCTATACCCCCTATTAGACTATTTTACAGGAACTTCTTTTCCACAGCCCATAAAACGGAGGAAAGGGTCCTGAAAGACATTGTCAGTAGAAACGTTATCCCTACAGACAAAAATCAGAAGATACAACTGACGATTTACTATAAAACCAGAAAAACGGCCAGCCTACTCATGAGAAACTCTCCAGACACAAAGCAGAACGCTTTAAAAGAGACCAACGTCGTCTATGCCTTCAAATGCCCTCTCGGGGACTGTAAGCCTAAAAAAAAACAGTATATAGGCAAGACAACAACATCTCTTTCCAGGCGTTTAACGATGCATAAGCAACAAGGCTCCATTAAGGAACATATAATCTCTTCCCACAAACAAACCATCACCAGAGAAATCTTAACAAACAACACAGAAATCATCGATAGATACAGCGATAGCAGGCGGCTAGACGTCTGCGAGGCACTACACATCAAGAAGTCAACACCAGCAATCAACAGCCAATTAATGCACAACTATATTCTACCCACTTCAAGACTCCGCTCCAATATAGAAGCATCAAGAAATATGGGCCAATAAGCCTTCTGCAGCCTCTATGTTTCACCTCACATTTATCCCTTATGTATCCCCCCATGTTTTCACCTTTATATATATATATATATATATGTCGTACCTAGTAGCCAGAACTCACTTCTCAGCCTACTATGCAAGGCCCGATTTGCCTAATAAGCCAAGTTTTCATGAATTAATTGTTTTTCGACAACCTAACCTACCTAACCTAACCTAACCTAACTTTTTCGGCTACCTAACCTAACCTAACCTATAAAGATAGGTTAGGTTAGGTTAGGTAGGGTTGGTTAGGTTCGGTCATATATCTACGTTAATTTTAACTCAAATAAAAAAATATTGACCTCATACATAATGAAATGGGTAGCTTTATCATTTCATAAGAAAAAAAATAGAGAAAATATATTAATTCAGGAAAACTTGGCTTATTAGGCAAATCGGGCCTTGAATAGTAGGCCAAAAAGTGAGTTCTGGCTACTAGGTACGACATATATATATATATATATATATATATATATATATATATATGTCGTACCTAATAGCCAGAACGCACTTCTCAGCCTACTATTCAAGGCCCGATTTGCCTAATAAGCCAAGTTTTCATGAATTAATGTTTTTTCGTCTACCTAACCTACCTAACCTAACCTAACCTAGCTTTTTTTGGCTACCTAACCTAACCTTACCTATAAATATAGGTTAGGTTAGGTTAGGTAGGGTTGGTTAGGTTCGGTCATATATCTACGTTAATTTTAACTCCAATAAAAAAAAATTGACCTCATACATAGAGAAAAGGGTTGCTTTATCATTTCATAAGAAAAAAATTATAGTAAATATATTAATTCAGGAAAACTTGGCTTATTAGGCAAATCGGGCCTTGAATAGTAGGCTGAGAAGTGAGTTCTGGCTACTAGGTACGACATATATATATATATATATATATATATATATATATATATATATATATATATATATGTCAGACCACGAAGGAAAAAAGAAACAGGAAATTTCCTTAAGGAAATTTCCTGTTTCATTTTTCCTTCGTGGTCTGACATTGTCACATTCTTAATCACGTGTTTATTTTCGTGATATACACACATATATATATATATATATATATATATATATATATATATATATATATATATATGTCGTACCTAATAGCCAGAACGCACTTCTCAGCATATTATGCAAGGCCCGATTTGCCTAATAAGCCAAGTTTTCATGAATTAATTGTTTTACGGCTACCTAACCTACCTAACCTAACCTAACCTAACTTTTTCGGCTACCTAACCTAACCTAACCTATAAAGATAGGTTAGGTTAGGTTAGGTAGGGTTGGTTAGGTTCGGTCATATATCTACGTTAATTTTAACTCCAATAAAAAAAGTTGACCTCATACATAATGAAATGGGTAGCTTTATCATTTCATAAGAAATAAATTAGAGAAAATATAATAATTCAGGAAAACTTGGCTTATTAGGCAAATCGGGCCTTGCATAGTAGGCCAAAAAGTGCGTTCTGGCTACTAGGTACGACATATATATATATATATATATATATATATATATATATATATATATATATATATATATATATATATATATATATATATATAATATATATATATATATATATTTTTTTTTTTTTTTTTTTTTTTTTTTTTTTTTTTTTTTTTTTTATATATAGGGGTACCACCTCTGGTGC
This sequence comes from Procambarus clarkii, assembly GCF_040958095.1. Lineage (NCBI taxonomy): Eukaryota > Metazoa > Arthropoda > Malacostraca > Decapoda > Cambaridae > Procambarus > Procambarus clarkii. Next base: position 39,038,046 of record NC_091171.1, read on the forward strand.
AAATGTAGGGACCCATAGCCTCAGAGAAGAAAATAAAGAGTACTCAGAGAAGACCTTTTGGATCCTCACTGAACACTTTGATATTTTCTTCTCCTACCACCCCTATTCTTTTGTTAAGTGTGTATATTTATCTAACTTTATTTGAAAATGTCATTACACAAAAAAAGTTACAATATTGATTACATACAGGGTACAAGGCTGCTTGTCATAAGTTGAATAGCTCCTCCAGCTCCTCAGATGGCGGGCACGAACCATGGATGCAGTGAGCATTTCCTCTCTGGATTGCCACACTAAGGCGCTGAAAAAGAAAACTGGCAGCTCTGGGGTCTCTAGTTGTTTCGATTAGCTTAGACCCCAACTCCTTTAAAAAGCTAGCAGCACTTTTACCCCAGGCACCAAGCGTCTCTGAGGCAATGGGGACAAAATTGTAGTGGTGCTCAAGGTCTCTGTATTTACGTGACTTGGCCGCTTCCCGGTGATTGGCAGCTCCTCCTGCTTGTGTAGCACTGAAGTCAACATAGGTATTGGCTAAAGTTGAAACGCAAGTGTAGTCCCACACCAACTGTCTACCATTCTTCCAGGGGTTCACCGTAATTCCGTCTGGGCGACCGACAGGCTCATCAGAGTTGCGGGACATTAGGTAACGGGGCTCTCTCTCTGCTGGACAACCGGCTGTGGTAAGGCTTCTCTTAATAATGTCATTAACCTCGCCGTGCCTTGCATGCCATCCTCCGGTCCTTTGGCAAAGAAGGCCATGCCGTCCATATCTGTCGGCCTCTGCCTCGCCGCAAATACACCTGTATTCGGTGTGGATTGGGGCAGCTAGGCGAAGAGCCACGGCAATTCGGAGGGCCTGCGGTGTGAGACGGGTGCCGGTTGCTGACATTGGGGTTGCTAATAGGAAATCACCTGCATGGGGAGCTGCTACAGCTCTAAGTCGGGCAGTGTCATGTGGTGTCGTCGCAGCTTCTAGCAAAGTTGCAGCTTCTTGGTCGGCAATGGGGCGATCCCAGCTGGATTGCTTATGGGCTTCAGAAGGCGGTGGTTGGGGTGCTGGTCCTGCGAGAGAGACCCATTTGGTTGTGCAGTCTGTGAAGCTGGGATCATGCACCCCTGCCTGTTGAACTAGGTGCTCAGGTAGGATTTCCTTCACCAGGTTGTCAGACCCCACTGAAGAGGACAGGAATGCTGGTACAGCAATTTGTGTTGCTGTGCGCACGCCAAGGCCCCCGAGTCTGACAGGAAGGGAGGCCTGTTTCCACTGTGAGTCGCTGAGGGAAAGATTGAGGGCTTTTTCTAGTGTTGATTTCAGCAAGCTGTCATACTCTTCTAATTTAATATTGTTGAAAGATGGCGAACATCTTAGAAAGTAGGTCAGCCTGGGAAGGGACAAGCATCTGGTGATGAGGTAAAGTGCATCATGAGCATCGATGTCTTCAATCCTCTCGTTCATCCTCTTCAGGTCAGTGATCTTCTTACCAAGGACCCCGTCGATGGCATTCCTTCCAAGAGGAGCACCTAGGAGTGTGCTGTCCTCAGGGTTGGTTGTATGAATGTCAGGCAAAACAACCTTTATTTGCTCAATTATGTGCTGGTTGGTGGAGGTTATTTCGCACTTGGAAGGGTTCAGGGTGAGGCCTAGGCTTGCTCCTTGCTCCTGGATTATTCTTATGTCGTCCAAGAGTGAGGCTGGGGAGCCGGCTAGAGTACCATCATCCAAAAACCAAATGTTGAGCTCACTGGACAGGTTATCGGTGACTTCCTTGATAACTAGGCAGAACAGAAAAGGAGCAAGGGGGTCACCTTGTTGGACACCTTCTTGTGATTCAATTTCATGTTCCCCAAAAAGCAGGGTTAGATTCTTGCTGTAGCATGAGTTTACAAACGGGTAGAGGGAAGGAAAAAGGCGATGAACTGCACTGAGTACTGCATCCCTTCTAACCAGATTGAAAGCATTTTTGAAGTCCAGCTTTATCAGGGCTTTTTCATTCGTAATGTTGGCAATGTAGGCTCTAGCTGCATGAGCCGCTGCCTCACACCCTTGGGGAATGCCAAACCCAAGCTGTTTTGGCTTCAGCATGTCGGCTGCTGCCTGACTAACTGCTCTAGCAGCAGCCTTAGCGACGAGACGCCGGAGTGAATTGCCGACAGCTATCGGTCTGATTCCTCCATCTTTTTTCCTCAGGGCACAGAGGGTAGCACCAAAAAAGAGAGGCCGTATGGTCTCTGGTATGTTGCCAGCTAGACATGTGTTGGCGAATCTAGTTAGTTCCACCAGGAGGCCCTGTGCAATGTCTCCCAGTGCAGGGTTGAGCATTTGTTTGATGTGGTTGATATATATATATATATATATGTCTATCTGTATATCTGTATATGTATATGTATATGTATATGTATATGTATATGTATATGTATATGTATATGTATATGTATATCTGTATATCTGTATATGTATATATATATATATATATATGTCATATATATATATATATATATCTATATATATATATATATATATATATATATATATATATATATATATATATATATATATATATATGTCGTACCTAGTAGCCAGAACGCACTTCTCGGCCAACTATGCAAGGCCCGATTTGCCTAATAAGCCAAGTTTTCATGAATTAATTGTTTTTCGACTACCTAACCTACCTAACCTAACCTAACCTAACTTTTTCGGCTACCTAACCAAACCTAACCTATAAAGATAGGTTAGGTAGGGTTGGTTAGGTTCGGTCATATATCTACGTTAATTTTAACACGAATAAAAAAAAATTGACCTTATACATAATGAAATGGGTAGCTTTATCATTTCATAAGAAAAAAATTAGAAAAAATATATTAATTCAGGAAAACTTGGCTTATTAGGCAAATCGAGCCTTGAATAGTAGGCCAAAAAGTGAGTTCTAGCTACTAGGTACGACATATATATATATATATATATATATATATATATATATATATATATATATATATATATATATATATGTCGTACCTAGTAGCCAGAACTCACTTCTCAGCCTACTATGCAAGGCCCGATTTGCCTAATAAGCCAAGTTTTCATGAATTAATATATTTTCTCTATTTTTTTTCTTATGAAATGATAAAGCTACCCATTTCATTATGTATGAGGTCAATTTTTTTATTGGAGTTAAAATTAACGTAGATATATGACCGAACCTAACCAACCCTACCTAACCTAACCTAACCTATCTTTATAGGTTAGGTTAGGTTATGTAGCCGAAAAAGTTAGGTTAGGTTAGGTTAGGTAGGTTAGGTAGTCGAAAAACAATTAATTCATGAAAACTTGGCTTATTAGGCAAATTGGGCCTTGCATAGTAGGCTGAGAAGTGCGTTCTGGCTACTAGGTACGACATATATATATATAAATATATATATATATATATATATATATATATATATATATATATATATATATATATATATATATATATATATACATATATATATATAAATATATATATTTATATATATATATATATATATATATATAAATATATATATATATATATATATATATATATATATATATATATATATATATATATATATATAAATTTTAAATTTAAATTTTGCCCCGAGGGGCGAGTTTATTGGGCAGCGCCACTCATCTTGTGAGTGAACATACCGCCATAGCAGAATGTACAACACTCCCCAATAGGAAGAAAACCCGCTGGGTTGTTCATCCTGTCACTTGTACCCAGACACAGCTGGGACTTGCTTAACTGTCTCAAGTGAACAGCTCCTCAAACAAGAAGATTAACATTTATCAACCCTTAAAAGCTTACGTTATCTTGCGGGTGCAAAATGGGAAAATCTTTTAAGAACAGTATCAATATTTGACAAATAGTGTTTTCCTAACTCAAACAATGTGGGGTTTATTATTCTACAGTTATTCCTAATGTCTCTCAGGTGTTCACATTCACGTAGATAGTGGTCAAGGCGGTGTCCATCACTCTCACCACAGATTCTGCAACTTCGCTGATCAACTGTTGTTTCCATTCCAAATCTCCATGGATATTTGCATCCAAGACGGATTCTCGCTATTACTGATTCTCTCCCTCGTCGTCCTCCTCTTCGGCCATAATGATTGGGATTGCCAGCTGCAACCATGTTGTACCATTGTACAGATTCACTGGCTTGTTCTTCTATCCTCCTTTCCTCATATATATATATATATATATATATATATATATATATATATATATATATATATATATATATATATATATATATATATATATATATATATATATATATATATATATATATATATATATATATATATATATATATATATATATATATATATCAACCCATCCTCCTGTTTAGATAGTGGCTAATAGTTACGAATTACGAATTACGGTCGCCAATAGTCACCAATTCGTACGTACTTAGCTTTTAGCTCGTATTATACTGATAATTTATGAATTCTTTAAAAAATAAAGCTAAAAAAAAAAAAATTAAATATTCCTAGGCCTAGTATAGCACTCATATGTACTATATTAGGCCTCAGATATCGTGTATTAGGCCTATAGGAAGGTTAGGTTAGGTTAGTTTGTCAAAGAGTACAAGTCAAAAATAGTTTTCCGGTTTGTCTAACACAATAGTTCAAATTTCTACTTTCGTTGTATATATACTTTTAGTATATATACAACGTATATATACTATATGTATGTATATTTAGTATATATATACTATGGTCCTCATCGTTACTACCAACCTTAACTACTCAAATTACGGAACTATTCACTCTACCCACCGTGAGAGTGAGAACAAGACCAGAGCGTCAAGATGCCAACATAGAAGACACTGCCTGACAAACAGCAGCCACTATGCTTGATTAATCTTTGTATGTACCCCCTGGTTGATCAGTCCAGCAGCCAGGAGGCCTGGTCGACGACCGGGCCGCGGGGACGCTAAGCCCCGGAAGCACCTCAAGGTAAGGTAAGGTACACTATTTAACCTCCTAATCCTTAGCTTTTCTCCTTTATGTCTACCCAATGTACACCCTTTGTTCGACATATCTCCCTTCGGAAGAAGGGGGACCCATAGCCTCGTAGGAAACCGCACATAACGCATTAGAGGGAATGTTTAGGTCCCCTCCAATACAGTTTCTGTGTGTTTTTCTCCTACCACTCCCTTCCTTTTTTGTGTACTTTATTATGTTACAGGTAGAGCTCCTCCAGCATCTTTCCTGCAGGCAGGAACCATGGATGCAGTGAGCATTTCCTCTCTGGATCGCCACACTAAGGTGCTGAAAGAGAAAACTGGTGGCTCTAGGGTCTCTAGTTGTTTCAATTAGCTTAGAACCCAACTCCTTTCAAAAAAACTAGCAGCACTTTTACCCTAGGCACCAAGTGTCTCTGAGGCAATGGGGACAAAATTGTAGGCTACTTCCAGCTTCTGCGTTGGCCCGGGGTTCATTGTTGATACAATATACGTACTATGATCATTATCATCATCATTATCATCATCATTATATCACTGCTGAATAAACGCGCACTTCTTGCACCAGGCTCTTGGCCCGAATTTATAGCAAAATCCTCATTATATTCTCATTATAATTTTGAGTAAACTCATAATCTTCAAGAATAAGGAAGCAGAGGCTGAGGGGCAGCTTGTGATGAGCATCTGTGTCGTACAGCGGTGTCGTGACACTAATGAGTCGACCCTTTGTGTGTCATATATGGGGGACGTGATGGGCGGTGTCATATATAGGGGTCGTGATGGGCGGTGTCATATATAGGGGTCGTGATAGGCGGTGTCATATATAGGGGTCGTGATGGGCGGTGTCATATATAGGGGGTCGTGATAGGCGGTGTCATATATAGGGGTCGTGATGGGCGGTGTCATATATAGGGGTCGTGATGTGCGGTGTCATATATAGGGGTCGTGATGTGCGGTGTCATATATAGGGGTCGTGATGGGCGGTGTCATATATAGGGGTCGTGATGGGCGGTGTCATATATAGGGGTCGTGATGTGCGGTGTCATATATAGGGGTCGTGATGGGCGGTGTCATATAAGAGAGTCGTTATGATTGGTGTCAAATAAAGAGGCAGAGGAGGAGGAGGATGACTAAGTGTCAAAAAACGAGACCGAGGCTTCTATAGGTGTCAACAACGAAACATTATAACAGAGCCGTTTTGGCAAGGTGTAGATTCTGAGCATTTCATATCTGAGTGGTTGTGGCTGCCTCCAGCAAAGCTGTGGCTTCTTTGTTTAAAATGGGGCTGTCTCAGCTGGATTGTTTCTTGGCTTTCGGCAGGGGGCCTCGTAGCCTGGTGGATAGCGCGCAGGACTCGTAATTGTGTGGCGCGGGTTCGATTCCCGCACGAGGCAGAAACAAATGGGCAAAGTTTCTTTCACCCTGAATGCCCCTGTTACCTAGCAGTAAATAGGTACCTGGGAGTTAGTCAGCTGTCACGGGCTGCTTCCTGGTGGTGGAGGCCTGGTCGAGGACCGGGCCGCGGGGACACTAAAAAGCCCCGAAATCATCTCAAGATAACCTCAAGATAACCCCATTTCGTGTCGCATTCCGTGTAATGGGGGTCCTGTATCCCCGCTACATCGCTCAGGGTGTCAGGTAGAATTTCCTTAACCAGGTCATCTGATGCTGAGGAGAAAGACAGGAAGGCTGGGACAGCAATTTGGGTAGCAGTGCGGACACCCAGGCCACCGAGCCTGACAGGAAGAGTGGCTGGTTTCCACTGGCATTCGTTGAGGGAGAGGTTAACAACTTTTTCTAGCTTGGTCTTCAGTAATAGGTCTCACACACACACACACACACACACACACACACACACAGTAGAGTCCCACAGGGCTCTGTACTCGGTCCTATCTTGTTTCTGATATATGTAAATGATCTCCCGGAGGTATCGATTCATTTCTCTCAATGTTTGCGGACGATGCTTAAATTATGAGAAGGATTAAAACAGAAGAGGACTGTTTGAGGCTTCAAAAAGACCTAGACAAGCTGAAGGAATGATCGAACAAATGGTTGTTAGAGTTTAACCCAACCAAATGTAATGTAATGAAGATAGGTGTAGGGAGCAGGAGGCCATATACAAGGTATCATCTGGGAGAGGAAATTCTTTAGGAGTCAGAGAAGGAAAAAGACTTGGGGGTTGATATCACGCCAGACCTGACTCCTGCAGCGCATATCAAGCGGATAACATCAGCGGTATATGCCAGGCTGGCCAACATACGAACGGCATTCAGAAACTTGTGTAAAGAATCATTCAGAACTTTGTATACCACATATGTCAGGCCAATCCTGGAGTATGCAGCCCCAGCATGGAGTCCATATCTAGTCAAGGATAAGACTAAACGGGAAAAGGTTCAAAGGTTTGCCACCAGACTAGTACCCGAGCTGAGGGGTATGAGCTACGAGGAGAGACTACGGGAATTAAACCTCACTTCGCTGGAAGACAGAAGAGTTAGGGGGGGACATGATCACCACATTCAAGATTCTGAAGGGAATTGATAGGGTAGAAAAAGACAGGCTATTTAACACAAGGGGAACACGCACAAGGGGACACAGGTGGAAACTGAGTGCCCAAATGAGCCACAGAGATATTAGAAAGAACTTTTTTAGTGTCAGAGTGGTTGACAAATGGAATGCATTAGGAAGTGATGTGGTGGAGGCTGACTCCATACACAGTTTCAAGTGTAGATATGATAGAGCCAATAGGCTCAGGAATCTGTACACCAGTTGATTGACGGTTGAGAGGCGGGACCAAAGAGCCAGAGCTCAAGCCTCGCAAGCACAACTAGGTAAGTACTAGGTGAGTACACACACACACACACACACACACACACACACACACACACACACACACACACACACACACACACACACACACACACACACACACACACACACACACACACACACACACACACACACACACACACACACACACACACACACACACACACACACACACACACACACACACACACATATATATATATATATATATATATATATATATATATATATATATATATATATATATAATAATAATAATAATAAGTCGGTTTTGCCTCGTGTCCTCATGTCCATAACTTCAAATGGCATGCAAAATATCCTTGATACACCACGCCGTGTGAATGCAACTTCTGCAGCTGCAAATCTTTAAAGTGTTCCTGGAAATTCAGTCACCAGTTTCACGAGGAGGTATTGACATGCAAATTGCTCGAGTGAGGGCGGGCCAACATCAGCGGTACGTCGATACCTTGTGACACAACCCAGTATGTTTGTATTTATTATCTAACCGCTATATATACCACTATATGTGTGGGGGTACCTACGAATGGAGGGGATTGCAGAAGACTTCGTGGTCCATTCCAGGCCGGTGATATTAACTCTCACATTTCGTAGGAATGTCAAATTTACGCTCGCTGCTACCGAAGGCCTTGTCGATGTGCGTATCGTCCGTCCGATATCGATCTTCCAGCGTCTGGTTATCTACAAAAGATATCGAACTCCTTAAAGCTGAATGTCGGTGCTGTTCAACTCCTTGCAGGTTTTCACATATGTCTGCTATTGTCGTCAGGTCACACATGTACCCGTCTTCAGACCTCGGAAACAAGCGTATTCAATCCTGGTTATAAACACTATTGTGTTTATCATTTAGGCGACCTGTCAATTAACACCTGTCAATTCGTTTCTCATACAACACTCTTACGCGCCGGACACGTCCCCTTCGGACACGTCCTCCCCAGACACGTGTCCCCCCTGACACGTCAACCCCGGACACTCGAACTGCGTACCACATTTTTCCCTGTAGTCTGAAATTTCCATCCGTGGGCCTGGGCGGTGTAGCAGCAGCAGCAGCAGCTGTGGAGGGAGGCACGGCTCGCCTTTGTGTCGCACAGACCAATTGGCCGGTTCATTACTCGCTCAAATACAAAGTGGAGGGCAGCGCGCCTCACTGACGGGGGTTCCCGCTTTGAAGAAGCAACCATGTCCCCCTTTTGCCACCCCTCCTATCCTCCACCCTTTTCCCTCACCCCTCCTTATACCCCTCACCCGTCCTCAACCTTCAAATTCCCTCCCTCACTCATCCCTTCAACTCTTCCCTTCTCTCTCTTTCGTTCTATTTTCCATCTATTTATACATGCATATATAATGGAATTGATTATCTCATTTTGGTGGTCGATGTTGAGTATGATATGGACTAGGGGAAGTGAAGGGGGACTATCAAATTTAGTAGGGTAAGGCCGTGTCAGGTTTGGCCAGGAACGTGGGGGTGTGTCAGGCTTGGTCAGGAACGTGGAGGTGTGTCAGGCTTGGCCAGGAACGTGGAGGTGTGTCAGGCTTGGTCAGGAACGTGGAGGTGTGTCAGGCTTGGTCAGGAACGTGGAGGTGTGTCAGGCTTGGCCAGGAACGTGGGGATGTGTCAGGCTTGGCCAGGAACGTGGAGGTGTGTCAGGCTTGGCCAGGAACGTGGGGATGTGTCAGGCTTGGCCAGGAACGTGGAGGTGTGTCAGGCTTGGCCAGGAACGTGGAGGTGTGTCAGGCTTGGTCAGGAACGTGGAGGTGTGTCAGGCTTGGTCAGGAACGTGGAGGTGTGTCAGGCTTGGTCAGGAACGTGGAGGTGTGTCAGGCTTGGCCAGGAACGTGGGGATGTGTCAGGCTTGGCCAGGAACGTGGAGGTGTGTCAGGCTTGGCCAGGAACGTGGAGGTGTGTCAGGCTTGGCCAGGAACGTGGAGGTGTGTCAGGCTTGGCCAGGAACGTGGAGGTGTGTCAGGCTTGGCCAGGAACGTGGAGGTGTGTGTGTGCTCCATTTTGTAAGCCATGGAAAAGAAGTTCCTGTAAAACAGTCTAATAGGAGGTACAGGTGTTGTGCTGGTTGATTCTTCAGAGGTGGCATGGCGTGTCACCTTTCTATAATGTCTTCAACATAACCGTTAGAGAAGGCATTGTTGACTAGGACCTACCTTACTCTACAGAGTTCCTCGTCGACATGCTTCCAACCAGAGCTGTGAGTGAGAGTTCGGTCGACGTAAGCGTTGACAACACTCCTCTTGTACCTGTCCGGGCAGTGACTATTGGCATTAAGGCACATTCCTATGTTCGTTTCCTTAGTGTAGACTGCAGTGTGGAAGCTTCCATTCCTTTCTGTAACTGTTACATCTAGAAAGGGCAGCTTCCCATCACTCTTCGTCTCGTAAGTGAAACTTAACACTTTATGTGGGTGTGGGTATCTGGCTGATGATTGGCCGGAGTGGGTTTCCGGGTTTGTGGGTCTTCACATTCCCATATGCATACCCAGGTTTGTATTCCCCGGTAACCTTGGGCAGGTGGAGTCCGGATTTCTTGGTGTTCACAGTTTCAATCAATCTGTTTACCTTCGTTTTCATTTCGGCTGTGGTATCCCTCGTGACCTTTTAAAATTTAGTTTAGTTGGAGAGGAAGAAGTTCATTTTTGCCAGATATTCGTCTTTTTTAGAATAACGCATTTTGACGACTTGTCACCACTCCTGACGACTATTTCTTTATTCTCACGAAGGCCTTTAGCTGCCGTCTTGTGCTCGGCGGACAGTATGGTGCTTCTGTAGTTACTTTGAATCTTTTCCTCCCTCTGTTTAGCGTTTAAGTGGTAACTTTCTTCTGCGTCTCGAGGTCGAACTTGTCGTCCAATAGGATCTCCAACTCCACTTTCCGGGCCACCTCACTTAGCCCGGAAAAGTAGAAAAGTGCCCACCTCTACGACTACGACACCTTGAAGTAGGAAATTCGACCAGACTACCAACTTCGGGGAACTGGGATAAGGAAAGTAACCTCTTGTAACACCGGACATCTCCCCATAGACCGGCCGACTGTGGCTAACCGCCGACAGCCCTGCTGACTCCCGTGGCTCTCAGCTGTCAGCAACGTGTGTACCCCATCAACTCACCGGTCTGACCAACCTTATGGTCATGGATTGGCGCGTCCACGGTCCCCATCCCCAGAGCTCCAGTATCACCTATTGATACAGAGCCATTACAGACAGCTCTGGAGCCATTACAGATAATGGCTCCAAAGAGCCTCCACTTACAGGCTCACCATAGCCCGTGCTGCATGGAACGTTTTGTTCCAGTATCTGAATCTAAAACATCAACAACTTGTAACCTCAGTATAGCTGTGTCAGTTCAACAGTGTACTCCTGAAGATATCACATTGCTGACGAAAAATTGAATAATAAAATGAAAAGAATATGTCTATGAAAGAATGGAAGTGAATATGTGATCTAGTGTTTCTTCAGATGGTAGAAGATATCTGTAGGATATCTGGAGGTAAAAGATATTCTACAGCGTTTCATTCCACTCTGGAACATCTTCAGGTATAAAAAGAGCATACAAGATGATTGATTGATAAAGATTAAGCCATCCTAGAGGTGGCACGGGCATGTAAGTGGAGGCGGTTTGAAGCCATTACCAGTACCAGTAGCTGGTACCGGAGATGAATGGGGCCTGGAAAATGGGACAGCGGGAAAGCATAGTCTGAATAGGAAGCTTTTGCGTCGCAGAGAGGTGAGAGAGAGCAGAGCACTACCACCAATATTACCATCACCACCCACCACTACCACCATCACCACCCACCACTACCACCACCACTACCACCATCACCACCCACCACTACCACCACCAAAACACCATTAGTTCCGTAATTAACTCTCTCATCTTGGTGTATTTAAATTCAGCAGTGCCACTCTGCTGAGGCAGATCTATCAACACCTTCAGAGTCTTAATTACCTCTTGCGATCATCCTTGAGACGCACGGGAGTCCTCTCCTCCTCCCATCATGTGATACGAATGATATCACGTGATCTGAACGTCTGCTCCTGATCCCTGAGGCATAATGACAGAGGCATGATGTTATACTCAAATTCTGTCAGTTGAAATGTAACCAATCACAGGCGAGTAGGCCTCTGACGTCATACCAGACAGAGGAGCATCAGGCATGCTCCCAGCAGCCGCAGTTATCCTCACAGACTCAGAGTAGAAGGACCTCGGCTAGGCAGATATATACCTTGCTATCTCAGTCAATAAATATATACAGAAGCGACTACTGTGTCTACCTTCTACCCGAACAAGGCAAACGAATAATGAGCTGATCACAGAGGTTTAGACTGATCACAGACTGATCACAGACTGATCACAGTCCAGTACATTAACTACATAAGTCCCAGTAGCTCCCCAGCGAGTAGATCTTGTCATTGTCAGAATCAAAAACTTCCTGATAACTTACACAAATCATTGCAACACTGGCTGGACTAAACAGGTCTGCGGCAGTCTGAATCAAACTGACATTTTAGGCATAATGTGATCGACATATTACTAGCAGTTTGCAACATGATATATTATAAAGATATAGCGAGCTTTAACATATGAGCGGTAGATATATATTGGCACAATTTATATCACAAAATTAGTATGAGACAATTAGCCAGTCAAACCAAAATAAACTCATCATATTATGATTAATCATCAACTAATTCTGAGACAATTCCGGCTCGAAGTCCTCTCCACACACCCAGCTCATATAACATCAATCTGACTTGAAGAGGAACTCCAATTGCCTGCCAGTAATCAATCTCTCTGTGTGACAGTAGTTCCTTCATAACTCCAAATACCCAGCTGGGGAGGATGGGAGTCTCCCTGCATTCTCTGCTGACGAGTTGTATCCTGTCTGTATCCTCAAGCCTGGCCTCGGGCCGGGCTTGGGGAGTAGAAGAACTCCCAGAACCCCATCAACCAGGTATCAACCAGGTATCAACCAGGTATCAACCAGGTATCAACCAGGTATCAACCAGGTATCAACCAGGTATCCTATTCTGTAGACCTGTTACACCTTTATATACATCACTCATTACTATGTTGTGTTTTTTAAGAATTCAATTTATATTTCTGGAAAGGTAGACGAGGCCAGTGAGAAGTGAGTGTCTGGAAAAAATTATTGAGTTTACAAGATGGGCGAGTCCCTTCAGACAGCAGATCATTCGCTTGTGAATTATTTCAGATCAGCGAAAAGAAACCAGGAAAGAAAAGATGATCAAACCACATGCCAGAGGATGAAAAAACGACGACGTTTCGGTCCGTCTTGAACCAGTATCAAGTCGTATCGATAGTGAAACACATACGCCTTGAAAATGGTCCGAAACGGCATCGTCTCTTTATCCTCCGATGTATCGTTTGGTTATCATATCTGCAGCCACGTTATTGCGACTCGTCGTCTGTATACGAAAGAAAACTTGGCCAAAACATAAAGGTCCAAAAATCGTTCTATGCCTCTATAAGAAGTAAAACCAAATGCAGGCGATGAGTCACAATAACGTGGCTGAAGTATGTTGACCACAATCGACTTGAGAATGGTCCAGGACGGACCGAAACGTCGTCGTCCCTTCAATTTCTAGTGTGTGGTCTGGTCAAAGTAAAACCGAAACAAAGGACTTAACAGGACCCTTAAAAGATGAGACTAAGTTATAATGGACGATAACAAAGGAAGCAAATACTCTGAACGAATATTTTGCATCAGTGTTCACACTAGAAAGGTTAGATAACATCCCATCACTCACACAAATGTTTGAATGAGGTGAAGAAAATTAATTTAGGGATATATATACCCATAACATGTGACATAATCAGGAAGAACATTGATAAACTAAAAGGCTCAAAAGTCCCAGGTGTGGATGGAATCCAATCCAAAGTCATAAAGGAACGGGGCAGAAGAACTTTTTTACTTTTTACTTAATTACTTTTCACTAAATCTCTGGACCAAGATATAGTCCCCCCCTAGATTGGAAATATGTAAATGTCGCCGCTATTTTATAAAAGGTAAAAAGAGCTCAGCGGAAAACTTCCCTCCAATCAGTTTGATGTCACACATCTGCAGGCTCATGGAGAGAATCCTAAGGGAGGGGAATCATTCACTATCTTTCAGTGAACAATCTTGAATAATCGACACAATATGGGTTTGTTCAAAATAGATCCTGCCTTACAAACCTACTCACATTTTTGGAAACGGTCACCAGCTACTCAGACAAAGGACTTCTGGTGGATGTTGTATACATGGATTTTGTTAAAGCCTTTGATGAGGCTAGCAAAAACTAGCAGGCTAGACTAGCAACATGAAAGACTAGCAAAGAAATTGCAGGCACATGCAATAAATGGAAGAATGCTAGAATGAATAAAACAATGGTTAAAACAAACAAAACAAAGAGTGGTGATAAATGGGAATGAATGTGACTGGAGAAATGTGGTGAGTAGGGGTACCACAGGGGTCCCTTTCGGGGCCAACCCTTTTTGTCATACATATTCATGACATAAATGAGAATATTACAAAACCACATCATCAAATTTACAGATGACACAAAGATTTATGGTAAAGTGGGAAATGATAATGATATTGAAGACTCACAAAGAGATCTACATGAACTCCACATTGGTCAGAAGACTGGCAAATGCTTCTTAATATCAACAAATGAAAACAAATTAACGACTAGCAAATTAATAGCATTACCTTCCAGCAGATTGACGAAGAAAATGACCTTGGAGTCAAAATCCACAACTCGCTGAAAGTTACGCAACAGGTTGGAGCAGCAGTCAATGAAGCTAATTAAACTTAGAATAATCAAACGTACCTTAGGGGAGCGTTAGGGGAGCCGGTCGGCCGAGCGGACAGCACGCTAGACTTGTGATCCTGTGGTCCTGGGTTCGATCCCAGGCGCCGGCGAGAAACAATGGGCAGAGTTTCTTTCACCCTATGCCCCTGTTACCTAGCAGTAAAATAGGTACCTGGGTGTTAGTCAGCTGTCACGGGCTGCTTCCTGGGGGTGGAGGCCTGGTCGAGGACCGAGCCGCGGGGACACTAAAAAGCCCCGAAATCATCTCAAGATAACCTTAGACTTTAAGGAAAAGAAGGTAGGGATTCAATTATATAAATATCCGGTGCGCTCCCATTTGGAGTACTGTATCCAAGCATCGATCGAGACCCCATCTTCAGACTGACATAGCTGTTCCGGAGAAAGTGCAACACGAGGCAACAAAAATCATTCCAAAGATAAGTCAACTCGCATATCAGCATATGCATCATAGTTGACGCAGTTGACGCATATGCATGTCAACGGTTGAGGGACACGGAGTTAACAACACTTCAAACCAGGCATGACAGGGGCGGATCTCATTGAAACTTTTAAAATGCTGAACAATTTGGAGGATGTTGATCCGGAGAATTTCTTCATGAGGTCAAATGAAACACGGACAAGGATCAATGAACAAATCCTCAAGGGCCGTGACGAGGGTTCGAACCTGCGTCCAAGAGGATCCCAGACGCTGCCTTAATCAACTGCAAATTTGTATGCGTGGCTGTCTGCCTGCCTGCCTGCAGGCTGCCTGCTTCGCTGCCAGCCTGCCTGCCTAGCTGCCTTCTTGGATGTCTGCCTGCTTGCTGTCTGCTTGTCTGCCTCGCTGCCTGCCTGTCTGAGTAGCTGCCTGGTCACCTGTCTGCCTGCTTGGCTGTCTGCCTGCTTGGCTGTCTGCTTGGCTGTCTGCCTGCTTGGTTGTCTTCCTGCTTGGCTGCCTGCCTGCCTATCTGCTTGGCTGTCTGCCTGCCTGCCTCTCTTCTAACCCTCCAATAAATCGGTCACAGCTCAGAGATAACAGCTCACCCAGCCAACGTATGATAAGAACACTCCGGAAAGTCAGGCCCATTCTTTCTCTCTTACTATCTTTGTTCTGTTTTTTTTTTTACTAAGACTAGTGTTTATAAGCCCAGTCAAATGACGTACTAGTGAAACTGTAAGCAAGAGCTGTTATCCTACTTCAGCTCATCTGAAGCCCATAGAATCTCATTATTTCATGAGAATGTACTTTGAAACTATCACATAGAGAACTATCGTATAAGGAACCTGGTGAAACTGCAAGCAAGAGTTGTAATCCTTCCTCAACTAAGTTGAAACCTACTCCTAGAGGCCCATTTATTTCATGAGCCTGTTATAT